>NC_080596.1:19204333-19504500 GCF_027887145.1 Ammospiza caudacuta | reverse complement strand
CTTATCACTGTGGCAATTTCTGGAAGCTATGCAG
Source organism: Ammospiza caudacuta (assembly GCF_027887145.1). Classification (NCBI taxonomy): domain Eukaryota; kingdom Metazoa; phylum Chordata; class Aves; order Passeriformes; family Passerellidae; genus Ammospiza; species Ammospiza caudacuta. Next base: position 19,504,466 of record NC_080596.1, on the reverse strand, counting down.
ATATATTTAGAAAGAATGTATTTCTTTTAGCTTTGCCAAAATAGGTAGATAAAATATTCCTGATGGCAGGTTTGCATTCTCTGAGATCCTACTGATAGTGTTCTGAATTTATTGTTCATGATGCTGAGTTAAGGAGCCAAGAAAATAGAGATCACTATGACTGAGACAGTTGCTTTTCCAGTGTGCATGATCTATTCATTTAAGATATAAAATTATATTTAGAACTGCACAGTTTTAATTTCCCGCTCTTCCTAAGATTTCAATAGATTAGCATGCTCAGAAATATTTCTTTTTAATCTCAAGATATTACCATGCCTAGGTTTGCATGAAAGGCAAGGCTGGATGTCTTGAGGCTTGAAAGCTATAATCAAAGATGTTTATATGAAATTTTAGTGTTCCATCATATCTTACTGTCTCGGGAGTGAAAAAATAAACTTAATGAACCTAGATCAGACAGATTTTTGATGAAGTCCCAAAGAAGAGAGAGAGCTTGCAAGTCGCTGTGATTTTGCTGTGTGATTTTAATTTTATGGGCCCCTGTTGTTCAACGTTTTCTTCAGAGTAACTAAGAGTTGCATTAAATATTAAACAAACGGTGTGATGATTCATAAAGAGGGTCATGAGCTCCATATGTGAGTTAGAAATTTAATCTCCAGCTGGTTTCACTATAATCCATGTCATATGTCCAGGATCAGAGAACTCCAGTGTCTTCGAATAATTAGTTAGTGATCAAAACAGAAAAAAAAAATCCATTGAAACAATTTTCTCTTAGAAAAGGCTGTTTCTTCAAAACAAAATTGCTTGTTAAAGCTCGTTAATTTTAATGGGGTTTTCTTTTGAGTGGAAGTAAGACAAAAATAATTTGGAAAATGTCAGGATGTCTTCTTGATAGTTACGGAATTGATAATATTTTTTTGTGTTCAATGTCTTGCATTTAGAGTTGTAACTCTTACTCTATTTTAATAGGAGAAGAGGAAAGGCTTCTTCTTTTCATCAAATGTAACTTATTTTAATTAATCTAAAATAACTTTCTGTCTAGAATGCTGTTTCACCAGAAAGGAAAATTTGATTAGATTTTTTCTGATATATGTATATAACTTTAATACTAGTTCAGGTAGGGAAGAAAGAATTAAAATCTCCAAGTCTTTTATTTGGATTAGGAAATTAATTTTTTTTCCCTGCTTCCCCCTGGAGCCCTAGAAAAATACCTGTCAGCCTTTCATTGCAGAGACAAATATGCTGAGGTTTTCCCCAGGCCTTGCTGAGGTTGCATCCTCCTTTGCATGACAATTATGGAGGGATGCTGGGGGATACCAAATGAGTGAGAATTCCAAACTTGCTTATCCTTTATAGGAGCTGTGTGCACACACAGACACACGAGTCCAGTGCTCATCCACTGAGGTTTCCCAAGAGGTTTTTCTGTGCTCCAGCTTTCTGCCTGCGCATGGAGTTATTATCTCAGTTGTATCTTCCCTTTGAGCTGCAAAAGGTGGTTTTGGGGGGCATTTGGAGGTTGAATATTGAATCTATGCCCAAGAAATACCATGGAGGCAGTGGAAGTGCAGTCTCTGTTCCCATGGGTGGGTTACTTCGTGCCTGGTGCTGCAGCGTGGCTCTAAGGAGTGTTGCTGTTGCATTGTCATTGCTCAGCTCATGAAGTCAGTCACAGCACAGGCTTGAATTTAAAAGCAGGTATATGGATGCACACAGAATTCAAGTTTTAATGCCTATAGTGTCTGTAGAGCTCTGAAAGCACAGCTAGGCTCTTAGGGAGGAGGGCTGTGTTTCTTGTGTGTGGCTTGGCTCTTAGTTCAGAAAGAAGTAGGGTATGCTGTTTCCTTCCCTGTGCCAATAGGGCAGGATCTGGAAGTTACAGGAAAGCTTGTGGGATGGGATCTGTGGAGTTACTGGTCCAGTCTCCTTGTCTGCATGAGACAGCTTGATGATGACTTCATACAGCTGTTATCTTAAAAACCTACAAGGCTGGAGGTAGTGCTGTCTCTCTGATGACCTATCAGTACCCAGGGCATTGAATGCTTGTTTTTAATCCATCTCATCTTGTACTGGGAAAAATGTGTAGACATGGACAAATTTAAGATAAGAAAAAATAAGCTAGATTTAAAAAATAAAAAATGACATCTGCTTAACTGTGTTAAAAAACATGTAATGGGGAAGCATGCAAATGGTTATGCAAGCAGGAGTTTGGTATCTAATTGTAAATTAGATAGACAGCTGCAGGGTATCAATAGACATATGGCAGGAATGTAAATAGTTTGCTCGCACTTTAGTGACATCCTGGAAAGCTGTGTGTAAACTTTCTGAAGTGAAGAGAGAAAAGATGATTTCCTGGAAAAGAGGGTTTTCAAGAGAAATAATTGCTAATAAATAATCTGCGTCCCTCTGGAAGGCGAAAGTTTTATTTTGGCACTTGCTGCAAAAGCAGCCTCTAATCAGACTGCATTTTCCCGTTTGGCTGACGAGCACCAAGCAAGCCAAGGAAGGTGCCAGTTCCATTGTGTGGCTGGAGCCATCACAGGATCAGAGCAGCTCTTCCATGGTACCTGCCTGCTGATGTCAGCACGACCTCCTGGCAGATGCTCCGTGTCTGCCAGGATTTAGGGAAGATGACAAAGAGGAGGGTAAACAGTTGAGTGACTGGAGAGAGGGTGTCAGATTCCAGAATGTAAATTTGTATGTCGGTGGCCAACACTCCTAGGTCTTCCACCAAACAGAGTACTTGCCTGTGTCCCAGCTGCAGAGGTTGCTGCTGCTTATAGCCACCTTTAAAATAATATCCTGCTGGAGTGGAATGCTGTGAGGCACTAATTTTGGCTTATTTTACAAGCAAAAGCAATCTAAATATTTAATGCTGTTTCTTTAATAGCTGGCCATCACATGTTTTGCTTTATATTAAGTGATACTATTGAGGCCATAAAAATTCCCAATCTAATGATAGCTAAGGTGGGTTCTCATATTACCTAAAAGATATAGCAAGGGTAAACCTTGAATAGCTTGCTTGATTTCTGAATGGGTGTCTAGTGACTTACTTCTTAAATAATTCTTGTAAAGTTTGCAGTGGCCACTCTGGTGCTTTTGAGGTCAACAGTAGCTATTCCAGTTTACTTTATTGGGTTTGTGCATCTGCCTTGGGGACGGGTTTCAGTCCCATAGCTTGTTAATTGTAATTTTAGTCAAAGGGCCAGACTTATTTAGGAACTTTGTTTAATTATTTTTTTTAAAGAAGGCAATTTCTGAAGGATGCAAAGAAGCTTTTATGGAGTGGAAGCAGTGAAAGGAGAGCAAGGAAAATCAAAGAAATCCAGACATCAGTAATGTTTCAAAAATACATTTCACAAGGGAGTTTTCCTTAACTATCCTTCAAAGATGACATGACAGAAAATTTGGTTATTAATCAATGGTGCTATCTCTCTGTTGGGTTCAAGAACGCTTTTTAGAAATTAAGATTAACATCTGGTTTAGTCTACAAAGAATTTTTAGAATTGTAAAACTTTAAGTAACCATAAATTACTTAAAGTGTGTGGAGGATTAATATGAAAAAAACACACTTCCAAGCATTGTTCTTTAAGAGGTGAGCTTAGCCTGTGTAGTCATAAGAGTTATGTCATTGGTATATTCTTACCAAATAATTGCAAACATATAGCCCAAATCAGTCCCTGGAATCAGTGGACACCCAAATGCACTATAGGGAGTTTTATTACAGAGAGCTTGAGAATTGCAAAACCAATTTTCTGCAGAAAAATTGCTTTCATATGATCTGAATGCCATGATTTGGTTTATTTGAAACACTGAAAGTCAAGCTGTTCACTGGTATTCCTATCAGGCCTCTGTAATTCTACATTTATTTACAAAGGTCTAATTTAGAATAGAAATAATTCCCACTGCTTGTAAATAAGAAACTGGAATATTTCTTACGTGTGTATGTGTGTCTGTGTGTTTAGGTGTGGATAATTTTCCACTGGTGATGTAGGAAGGTGTGGCTCATAGCAAAGGCCATTGGTTTCTAAAAGTCACTCTGAAACATGGGATGTGAGCTCCATTCTTCTCCTTTGTTGCAGCACATTTCTGATTTGGTTTGCAGCAAGCAGAAGACCTTACAGTCAGCCCATGGCCATGATGCTGTGGATGTTTTTTTCCCATTACTGGACTTCAGTATTTCAGTAGCCTCCAACTGCTTTCTCAAAGCACTTCTGTATTCACTTAAAAATAACAGTAAGTTATACCCCTGTTAGCTGTGGTGGCATTTTAGCATTTTAATGACTCTGCAAGCTCAGCTCTGCTCCACATGAGTCTAGAGAACAACATGACCAAGATCTTTTCCCATCCATGTTGGAAATAATTTGCTGTGAAGAGATGCCTAGTAGCATTAGGTAGCTGACTGTCAAAACCTTGCTGTATTTTAGAGCTGAATGCTGGGAGCTGAATAGGCCAGGATTGTAAGTGCATAAAATGTCTTTTCTTCTTCTGGAAAGATTGGTCAATGTCTTTGTAGGTGGGTTTCTCCAGGAAGGCTAGTTTGAATTTCCTATAGGTAAAAGAAGCCTGATGCTTTCTTTCAGTCTTACAAAGGCACAAGTAACTTCTTTTCTAGTGTGTGGTTTTGCACTTACATGGCTAAGCTGAGTGCAGCAGATGCTGAATCAGGCCCTCGAAGAAGGCTTAGGAATGAATTCCTAAAATACTTAAACCTATTTTTCATCAGCTACAGATATATAGTGCATTAGTTCTTTGTATCCTCCGTGGGCTACCCTGTAGTGAGACTTGCCTGTATTCCCAGTCTCTTGTTTTCCATCAGCTTCGATATTTGGGTCATTATCTCCTCTCTTCGCATTTCCCATCCATAGTTCCCTTCTCTTCAAATCTCCTTGGTCCCAGGTGTAAGTGATGGCAGCTCTGTGAAAAACTGAAGGTTCAGTTTGAGTAAAAGTGTTGCTGATTATTGCTTGCTTCTTTTAAAGCCCCTTAGGTGTTTTTCAGTGCTTCAGCAAATATACAGTCATTGTAATCTTCCTCTGGCTTTCTCTTCCTCTTTCTAGTCTGAGTCTATTTCAGTCATACCTGAGGATAATGTGCCATCCCAAGGATTCTGTAGGCCCTGTGTTCCAATGGGAGGATTCTCTGGCCCCAGGAAGGGAGGTGCTCCCTGGTGATGGCTGTGATATCTCTGGTGGGAGATGCCCATTTCTGCCACAGCTCCAGCCCTGTCCTGTTGGGGCTGCTGTAAAGTGTGTGAGCTGAACCTGGTTTCCAGCAGTGGAAAGGTAGAAAGGGAAGAAGATTTGGCTGGTGCAGAAAATGTCAACTTTTTTCAGGGGTGAATTGGAAACATCAAAAAAGGAAGGTCGCTTCTAGTGCAGATCATGCAGAAGGATCTAACACTGTTAAAACCTGCAAGTTTGGCTCACTCATCCTGAGCTGGGTGGTCTTTCCCAAGTGCTGCATGACTTTTCCACAGCTGGCTGAGCTCCCTGCCTGACTGCTTCCTCTTGGGTGCTTTCCAGCCCTGTGACTTCCACCGGTAGATGAGCAAAGAGGTTTTCTATCAAGAGAAAATGGACTAGAGGAGAAAGCAGAGCATTTCAATCCTTTCACAAGGACTGTAGTAGACCAACTGATGGAAAACCGTTTCCTAGATAGCTTTGACTTGTTTTCACAGTCTCTGAAATAACGGAGGTTTCCTGGGGGGAATTTTGTTTTTGCGTAATGCTTTATATTCTTGGAGTTTTGATTAAATGTCAAAACATGTGGATCTTTTCCAGCTAGCTCAGTTTTGCCCTTCTGGAAAAAAAAAAAAAACAAGGCAGAGAGAAAAGCAAAGTCGGAAGCCTCATCTTGCTTTTTTGAAAGTGGGAATCATGATTTCTAGTCAAATTTAAGGGTGTAAAACCTTTTTATAAGAGTTTAGCATTTAGAAACTCCTGTTATTCTTGCTATCTTGGGTAATACACCCACCTGCTGAGAGAGAGGGAAAAAGAAATTAGAGAATATCTTCGTCAATACCCCAATGTGTAACTCTCTGCAGTGCCAGCTCCTGCTGTCTGGTTGTCTTGATTAACATTTTCTGGATTGGTATAACTGAAGTTTGCATTTAAATTACATGCTTACTAATGTACATTTTTATTTTCCATTGTCTTTGCCTGACAGAGGCTTCACCCTCTGGGCTTGCTGTGTTTCACTCTCTGACATATTGAGGGAAGCTCAAAAGTCTTTCCTATACTTGTTCTCCATTTTAAAGGAAAATATTACACCCTGAAGTTAGCAGCTCAGTCTTCTTTAATTCAATATGCAGTTTGCACTCAGATCACTTGCTCCTGATATAATTTATACATGAATCATGAATTATGTTTGGATTCTCAGGAAGCAAAAATAAATTGGGTAGAGCCACATCCAATTATGTAATGAATTCCTCATGGTAAAATTTACAGCGGGGATGTTGCAAAGTGGAACACTGATAAAAGATTTCCAAAAGATTTGCTGCAGTATCTCCTGATAAAAACCAACCTCTGTCCATTTAAGGTATAGTAGAGCCATTTTTGATTCAAACAATGAAATATTTAAAGGTGCATGAGATGGTTTTTCATTGTAGCTTAAGTGCCAGTGCACAGAACAAGGAGGAAGAGAGATACTTGGAGCAGTCTCACCAAACAAAAGTTGTTTCCCAACATGTTGTAAAGAACCTGCTTCATAACTCTTTTTTTGTGTCTCTAAAAGCACTTTCTGTGTTGCAGCTAGCACATTATATTTTGAGGAGCTATTTCCTGACCCTCGACTTGACTTTTTTTAAACTCACTGCTGAACCCTGCCTTCCTGGGCAAAATATGGCTCATGAGCTTTTGTAAGGTGAGCAAAAAAACAGTGGCACTGGGAGAACCACTGGTAATTTTACCTCTCTTTGTGGCATTGATTTCTCTGAAAGGCTTTTTGTTTGTGTTTCCTTCCACATGTTTCTCACTGTGCCTTGACCTCTTGCTTTTGATTCATTTTTCACTCAATACTCAAGTAGCCCAGGCTTGGGTCATGTTGTGCAAGTGTTTTCCTGAGCAGGACTTCTTCACTCTTTCCAGTGAGATATTCTTCTTCAAAACCCATGACATGGCTCCTAGAAGCTGCATATACATCTCAGCTGAAGGGTGAACAGGTGGATACATCCATGGTGTTTGTATTAAGCAAATCTGCTGGTGCTGCAGCTCGAATTAGAAAATTTTCATGACAATGACCAAATACCTCTGCTGTGTAGACATCAAGAGCTATTAAGGGAACATTTTCCTTTCTTTGCTTGGAGCTTCCTGTCACAGCAAGTATTTGTGCTACTTTGCACCAAAAAACTCACCTGTATGTGTGGTGGGGATCTGGCTTTTGTGTGGAAATCAGGATAGTCACAATCCAAGAGCTTTGCAAGTAGAACATCTTAGCAACTCCCAATACCATTAATATACCATTAATACCATTTAATTGATTAATGTGTCTATTGGATTGACTGTGATAAGTGTTGTAGCACACCTATACAAGGGAAGAGCCTGGGACCTGGGCTTCTCATTCCCACGGGTTTTCAGAGTTCCCTGTGGTGGCTTTAATTTTCTGAAAGTTTTAAGTACTGAAAGTACTGTCTTGCTGATGATGGAGGTTTGCCATCATCTTCGACAGGCTGAGGATTTCCCTGAAGAGGATTGAAGGGGATGTGTGCCCTGATAAAGTTCAAGGTCAGACAGGGAGAGAAAATGCCCTTTTTCTTACACAAAAGCAGCCTTAAACTCTAATTTCTGCTGCCCACATGGCTGCATGGACAGGTGCAGGAGACATGGCTGGGTCAGCCTCAGAGGGGGTTTCTAACCAGACAACGTGGTGTAAGCAGTCATTTAGGTGACCACAGTCTGTGGTTTCCATCAAGGGCTGTGTGGTGGGAACACTGCCTAACCAAAAGGCATGTCTTCAGATGGGCTCTTCCAAAAGCCAGGCTCAATTATTCCACTCCCTTATTTGATGAGACAAGTCCAGTGTTTTCCCCTCTGATCAGAGGCATGTTTGGCAGCGCTGTTCTTCCATATATATACCCAGTGCTGATCATACTGAGTTTTGCACCAAGTGGATTCCAGTTGTGCAGGTCAGAGTAGAGCTGGCAGGAGTTGGATGCTTGTGCTCTGCTCCAACTCTAACCTTGGGGAAGGTGTCCCGAGTGAATGCTTTTTTGGACGTCAAAAGCCATGACAAAGTCAAGATGAACCATAAAGTTCCTGAGAGTTTACAGCTTTCCCCATAGTCTTAGCTAAGCAAAACTTGATTTTTCTTTCCAAGTGCAGATTCAAGCTGAGACAATAATTAGCATCCTGTTTGTTTGTTTGTCACCTTGAAGGAAGAAAGGTCAAATATAGTCATCCTGAGAACTACTTTGCCTTTCCCCCTTGAAGCATTTGATTAGATTTCTCATGTAATGTGAAAAAGACATAGTAGAGAGCTTGCTGAAATGACTTATCCATTTAAGACTTCTTTTTTTTTCCCCTTTTATTTCTTACTGGCTTCATAGACCAATTTATAATTCTTCTGAAGAAGTGACAGGTTTAAACGCTTAAACCTTCTTGGAGAGAATAGGCAGGGTTGGTTTTTTTTGTTTTTAGAAGGGACGGCTGTAAATCAACACAATGTACAAATAAAACTACTGCTGTATAAGGCAGTAAGAGGTGCTTTAGAAAATGCCCAAAATGAATGTCCGACAACTTGTGCCTCTTTTTTTCCCCCCCGGAATACATACATAACTGCTATATGCATAGCTATTTGAAAACAGGCTAACTATTTCTTGAGGTTTTCCCCAGTATTTTTTCACCCGTGTCTCCTGGGTTTGTTGTTTTGTTTGGCTTTTCTCTCCTTTTTTTTTTTTTTTTTTTTCTTCCCTCCCTGAGGACAGGACTGATAGATAACTGGAACTGCCCATGTTAGGCTGTGAACTTGGTTCAGTGGTTTTCATGATGCAATGCAGTGGCAGGGAGGAGAGAGGCTATGTGGATTGCTGGGTTACAGCTCAGGATTAGTGTGTGTCACAAGAGCTGAAAAACCCCTACACATTTGTTTGTCCCTCCTTCAGTCATGTCCTGATTCATTGGTGTTAAAGCTGGAAGGATGCTTCCCTTATTCTCTCTCCTGCAGTGCAGTGTTCCCTCATGCCTGCAACAGGGACAGCCACTGATTTTCTTTAAAATCCCAATATAACTCCTTTCTGCCCACCCACAGGACTGAGCTACCCTGTGGCTTTTTTTTACCCATGCAGATATTCATTCACTGCTCATTAAAGTGCAGCTATAACCCTCCCCACCGCAAAAAGAAGTCAAAACAGCAGAGTAGATTTGCAGTATTACCTGTGTCACGCCATTAAAACTGGAATTTTTATGAAACTTCTTTCCCCTGGTGCTGTCCCATCCATTTTATCTCCCAGAAAGCTGAAGTTTGTAACCACTTCTAATCCAGGTCTTTTTACTGTCATAACTTTAACTAGTAATGCAAAGCCCCAGAGGGGATTAGCCAACCTGAACGTTTCAAATTTTAAACTTCAGTAAGTTTAAAGTAGGGAGACTTAAAAGTAAGGAGAAAAAACCTTTCTCAGTCATTTTCAAATCAACCTACTATCTGCCCCACCATACCGTGCTCTCCTGCAGTAACACTGCATTTTTTTGGTGAATGTAGACTGAAAACCCTTAAAGGGAAAAATTGTGTTCATCCTTCCTCAGCATGGAGAGGTAGGTGGCAGAGCCTGGAAAATGCCAGAACACAAGGATGATTTTTCAGTTTCCTATGTGGAGAAATGCTCCTGTGAATTCCATCCCTAACCAACATCTTGCAGGCACTAATTGCACCTTGCTTTTAGGTTGGATACCTAAACCTGCTGACTATAGAGAAGTAAGAGTTGAAGGTCTCAGGTTTTAAATCACAGAAACCATTCTTCAAAAGCGATACCTTTTTGAAGAGGTATCTGGAGCCAGCAGATCTCCCTGTTTGTACCAAGAGCTACTTAGTGGCAAGTCAATAAAACAAACAAAAAAATTATGATATTTTCATTTTTATTTGAGTTAGTGTATCATGTCTGTGAGGATGCAGAAACATGTAGAATTGCTTGACTCTTTCCCAAAACCTTCCTCAAAAATGCAGCAGTACTTGGTGTCAGAAATGAAGACACATACCTCAGCAAATGCCCATAGGCTGGGGTCTGTAAAAATGATGAAAGACAGATTTACTGTCACACCTGGAAAGGAAAAAAAAAAATCTTAGAAAGTGGGGAAGACAATTATAGGATTACTGCAGTCAAAATAGTCCTATGGAGTGGGGGTTTTTGTTGAGTTCTTTGAGGTTTTTTTCCGTGGTGGAAATAGATCTATTTCTGCACAGCACATTTTTATTCATGCTGCTTAGACATGCTATTAAGATAGCAATTCAAAAGTCAATATTATATTTAAATGTCAGACAGTTGAGATTTCAGTTATTTCTTAGCAAAAGGGCGCCAACTGAGAACATACCAGCACATAGTCTTGTAGGTGGAAATAGCCTGTAATGGACAATTATGAACCAAAGAGCTATGTGGTATCTATTTTATTTGGTTTTTTTTAGAATTATTCCACATTTCAGAAACAATAACAAGAAAACCCATTAATGTCTAACTGATTGCCATATACATTTTGTGTTTGGTACATTAATTAGTTGAGATTTTGTAAAAGGTGACTGTTTGGCTGGTTGTGCTTTAATTTTCAATTAACTTCAGTAGCTCCTCAGCTTGATGATGAGGAAGAGTCTGTCTGGACAGGGTAAAAAGTAGGTGGAGGAAGATCTGGATGCTGAAGTCTCCTCAACTTGGTTGTGGAATAAAGCACATGCATTTGTTACAGCAGCCCCTCACTGGGCTTTGATCCAGGTTTGTTTCTATTCCATCTTGTTCCAAATGAGGGAATTAAGGAGTCCCAGTTGAATAGGAGCAAAGTATTTTAGTTAACAGGTCTCTATTTCTTTAGAAGGAATTTTGCGTATTCAGGAGGAATTTTATTTGTTCGAGAGAAAAACAGGGAATTGAGCAGTTTCTTGACTATATGTTAAGAAGGGGAGGCAAAGAGGGTGAGAAACAGTCTTATGCCATCCTTTGTCGTCATTGCAAATTAAAATGTGGAAATTAACAGTGCCAACTAAGAGCCAGATTCAAATGTGGCATAATTCGCTTATGATATATTAAAAACCAGAAACACCTCAAGCTGAATTAGGTAGTGCTGATTGCCAGTTCCCTCCTGCATAAATGCCATTAGATGCCTAAAGTTACAAATTGCTTTAATAACTTTCACAACTGATTGGTAATCACCCTGCAGTTAATGAAATAGGGAAAACACCTCTCGCTAAATTCATTGTCTTCATTTCCTCCTGCATAATTTCCAAGGTGTAGAGATAATTTTCAACAGATCCCAAGCTAGAAAGGTCATCTGTTAGGTTTTACTTAAAATCACATTTATATCTTCCTTTTTCAGTGCACATGACTCTATATCCAAGCCAGCTTTCCCATGCCCTGTTGTCCAGTGCACCTTTGTGCAGCACTCTCCAGCATTTGGCTGCTTGTTATTCCCAAGGAGATCTTTGCATCTTGGTGGAAGTGGTGCTGAAGGCGAGTTTGCCAGAGCTGTTCCCGCTGTGTGCCCGTGAAGCAGCTGGAGAATCACGCTGTAAACCCCCACAGCAGTGCACTTAAAGCCTTATAAAAACCATGTGAGCTGAAGAATTGCAGTTCAGGATAGACTGGTTTGATGCAGTTGAGGGTTTTTTGTGTCCTCCCAAAGTAGTAAGAGTTACAATAATTGGTCTCTGGAAAAGTCCCATAAAATTGTGTTGTCATTTAACGATAAAATTAGTGGCTGCCAGTTAATGGTGCAGGAATTATATACATGGCACTGAACTGAGTGCAACATTTTATCTCTTGCTGGATTTCAGAGACATTAATGTCCCTTAACAAACATCTGAAGGTAATTTCAAAAGGTGGGGGTAATTACAGAAAAGAGCACAGCAGTGTTTTATAGTTGAGATTACCTATGTATTAGACAGCTCTGACAGAGCATGTAATTAATTTTTTAAGTGTTTATATTAAAGAATAAATAACTAGTAATACATATGGCACATTATGAGTGTTTCAAGTGTGCTGTAGTTGGGATAGATGCTAAGTTATGACTTTGTTGTGGTTTTTAGCAGAATCAGCATTGGTAAAATTGCCCGTTTAGGGTCAGGTTTTCTCAAGTGCATTTAGCACACACTTGAGAGCATAAGTACAGTGGCCTTGTTTTGGAAAAGTTTTCACATCCAGGCTGTGTATCAGCAAAATTCAAGAGTGTGATGGTGGTTTCTGCCATCCTCTTGGTGTCCTCAAAAATAAAGTCAGCTGATTTCTCCAGCAGTCCCTGCTGACAGCTAGTATCTAAATGAGTGCTGAGCATTTCTGAAACTCTGGTCCTTAGCTTTTTATATGATCTATAATTTTATACACAGTGCAACTAAAGAATAATATGTATGATTCATGCACACATACAGGAACAACACAGAGGGATCATTTTAATATAAATCCCAGTGCTGTTTGTTATGTTCTGAAACATTTCATAGAATAATTCAAATATTTATAGATGGCAGTTCAGCTTGTGCTTTGCTTGCAGCATTTGCCTTTTTTCATGTCTCAGTTGAACTGTTCTTCCTTCCTTCCTTTGCAATGTAAACACTGCCCGTGCCCAGCGCGGTCCTTCTGCTTCTTCCTCTGGAAGCTCAAACAAGGTGAAAAACACCCCTTGGATTCTGGTCCCATTTTCTGCCCTGGTCACTGGAGCTGTACCAAGGAGCAGGGCTGCGTTTCTTTGTCACATGCTCCTTTAGGAATGGAGGACTTTGCTCTGCTTTCTCAGGAGTGGGTCCTTTTGGGGCTCCTAAGGCAGAGGAGTTTGTGTAACAGCCCTGTGTATATAGAATAAGTTATGACTGTGCTAGATGTGAAGTGATGATTAGAAGGGTATTAACATCTGCATTTTTGTGCCGACCACACACTGTGTCTTGGCCTGGCAGTCCCTCCCTGGGGGGTTCCTTCTAAGCAGCTTCTTTGCACTTGTTGAAAAAAAAAGTTTTTTCTTCCTTACCAGGAAAGCCCCAAGGTGCCCCAAGAATCCCTTAGGTTTGAGATGTTCCTGGAAAGAAGGTTTGACATAATTACCCATACAGATTTGTGTCTGTCATCAGCACTGGAGGGTAATTAATCTGAACGTATGAAGTTGCCTGTTCAGGAAGTTGCACATTTTGCATGTTTCTCCTTTTGCTCGTACTTCAGTTCTTCACTGCCTGGCTGGGAGACAGAGAAGCTGTAAAGTGTCAACATTGAGAAGTGTGGTATAATATTAAAATGCTCTAGTTTCCATTGAACAGATGATGGTAAGAAGTTTCTTTAATGGGTTTGTTGAGAATTGTGCTTTCAAAGACTCTTTAAATTATTGCAGACTGTGCTGCTGGGATATGTATGGAAAACAGCCATTTTAATTAGGAAGATACACTTGGAAATGAAAAGTCATTTTTTAAATGTAATTTCCTTTGTGAGTGTTTTACTGACCACTTGAATTTATTTACCATACAGACCTAGTGATAAAATAGGTATTTATGGGTTGGTTTTTAATTAGAAATAATGGCTGGTAGAGTTGAAGTGATTAATCATCTTATCCATATAGGCTGTGGTAGTCCTAGTGAAAGACAGTTGTATTGGCAGTCTAGAGAGTGACCTAATGGTGTGTTTTGTCCTTTAACACCACCACCAACACAGTCACCTTTTGGCATGAAAGAGGAGAAAACAGACTCTCCTACTTTAGTGAACTTCACATGAGGATGACTGAAGAAATACTTGACAAAGCTGGGGCTGGCCTTTTGGGTGTCACTGCCATCCAAATAAGGGTAATTAAAAGAGTAACCCAGTGACGTGGCTTTGTTTCTCCATGCAAGTGGCACTTGGGAGGGAGTGGACATGGGATGACAGATTTATGGAGAGAGTGCTCATGACAGCAGGCTTGCTGCTGGGCAGATGCAAGTGAGTGTTTTTTCAGGAAGGATCAGAGATTTTCAATCAGCCTTTTCTTTCTTGGTAGAGAATCATGGGGACAGAAATTACAAGAAACACAACTTAACAGCTTTAATGGCCTCAGCAGAAAGAGGGTAAGAGTTTGGGGAGCGTAGCACAAGGAGAGTTTTGCATGTAATGCCAGTTAGCTTTATTGAATCATACATTTCCTTTACCCTCTCTGCCTGAGGAGGTTTCTACTCCATATTTCAAAATGCAGTGTGTAAGGAACAAGAGCCAGCATGGGGTGCAGTGTATATTTTAGCATGGAAGAGAAGACAGCCAGTGCATATAATTTTCTGGGAGGTAATGAAGTGTCATGGAAAGTGCATGAAATGAATGTGTTTTTATGTACTCATTTTAGAAATCAAGTTAGGGATAATATTTGCCATTTTGTTAAAGGGTCTTTGCAGAAGTCTGCATCCATGTGTGAGCTGTGTGACTGCAGCTACCTGTTTTTCACACTGGAGTTATGCTAATTATCTTTGCCAGGGTCAAGGCACTTTCTCCCTTTTCAGTATCCATAGGAACCCATTGGGGATGAAAAAGCCTGACATTTTGATTCCCAGCTTTTGTTTCCCTAATCAAAAATAAAGGTATAATGGACAAGAAAAAGCAATTTCATTTAGTCTTCTCATCACAGCAGGTTTTATTATTTGCTTGAATCTCACTGCGTTTTATTAAATTATATTTCTGTTTGAGTTTGCAGCATCGCTTTTCAAGGAAAGCCCACTGCAGCCCATTTTGTATTAATATGTATTTTCTTATAAGCTTAGTGTTCACTAACTAAGCTTGAAATTTCTCCCTGGCCTGCCTAATTTCTGGGTTTGGTGCAGAAACCAAATCACTGCCTGCCTGTTTGTTGCCCCCTGCCCCATCCTGCAGCTTGGAGCCTGTCCTTGCTAATGTAGGCAAAACAGAGGCAGGGCTACATCACATTGCTGGCTGATTTTCTTAACAAAACAGGCTTTGCAAAAGCTGCTTAAATTCAATTTGCATTTGTAAAATAAAAACACAGCGCAGCGTGGTCCGCTGGGAGATTTTTCATGCTATGCAGGTATATTTTCAGAAGTGGTAATCAAATATTCTGGTGCTGTACACAAATGGTTTCTGGTTTAGCCGTGGTCCTTTTGTTTTGTTTGGGATGAAAGTGAATGACTGTTGTTGCTTTCCCATTGAAGAAATCCATTCACAGGACAGCAGAAATGTAAGCAGCTCTCAAAGTGCTGTTTATAGACTTGAAAACCGATTGAAAGGCAGTTTTGTCATCCTCTAAACCTTCACATGGTGGTCCATGTATATGGCCAAAGCCCCTTCATCTCCAAGGGAGTCCAGGCAAGTGTGAGAGAGCTGCTCCATCACTGGTGAGATGAAAAGACATTTACTTTGTATTTGTCATTTTACTGCCTGCTCCTCAGAGCAACCTGCTTTGTGAATAGCAAAAGTTCCAAGCATCAGGGGGAACATATAAAAGCTGGTGGGATAATTCAGTGGACTTGAAAAAAAGGTCTCTTGGTCCTTATAGGGCACAACTAATGCCTATGATGTTGGTAAGGTATTATATATTGACATATAAGTCATATTTATGCATTTATTTCTGTTCTATCTGAAGTTGTCTCTGTCTGCCTGTAATGTTTTTCTGTTGCCTGTAGGCTGAGAACTTTAATTTACCCTCACAGAAACCTTTTCAGGAAGAACTTGCTGGCACTTCTTTTCTGCAAAGGGGCTTCTTTTAAAGAAGGCATCTTGCATAGTCATTTGGACTAAGAGACCCCCTCATTTCCAAATGTGCAGGGTTTCTCCTCTCTTTGCCCAGAGCACTCTGAACCCAGAGTGTAGGTGACACTGATTTGTGTGGAGGTGAAGGGCAGGTTTTGGTGTCTCCTAGCTGCTGATGTGGCCATGCAGGAGTGAGTGGCCTCACGAGCCATTTTCTTTTCAAAGGTCTTGAAAAAATCTGCAAGCAAGACTTAATTTATTATTAGACAGAGACCCTATTTGATAGTTTACAGCCAGTGTGTATGAAGTAAGTATGGCTTTCATTAAAGAGGAGACATGTATTTTAGCTCAGCTGAGGGATGGGGAAGTGTGGGCCATAAAGACAATATTGTAATAGTCTCCCTTTTTAATACCAAACTGTGTGCTGCACTTCTGAAAAGCCTGGATTTCTGGGGGCTGAGCTGATCAGAGCTCAGCATGTTTTTTTTCCCCTTGCCTTATAACCCTTTTTAACTTTTCAACTTGTCAAGTACATGGTGGTTTATGAAATTTTAAAGCTAACAGTATGCTGCGTGGGGATGTCAGCGATACGCTAGACTTTTGAGTGCATCCTGGGATGAATAAATCATGAAGTCACAGAAAGCTGCAATTAAAGAAGCCAAATCTGGATGCTTGAAATATTAGACCAGGGTTTGTGTGACTTTAAACAATTATCACAGCTGGAAGAAGTCCACACTTGAACTGTAGATAAGCAATAAGGAAAAGAAAAAAGGTATCTGGGAAATATGTGTTGCTTCCAGGGCATCAGACTGATGGTTACTGACCTTAAGTGGAATTATTATTGAAGGAGTTGATTCCCTTCAGCTCAAACAGGTAGATATGATCCTACCTCAGTGGAGATGGAAATTGCCTGGCCTGGTTTCCTCCTGGTCCCGCTTCTTTATAAATTACAATAATCCTTCGTTTGATGTTTACTTAGTCAGTGACCTTCCTGTATTTTGCAGAGTCTCTGTGAAGATGCTGCAGGTTATATTCATTTTTGCTAGAATCCACTATGGCTTTAGCTGCTACAGTGTGACTGTGGGTCAGGCAAGGGTTGCATTAACATTTCATCTCATCCCTGGCTCCCCAGTTGGCTTTGAGATATTTCTGATTTTCCACAGACTTGAGATGAGCAGCCGATGTGTCTCATGCTTGCATTGCTTCTTATTTTAGCTCTTCCCTTAAAAAAGTGTGGAAAAAAAATTTATCATGATGGCTGTGTGTTTCAAGAGGGTCTCCGTGGGAATCGTTCGTTGTCTGTCAGTGGGGACACCCGGTGAGTCACGTCTTTGACTCCACAACCATGAGTAATCTCCCTGACTTCAACAGGATTACCCAGGTGTTTAAAATAAAACTGTGTTGTAGAGGTCTGTGGGATTATAGGACCAGAAAGATTGGTTGTGTGGCTAGTCACTGAGATTTTCTTTTATTTTCTCATTTTATGAGTTTGAAAAGTCAATAAAAAATAATGCAAAACACATGCATGATTAAGGCAGGGGCTTAGCTGCTGCTGTGCCGGGAAGTTCACAGTTAGGGTTTCTGGAGGAACTCTCTCATGGTTTTTCTTCCTTAACGTGTTTTCACTACAAAAAAAAAGTGTGTTATGTGTCCCCATATATGGACTGATAACACCCCAGTTAAGGTCATTTTTAACTCAAAGCAAATCTGTTTGATCAATCTGACTGGTTCAGGTGGATGCACTGACTGGCCTTGGTTTCGTGTGGTTTTGTTTTTCTCTCCTCGGCTGTTTCTTGGAATCGCCCTTACTGCTGCGGTTTCCAAATAGCTTCCAGCGGTGCACATCTGTACACGCTCTTTCATCTGCTCCCCAGGGAAAGACGGATGTGGAGTCGAGTGTTTTGGCTGTGAGGGTTTGCATAACCATGCACATGCTTATGTGGGTAATGTATATGTATGTGCTGTGCTGGAGAAGGGAAGTGCAAAATTACCCTTACAGCCCAGGCCAAAGGTTTGTCCACCCTGAGCAGCTGCCAACAAACCCTGTCCCCTCTGTGAGCAAACCTGACCCAACTGCAAATTTACACACCCCCACCACTCTGACCTGGGTGAGTCTATGGCCATGAGGGCATTGAGGACCTCTTCTAAATCTTATACAGAGCTATACTGAAGCATTTGTCAAAATTTTTTGCAGGTTGAAGAAGGTTAAAAATCGCCATGTGACCTGTGTGTATATAGAGTCCCAAATGTATTAATGCTGAAGTCCTCCCTCCTTCCAGGCTGTCCTCTGTTTCTGACTGCCTTGTGCTGCTCTGAATGTCCCCTTCCCTTCAGAAGCTAACAGCATCCATTTGTAAGAGTTTGTATGAGAAACATTAATATGGGGAAAAGGTAGTTGGGAACAAAACCACTAAGTATATGGATTTTTATCTTAATTTCCAAAAATTGATTTTAGATTTTATTTTCCCTCCTCTGAAATATTTTCAAAATTATAGGAATATTAACCTGCTAGCAGAACTTACTTATTTCAGTGAAGATGGTAATTTTCTCATGGCTGGAAGCTTATGCAACTGCAAGATAATGTAGAACTCGCACATGTCTAATATTTGATTTAAAAAAGAAAAGCTGTGGAAAACCTGTTGTTAAGATTTGAGGGTGTTGGTGACATGAGATGTATGTATGTCTTAAATAGACATCAGCTGGAAGCAAAGAAGAAACATTTGGTTTTATATTGGTTCCTATCAGCAGTGCAGTGGCAAATATAAAATCCATGACAGGGATGTAGGAATAGTTCTGTTTCTCACAAAGCACATTCAGGACAGGGAGTGGAGGGCTTAGATTCACATATCTTCTTCCATGGTGTTTTACTTCTGTTACTAGTGTGCCTGAGCTGGTTTCACTGAGATGTTCCTTACAGTGAAATAATTTGAGCATGCAGTCATTCTGCCCCTGTCTCTCCCCTCACCCCCCTGGCTCTGCTGTAATTGCATCCTGGTTCACAATAATTCGGCACGCTAATTGTTAGAGTTAAAAAATAAGAGGCTTGCCAAGATGCAGAAGAATTAAAGTGATTGCCCTTTTGTCTGCAGAAACAGTGGAAGCTAATAATTATTACTCTTATATTTTTGTTGTGAAAACTTCTCTCTCCCGCTCTCAGTTTCCCAGACCTGTGTTTTTCCTGTGACAAAAAGCGATCTGATTTGATGTACACAGGCAGTACTTGAGAATCCATCACTCACAGCCACAGCCTTCCCAGCCTACTGTATATTAATAAGCAGATGTGTCATCCTGCAGAATGCTCAATAATAGATCTTTTTAAGAACTGCTTTTCCTCTGTGTAGTTCAGGTACTCCAGAACTAGAATTTAAGCACTGCTTTCATTTTATATAGAGATATCAGCAGATATTCAGCTTAATGTAGAGTTGTATATTTGCATTTGCAGAACATTTTGTCTTCCTTTATTCTCTTTGCAGACACAAGGCTTGGAATGCCAAATAGCTCATCAAGATATACAGTGTGCAGAGAGAAAATAATTTAAATGTCTAACTGTCTGTGGGTTGTGTTTTTTTTTTTTTTTTTTTTTTTTCTTTTCCCAAAATTACTTCCTTACATTGCTTTGAAGGAAGCCTGAGGAACTCAGAGGTACATAAAGCCAGTTTTCTTCTCCCTGGGATGCTTGCTCCCTGAGGATGCAGGGATGATGCCCTTGCTGAAGCAGCCCTTTGGTCTCCTGGGCTTGCTCCTACAAACATCCCTGTGACTTTGCTTTGCTGTCCTGCAAACCCCTTGTCAAGTGGTTTCTTCTGTCCATGCTGGTCACAACTCTGTGGATTCTGATGAAAGCCAGAAACATCTCTGTTTTCCAAAAATCTGGGCTCCTCCTGCCTTCTGCTGAAAATAAACAGGGCAGGAGGTGAGCCAGCTGGGAGAGAGCAGGGATATAAAACTGTGTTGGAGGAGAGCTGCTAGGAATGCCAACCAGCTCTCCTCAAGTTTTTCCCCTGGATTCTCAATGATTTTAAGGGAAATCAGGCTTTCTAGGACTCTTGCAAGACTGCTATGTAGAGATAGCAAGGAGCAAATTGCAGTAACACGTAAGGCACGCTGACGACCACAAAGGTGCTGTAAAACAAACAGCAGGGCATGTTATTGTTATTATTCAAATATTATCCGGTTCCTGTAACATCTGGGAAGCCCAGACATGGATCAGAACCAGATGTGCTCTGTGCTTTATGGCTGCAGAGCAGAGAGGGACACCTGCCCCAGAGCCCCCTCATTGTAAGGCAGCCTAGATGGGGTGTAGGGGGGCTGTGGCCAGGGATCCCCATCAGTGATCTACAAGTCAGCCTCAGCGTGCCAGAAAGCAGTGGTTTTTTTAAAAATCCACCAAATAAATGCAAGTGGAGATGCATGTGTTGATTTTAGTGACACTCACAAGGCCCAGATTGATTTTTTTTTTGACACTGTAAAATCTTTGGCATTGCAGCAAGGGGAGGGGTTTAGGGAAGGACCAGAGAAAGTTTTCTAGCAATGAGTGTCTCTGCTTGCATGCCAACATAAGACAAAACATGTTTGGTTTTCAAATATCAAAGTTCAGGGGAAAAGGTGCCATAGCAGAGTAGAAGTACATCTTGGTAGAGGCAGTAGAGGTGATGTTCAAGTTGGAGGTAAGCCATGAAAAAAGCCTGGAGCTAAAAGCACAGCGTTTATTCTGGATGTGTGAAACAGAGGTAACCGCAAAAGGAAAACATGGAAGTGGGATGTGGTCAGAGCAACAAGGTGCAGAAAGGATCTTCGTGGCAGCGTTTTGAAAGAAAACAAATGTGTCAGGATGATTTTCTGCAAGGCCACAGGAGAGGATGTTGCAGTAACCAAAATGTGAGTGCTTGGAAAGGAAGGGATAAAACATTCTGTGGAGCTGTGAGCTCCATAAGCCCCTTCTTGGGTACAGCAGGGAAAATGTGTGTATGTAAAACACAGCCTTAAGAATCCAGGTGCACCCTGGCTTTTGGTGAGCCTCTATAACCTGCTGGGACCATGCTCAAAGCAGAATTACGGCAGAGTGTAAGCAGGACCACAGTGAGGAGGCCATCGTGTCCCTGGGCAGTAGAAGGGGGAAGATAAAATGGGAGCAGGAAGAAGCAGGGAGAGGAAGAAAATGTCATCTCGGCTGCTTCTTGCATAGTGATAAATATTTTTGTACTAAAACCTTCCTGGAAGGAGGGAGAGCTGCATGGCCAGGCTTCCCAGCACAGAACAGCATCGCTTGGAGCTGCAGGGAGCCTGGTTTTATGAGTTGGGTTACAGCACTCAAGCTGATTTCAGCGTGAGACTTCGTGTGCAGTGTGTCATAGTTCCTGTTCTGTTTTATCCTGTTGTTTTCACATTCTGGTAAACATTAGCTTTTAATTTTTTTTTTACTTGCTTCTATTAATTAGTCACCCATCCACTTTCAAGTTGTGTCCAACTGCTGAATTTTACCTGGCTTTCCCTAGGCAGCAGTTTGATTGGCACCTCTTCCTCTGTCCAGCTGCCAGTGTCCACAAATCATAAAGAAATCCAATTTATCTTTCTGCCCTTCTTTCAAATATGATTGAAAAGAGCCCCTGGATTCAGAGGCACAAGAGAGGGAGCGAAGCTAATTAAAAGAGACCCAAAAAAGAGCGTTTGCATTGCTCTTGCTTCCTTAGGAAACACTCAAAAAAAGTAGCACTCCAAAATCTGAGAGAGCTGGAGAAAAAGTGCTTTTTATTTTAAACAAACTTCACTGTGGCTGTGGGGTAGGCTGTTTTTTGTGGGTTTTCTTTTGGGATGCTTGTGTGTCCCCCCCTGCCCTCAAATTTGATATAAATCTGGTGAAATGTCTGCTAAACCTTCAAGGCCATGAATTTGCCTGTGCGATGTCATTATGTTTGTAATTTGATGGATTTTTAAAGCCAAGGGAGTGCTGCCTGTCTTCTGCAAGTCAAAGGAAGTTCACCTGCAGTTGTGAGGGAGGCGTGCAAAGCACCTGGCTTGCTGCGGAGCTTCGGCTGTGGAAAGACTCCTTAAAAATTCCTAATTGATTCTAAAAATTAGGCCATTATGTAAATGTTTGTAATTCTGGGCTGCTACGAGAAGCTTCATTAGTAGGAACACAAGAGCAGGAATTAATTTTACTTATGTGTAATGAAGAGCGGATGGGACCTGAGGAAAGGCTGCAAAGAGAAGGAGGGAACGGGATGTGCTTGTTCCCCCTTTAGCAGCTCTGTTCATGAAGTGCCATTTCACAGGGATTATTTTACTGTTTGTTTTTATTTTATGGAGGGGGGAAATCTCTGAATATATGGTGTGAGATTACACTTTTATTGTCTGCCATGAATCCCTCGTAGGGGTAGGACAATGTGGAAGTGTGCAGCCAATTACAGGGATGCATTTGGGGTCTCTGTCTCCACCAGTAATGACCAATTAATGGCCACTGAGATAAGCAAATGGGAAGTCAGGGCTACCTAGAGCTTTAACCCATTATTTCCTGACCACCCATGGGCAAAATGGCCAATATTAGTATGGTTTTATTTAATGGGTATTTCAGGGGAGCATAGGACTCACTTCATGGTCTGGTGGGGGGCTGCCTGGACGTTTTGCTTCCAGCCTGTGTCATACCTTTGTGAAATCACATTACTGGAAGAAAATCCCAGATCTTTGTGGTGGCTGGAAGAAGTTTGTTCAGTTGCTGCTCAGCTGGGATGGGTTTGTAGGATTTCCAGGAGGACTTGGCACAAAGTTTGATGTCGATGCACTTTAGGTCAATGGAAGTGAAATTTCAGGCGTACTTGTGCCAAATTTTCTGTGCAAAATGAGCCAGAGAACATCATGTATGCACTCTCACAGAGTGGAATTCACCACTGTTAACCTCCAGAGGTTTTGCTGGGCCAAATAAGTGAAAAAAACCGAAGAAACAGACAAGGTGGTGACAAAAGAGGTGTACCTTCGTGTCTGTTGGACATGAGATTTTTGAACCAATAGTGAAATAAGAAATGCTCATTTATTTCAATAATTAAGCTGAGAAGCAGGGACTTGAGGTAAAATCTTGGCTCCACTTGGAGGCGGGGGTACTTCATAATTTATGTGTCAGTAAGACATACTTTGTACTCCCTGCACTGAGTTTTATTTGTTTCACTGGGCATCTGGTCTTGTCTCAAAGCTGGATGTTTAATGACTGGTACTAATAAAAGTTACTGACAATCAGGATGTCAGAGAAGGCTTGGAATGAGCAAAGGGGGCAGAGAAACCTCAAAAGAATGAAGACAACTGGATGGGATGGGAGAGGCAATGCCATTAGCAGTGAGGGCAGAAGGGTGGAGAACTCCACTAAAATCAGTGTCCAATAGTAAGAATTGTCCCAACCAACACTTGAGGGTGGGACCTTCAGCAGCAAAAACATAAGTGAGGGGCAATATGCAGTACCTGAGAATGCTCTTCTGGCTGGACTCTACAGAACTTTTTCTGCATATTTCCTGACCTGCTGCTGGTTTACTTCTGTTGACAGCAGTGGTTGCTGCCACTGGGAGCCTTCAGCATCCTCAAGCAGAATGTGTACTTTGTTTGGAGAGGGAAATAAAAAGAGGAAGAAAAGAAAATCCTGCTTTTATTGCTTCATCCTGCACAGTGTCACACAACGTGACAGTGTGATCCCTCCAGGTTTTATGATATGGGCTCCCTCTGCCAGGGCTTAGGGGGAGAGTGGTGTTATTAGTGAGCTCTTCTGTGTGGCTGCTGGGCAGAGGGGTAGGAAAGAATAGGGGAATGTCCTTTTGCATTGCTCAGGCATCAAATAGGAATGGTTTGTAATAACAGAAAGAGACAGACAGGGGAGCCCTTGTAAACACATTTAGAAGAGGTTGTGGAGGTGGTGCAGATGCAGGTTTATATCTGTGGCTTTGGGAGAGAAGGACAGTCAGGTGTTTCCATGCTTGTCCCTCTCTGCTGCTTCCATTCCTGCATCCTGGGAGCCTTGCTGGGTCTCCAAGCACCCCTCAAAGACACAAAGCACATAAATCCTCAAAAAACCAAAGAAAATGACAGTGACCAAGAAGTTTCTTTGCTTTGGTGTCACAGCTTCAGGGAAAGAGTGGGGAAGTTTCACTACTCATCAGTGCTGAATTTGGGCTCCCAGCCCTGCCTTGTTAGTCGGGAATAAGGCCTTATGGCTCTCAGCTGTGGAATCAGCTGTGCCTGGGGAGGAGGTATTTAGCTCTTCTCCTCTTGGGTGCTGGAGGGGATCCTGTTCTGCAGCAGCTTGTTGGAGCGCTCCTGCTTGGGCACAGCAAGAGGAGGCTGCTGGAGGTGCTGGTGAGTCAAGGATTTAATGATTGGTAATTCTTATCAGAAAAAAGAGGAATGGTTTTTTCACAGCTGGTTTTGTGAGGTTTTTGAGGCTTTCTTGATCAACAGAAATAGAATTTAGGTCAAATTAAGTTGACGTGTTTGCAATAAGGCACTGAGTCCATGACCACTGGCTGCATCTCTTGAGTGGTGTGCAGTGGTTCTCTCTGATCCTCTCCACCCCTTGATGCTGTTACTGCTCCTCCTTTTGCCTAAAACACAGGTAATGCCTTACACAGTGTTTGTCTCAGATATTCAATCCAAAATGAGGCTATGCTCAAACTTAAAATGTTTTTAAATGTGAATTAATAGCTTTTAAAAGGAGCGTTCCTGGTGGTGGCAACATTTTTCAGCCAGAAGTGAAAGATGAAGACTGTGTTATTTGAAGCCTCATATTATTGCACTTTGAAAGGGTTTATGGTGTTCTGGCTGCTCAGGGAAAAGCAGAGGCAGGACATGAACAGGCTGTGGGGAGCTCCGTGTGTCTCTGAAGCCCTGCCTTCATTATTATGCAGTGCAAGTGGCTGCTGGCACAAGAACAAATTCCACTGTAAATTATGTGTGATTTACATGAGAAGCTCATTAATTCTCTAACACCGGATTTAGATGGTTTCATTTGTAAAGGGTGTCATTTTAAACACCGCTCAAACATATTTCCTTCTATCTGCTGACTCAGAGTGTGTGCTGAGAGATGATAAACAATAAAGTGTGTATGTGTTCATAAATACATGCACACAGACACACATTAGAAAATGGAATCAATTAGAAGGTATGCTTTGTGTTTAGCACTGCTGCCTGTGATACTCAGATTGGCTGCCTATTTTATAGTTTTGTCTGCCTCAGTGCTTGTGTATTGTGGACCTTGCAGGTTTTTTTTTTTTTTTTTTAAGTCCTTTTAATTTTGATTTTTAGTATTAAACTTGTATTCTAATCCTTATTCTGTGCTGCTGCCCTCATTTTTAAGGGCTTCCCCTTCCTGGACAGGTCTGCCCTGGCTTCAGGAGAAGCAAGACTCAGCATGAATGAGCAGTGCAGTTCTGTGGCATAAGCAAAGTGTCTTTTTTTTTTTTTTTTTTTAATGTATATTCCTGTTTTTTCTCGGATCTACTATAACTCAGAAGTTTGGCAAAAAGAATATACAGGAGGAAAAAAAGAAAAATCCCTCAGTGGAAATACTTTTTTTATTGGGGGCTCTGCCTCTTGCTGCAGGACAGACATACTTGATAGGCACACCAGAAGTGTCTGTGGTTGTAGCTCATATGTTGAGGCAATGTAGTCTGTAGTTTCATTTAATGTTGCTTTTGCATTAAGCAGCATGACCCTTCTGCATTAGCTGAAAGAATTATATGCTCATTTTCAGTTTGTACTTATTGTTTTAATCCAGCATCTGGAGCTATGTGTTCTCTGATATAGGGCTGATGTCGCAGTTTGGATGATGGTGTAAGTGTTTTATCATACATTCATGTGCCGTTTGGGTTTAAGTTGCAGCTTATAATTATTTTAAATGGGCAGTTGCTCTTTAGAAAATCTTAAGCTTGACGCAAACAATAAATGCAGGACAAGCTGCCAGACTCACCTTTGAAGTCTCTCTGGCCTAAGGAAACTGTTCCTTGACATCTCATTACTTTCATTCTCTTATTAGAAACAAATGTGGGTTTCCTACACATAGATTAAATATGGCCTGAATTAAGAAAGCTGAGTTAGGCAGCAGCAAAAGAGGAGAAATTATGCCATGCTCCGCTGCGGTTTTGTTTATCAGGACATAAGTCTGAATTTATTATTTTTTATGACTTGTAAGTTACTGCAAGGAAAGAAAAAGGAGCAGTCATTTTTTACCTGCGACAATCAATCTACTGTTTCATATGCATTTAAACAATTTTGCCACAGGGAAAAGAAAAACATGCCTGTCTTAAATAACCTAAACATCCACCGTGGTTGTTCTTCTGCACGTAGCAGGGCTTTCCTTGCTCAGGGAGAATTTTTTTTCTATTATGGGGAGAAAGTGATTTTGACTCACAAGGTATGGGAGAATGTAGTCAGGGTTTCAGTGGAGGAGGAGGGAAATCCTGTAGCTCTGGTACTTGTGAACAGCACGTATCAGACCTTCCCTGACCTTTTTTTTTTGGGCTCCATGCTGAAGTTTTATGTCATGACCTGTCTGCACCACTTGCTAGGACTGGATAAACATGTTTTAGAAAGTAAGAGTACTGGCAGTTTTTTTTTTCTCCAACAAAACTGCTTGCATTCAAGCTCCTAATCTAATTTATTAGAGATAAAATTGGAGGGGGAGGGGGCAACTAAGCCAAGAAACATTGTGCTATTTTCATTCATCTTCAACAGCTTCTCAGAGAGTAGCATGGGAACAGCATTTTGTTTAATGTTACAGGAGTTGCAAAGGTGGTGACTGTGCTTTGCCCTTCTCCCCACACTTGCTCTATCTTGAACTGGAGATGTGTTGGGAAGGAGGTAAGGTGAGAAATGCATGGTTATGGGTTGCACACAGACAGAAATCCTATACCCAAAGCCAGCACATGGCAGAATGGGTCACTTTTCAGGTGCTGCCACCTTATGTATACTCTGTATATATAAGCCACTTAGTGTAAACCATGTGTTGGCTTGATGCTTTTTTTCTGTAGTACTTCTCTTTTGGAAATCCAGTGCTTTTGCAGACACAGGA
The DNA here is from genome assembly GCF_027887145.1 of Ammospiza caudacuta. NCBI lineage: Eukaryota > Metazoa > Chordata > Aves > Passeriformes > Passerellidae > Ammospiza > Ammospiza caudacuta. The sequence goes on along the minus strand of NC_080596.1, from coordinate 19,477,599 downwards.
TAGGGTTCTTCCTAGCTTGGTGTTGCTTTAGATTGGCTAAACTTTAGGTCTGGAAAAGCATTTTGAAAATATTTCACTTTTTAGGTCTTATTTTTTATCTTCTTTTTTTTTTTTTTTTTTTCTGAGGGAACATGTTTAGGTCAGTTCTGTTTGAACTGTCCTAAAGTATTTTATCCTCCTTTAGAGGCCATTTGTGATTTCAGCCAGCTGTTCCCTTATAGACTGAGAAGGAGGCCTGTGCCTGGTGTAAATCTGTGCAAGTATTATTGAAAAAAAAAAATATAGGAACAGTGCCAGATGACACCAGCTGTTAATGGCACTCATTAAGAATCATGTTTTAACACAATGCTTTTTTCCAGTGTAGATGAGCCCTCAATGAACTCTCCCATTCCTTTCCCCAAACCCATCGTGCAATATTTTTAGTGGAATATTTTAATTCTTAGTAAATTTTCATAAAAAGTTTTTTTTTTTTTTTTTTTTTTTTTTGTAGTTTGAAATGTAAGCAGAGCACCTAGTGCTTATTTAACTGTGAGGTTGAAAGTGAGAGCCTCTTAGTTATAAACAGTTTCCATCTTGAAAGATATACAGCTGTAGGTAGGCAAGATGGATAAAAGGTGGGAGAAAAGAATTATCTGAATTTGGCAGGTCTACTGAGGCAGAAAGGGAAAACAAAGATCCCTAGCTTTGTAGACTTACAAGTATACAGTGTAATCCCATTTGGAAAAACACAGTGGAATACAGGAGTGAAACTTATCTTTTTTCTCTAGGGGAAAGCTCCAAGAACATTTTTTAGCTTGTGTTCCTGGTACATAAGAGGCCAGGCCAACTATTTCCAAAAAAAACCCAAAAAAACCATTCTGCCAGCAAACTACCCTCTATGTGTGTATATATATTCATACACACATATATAAATATTAAAATAAGAAAAATCTCATCACATCTCTTCTATACTGAGGGTGTTTGGGTTTGGTTTCTGCATGATACTGTTCATACCAAACATGTATGTAGGTCATTTTGTTTCCAACCAAAGCACTGAAGAAACTCAGTAGTTAATGCTATGCAAAGAGGAATGAGGCAAGCATGTCACCTGTAATATGACAAGGTATTAACTTCTTAAGTCTGAGAAATTTAAGTGGACAGGCTGGAGTTTTAATCTGACTCCTGAAATTGCTGCGTCAATAAATGTCAGCAAAGTGATGCAAATGTTTATAATTAATTTCAGAGTGGCTTAATTTTTTGCACATTAGGCAAATTGGTATCTTGTTTTAGACTCTGAAGCAGAGAGGCAACTCAGCATGAGTCTGTGTGTGATTTATTTAACAAGAGACCAGCTTAGGGACTCTAAAGTCATGCTTGGAGTTGAGCTGGTGCCCAGCATTCATGCACTGTGGCATTATCTCTCTCAAATGGCAACTTCATGGTGTGGCAAACTCAGAAGTTATAAAACTCAGAAATGCACAGACAAAACTCAAAGTTTATGTGCCTGTCTCTTTTCTTTTTGTGGTGGTTTGGTGCTGGCATAACTCTAATGACATCAGGCACTTAAGGAGTGACACTGCTGTAATAAAGACCTGGAGACTAATGGTGTTTGCAATAGCATTTCTCATCCAGTCTTTGTCTGCTGCTAAAAGCTCCCAAAAGCTCAAAAGCTGTTTGATTCTGCTCACCCTTTTCACAGTTGAGCACACATGAGCTGACCAACAACAGTTTCTGCCTTTGGTGCTCAGGATCCCAATCTATTCTTCCACCCAAGCAGGAGCCAAACCTAGGTCAGCTCAGCTTCTGAGGTCAGACAAAATCTGGTTTATCACTGTGGGCAGGAGCTCTAACAGTGCTAATGTTAATTCACAAAATGGAAGATCATTTGTTTTAAAGGCCACGGGGAAGCCTGATGCAGCACAGGAGAGACATTGTTGTCATTTTGGTGGTGCTGTGTGCAGTTCTGTATAGCTTATGCTGTTCCTTGCCTTACCTTCATTTATCTTCACTGAACTGTGGCCACTGAAGATGCCACCTTCTTGCTGGACCCTCTCCTGCAATTTGTGTCTGGTCTGCCCACGCAGAATGGGTTAATGTTTTATTTCTAAGTTAATGTGTATCTTTAATATTGTTTCTCTTAGGGGCTTTCCCGGTGAATTATAAGTAACCTGTGTTTGTCTTTAAAGCCTGGTCCCCCTGAAGTTGAGAGAATGATTATGGAGGAAACATGCTAGTTCTTAAAATGCTACAAGTTATGTTTCATCCCATCCCTCCCCTCCTCCCATACTTTAAAATCTTTAAGGACCCCTAAGTAGGCACTTTTTAAATCAAAGCATTAAGAAGCAAAAGTGTGGTGCAGAATTATGAGCCAGATGTTGATCCTGGTAACTCAGGTATGCCATTCCCTCACACCCACTCAGCTTTCCTTGTGGCATCTCCTCAGAGAGGACCCTGGGGCTGGATGCAAGCTGAGATCAATCCTCAGCCTGTGGCATCTGTTTGCTGAGGGCTGGAGCTGCTTATTGAGTCGAAGTCGTGTGAACTGAGAAACGGAGACAACGTGATGTTGGGAGCGAGCCTGGATCTTAGGAACACATTGCTTAAGTGACCAGAAACTAAGCTGCTCTCTGTGTGCCAAACCAAAGTTAAAAGCCATGTGCGTTTCAGAACTTTCTTTTTTTTAAGGAAACCCTTGTTAAGAATGAGCTGCATTCAGTGATTGATTGCTTGTTGCTCTTGCCCAGTTATTTGTACTCTCAGCTTTGACTTATGCCGTACACCTGAGGCCTTGCATTATAGGGAGCACAGTATGCACAACAGAGGGCTGAAAATTTGGCCAAAATATTAATGTCTTGGAGTGCTGAATTGAGGGGTATTTCTGGAGGAAGCAGTGCTGCTCTGCTTTGTTGGATCAGACTAAGAGGGAGGAGAGATTTTTCTCATAGCAGTTGTTCCCCCTGACTTTTTCAAAGTTTTGCTTGGGACTCCGTCTGGGGTAGCTTTGAATGTTGCTTTAATATTTTGGTTCTCAGCTGCAGGTAGGTGCTGTTCCGTGTCTGTAACTTGTACAGAGAAAAATTAGGAAATGAAGGAAAAATTGTTTTTGTGTGGTTTTTTTTTTTTTTTTTGGGTTTGTTTTTTTTTTTTTTGTTTTTTTTTTTTTTTTTTGTTTTTTTGTTTTTTCTTTTGACCTGATGGGTGATAGAGCATGGAAGGGGAAGGCTTTCCCTGTGGAGCAGAGGAGGCAGAGGAGGGAGATGCTGGGTGTGGAAGAGGGCTGTGCTTTTATTTTTGTATTTCCAAGATCCCAACTTACCTTCTATGCAAAGAAAGAGAGAGGGTGGTGGGGGCAGGCATAATTCTGGGACATCTGGCCCCAGTGAAGCTCTTGCTGGTGATTAGGTCCATCTTGAGATCAACCTTTCCAGCTAACACATAATTACTGGGGTTTTGTTCCTCCTTTGAATGGTTAACATATGATATGTCTATACCTTGTTTTTCTTGCAGCTCATTTTTCCCCCTCTCGTGTGATTTGCAGGATTTACACACTTGGTTTGTGTTGATAGTGTCTCTCCTGACAGTTCTTTGTATAGAAAGGTTAAGGCAGCTCGTGGGTTTGTGAAGACAGGATTATTATGCTTGAGCCCGGCGTTAGTCATGCTTAGCTGCTTGCATACTAATTTGGCACTAAATCATGACTTCTTTTTCAACTAGATGCCACCATTTTAGGCAACTCTACTTGTGCAACTTGCAGTCAGGCTGATGAACCAGTCAAAAATTATGGCACTGTACAGCTTTTCCCTTCCACATATGCCTATTCTCCAAATGTGGTGGGAGGACTGGAAAATACAGCCAAGTGAACATAAAATGCAAATTGGCTTCATATTGTTACTGGAGCAAGTAGCTTTCTATAGGAGGAAATCTGAAAAATTTTAAATATGCTGCTAAAGTTTACATGAGAAGCTCTGCATCTCCTCACAAGAAGTGAAGAGTGCTCTCCTGGCAAAGGTGATTGTGAGGAGTTATATTGCAGTTGGATTTCTCTTGATACTGAAACTGGATAAAAAAGGTGATAAATGTTACCACAGTTGCTTTCTCCTTTTGCCTTTGGAAGATCATCAGGCAGTGCAGAGGACAGCATCAGAACTAGAGGAGGTTTTAGCTGTCTCTTGGGCTCAAGCCTTCTCCAGGGAGAAGGTTGTTCATCTTTGTACGGAGGCGGGATCATTGGCTTTCTCATCTGCAGCTGTCTAGGTACTGTCTCATACCTAAGGGGAGTTGCTGGGTTGTTTTTTCTTGCAGTTACATTATTTTGTCATGAGTGTGGTTCTCAGTCTGAATTTGGTGGAGCTGAAATCCGCTGACAGAGCAAACAATGAGCAAACATTCAGGGCATCTCCTGGCCGACAGTTTGATGAAAGAAGTGGGCAGGACTGTGTTTATGAGCCATTACACCTTAGCTATTTTCATGAGTGTAATAAAAGGTTTCTTTGATTTTTCATTTTTGCCTTTGCTGCTTGTTACGTTAAGGAGCCCCATCAAGTACAAAAAAAAAAAAATCACTTATCAAAATCTGCTACTACCGCTGAGAGGTTAAACCATGGATCTCAGTTGTCAATTTGGTGTGTGGTTTTCTTCACTGTTTCTCTTTTTTTACCCTTTCCATAGCTCAGCCTTATATGCATATGACTGTGATACCCAGTCAGTTTATGGTATCCAGAGGAAAAGTGTGTTATTTATGAGATTTTTTTTTTAAAAATAAGATTAGCTAAAGATACAAGTACAGCAAATAACACAGTCTGATTTATGACCATCTTGGGATATCCCCTCTCCTCAGCTTTTCTGCAGTGACAGATGGAAGAAAATATCTTTCCAATTTTAAGAGTTAGTTACAACTGCGCACAAGGACAGGCACCACGTGGACCTCAGTGGGAAGCAGTTTTCATTTCTTAAATGTGGATCATGTTCCAGTCAGCTTCAGAAGAGACAGACTCCCCTGACTGATAATTTTAATGAGCTAGGGGAGAGTGTTAAAACTGCCTGCCTAGCTACCTACAAATCCTCAGGGTAGAGAGCTAAATCACTGTGAAGCATTAGAAGTGGAAGAGGTTATCTAGCTAGGCATTTTCTCTGGTGTAAATGGTATTAATGCATGTGCATCTCACTTTTTTCCTTTTTAATTTCTCTATTTTCTTATAAAGCAGCATGAGTGACTGTGCTTCCATCAGAAGCCTTTATTAACTCTTGTCTAAGGGACAGCCTGAAAACATTATAGTGGGCACAATTTCCTTGTGGGCTTGAGCCACTGAAACAAATTCAGTGTCCTTTATATTTTTTCTACCCTAAAGCTATTGAAAGGGGAGTGTGTGTGGAAGAATGAGTGTTTGTGTGCATGGGGATATGTTTGTATGGGCCAGTAAATGACTGGGTTTGCCTGGAACTTGAAGGAATACCTGTGAATAGGGTACTTTATAGTGAAAATAAATAGAAAGCCTTTGGTAGCAGAACTTAATGGAATTAAGGAAAATATTGGATTCTTGGTGCTGCTTCAAAGTCGTTTTCATCAGAATGGAAGTGGCATAATCAATATGTAGCTCTTTGGCTGTTAACTCTTCAGATTTAGCTGAAATCACATTAAATGGAATAGATTTTATTTGTGGCTCGGGCAGCAGGGTTATATTTAACTGAACTCTCTGGAAGTCAGCTATTTGGGAGCTGCCAGCTCTTCACAAAGTGAGGCTGTCTGTAGCTGTACCCAAACAAATCATGATATCATTCTTTTGTCATTACTGATGTGGGCCCTGCTTTATAAACACCAGCTAAACACACAGAGTTCTGGTGGTGTGTGTCCTGTTTGCTCTTCCTAATTTGCCCATTGATTTCTTTCCCCATCTGGTCTCAGGTGAGCTTTGTTAATCCTTTCCTATTCCAAGGCAACTTGGCCAGAAGCAATCTCTGTGCCATTGATTTGAAAACCTCTCCTGCAAGCAAACTGTGGGCCAGAGTTTTGGGAACGAGAGGGTGTGGGCTGAGTTTGCAGCTGTATGGAGCATCTGTAACCACGAGAGATGTCAGTAGGAACAGTTGCATTTACCGCCACTGAAAATGACATGTGTTGGTTTTAAGTTCAGTATTCACACAGTCAGTCTGTAATAGAATGTGCTGGTAGGAAGACAACAATAATTATTTCTATTAACTACCAAAAAAGATATTAACAGATTCATTTGAAAAGCCTTTGAAGCCAGTATTTCCAATTGCAAAATGCTCTGCAAAAAATTATTTTTGTGTCTTGCGAAGAAATCACCATACCACGCAAACAGAATCCAAATGAAAAACTGTCTTGTGTTCTGGAGATGCTGTCATGAGAAAGGCCTCCTATGTAGCATCTGTTCACACTTCCCACATATTGTGTAAATATATCCACTTCAAGTATTTAATCTTCCCAGAAGTTACGCTTGTCTTTCTTCTCCAAACAAGAAAGCTGGAATCCTCTCCCTCCTTACAAAACCCACCTGTAGTTTGGCAAACTACCAGATTAACGTTGTTTGGGTTGAGTTAGGGTTTTTTTTTTTCTCCCTCTTTTTTGATAATGCTCCAGTTTTAAATTTTGCATAAAAGCTATAAATGTTTCTGGAGTTATGACTGATCTCATTTCCCCCTTTCCCCCATTCCCTAGGAACATTCCTAATAAGTTACTCAGTCTCTCTCTTCTGAACAGGGAGAATTTCAGCCATAAATAAGGCAACACTTGAAATCGTAAATAATGTTTGGACAGCTTGTGCTGAGGGCTTCCCAAAGGGAAGGAATAGTTTTGTTGGGGCAGTGTATCATGGGGCTGCCCAGTGTCATGCTTGGAAGCTGATGGTGTTCCTTTGGAGCAGGCTGCTTCTTGTGCACAGTGCCTCCAAGTCTCTGGGAGCTGGGTTGTGACTCTTGGAAAAATTGGCTTGTGGGATAGCAAAGTAAATCACACTGAGGAGAGGAAGGGAGAGAGCTGAAGCCACCAAATACTAACTGGTGCTAAGAAATTCCCTGCTAAAGCTGAAACTGCAGCTTTATCTCATGACTTGGTGGGGAAAAAAAAAGGCAGGAACATATGTCAATGACAGATTGCCAACCTTAGCGTTTAATTCCGGGCATTTTGTGGGTTTATAGGATTTGCTGACAAAAAGATGAGGGGGAAGGGTTGGATGGGATGTAATTTCCTGAGTGTTCTTCTTGAAGGGGGGGAAAAAAAAATCTCAACCCATCTTATTTTATTTGAATATATTGGAAACAGCCTGAACAATCGTAGGTTTTCATTAGAGTAAATACCTTTGAGTTATGACACTTTCTCTCCTTTAAAAGCAGTTTCCAAAGCATTGGAGAAGTATGCATAATTAAATGCTTTCCTTATTTGAACTTCATTGGGAGGCAGTCTATTTCTGTCTTCGTTTGACACCTCTGTACTGTGCAGACTCGTGGTCTGTTGAGATGTGCGTGCTCACAAAGATGTGAAGAGCCCCAGTCTGCCTGTTCCACAAAGATGTATAATGAGCAAGGTTTTGAACACTTCTGAGAAGCAAGACAGCAAGGATAATAAAAACTATGTGCTGTATTGCACCCAAGTGTTTATTTAATAGACACCGAGTAGCCACAGAGTATTAAAGTTCTGTGTTCTCTCTTGCTTTGGCTTTTTGTGTCTAAATCTCTGTCTACCCATGAAATGTTCTTGATCTGAAAGTATCTAACCTGCTTTTAGCATGGGCCCTTGACAGAACCTTTTTAAACAATGCAATTAGAAGTCCTGCTGGACTTTTTGAAGTTTCATTTGGGTACTCTGAATAAGATATACTGAGTGGACAAGCTGGAGGAAGTTATTAAAACTTTGCAGGAAAACCATGAAGCAATTGGAATTTAGTTTTTTTTTTCATTTTGTTTTCTTCTCCCGACCAATTCCTGGAGGAAGGAGGTGGGAATTAGAGGTTTTTTTTTTTCCCTGTGGGGGTATGAGCTGTTTCTCTCTTGACCAAGAAATAGTTTGGGAAAAAGAGAATGCTGTGCTGATGAAGGGCTTGAAGCATTGTCAGGAAAGACTTTTAGCTGTGTTAAAGGACTTTTAATATTCACAAAGGCCCTGTTTAAGTGTACATCAATCTGCTCCTGTTTTCCTCATTGAACAGGAGTACATGGAGACTTCTTTCAGGGTTGGGTGCCAGTTTGCAAAGTGCTGGGTTGCAATTTTTTCCCTTTTTGCATCAACATCTAAGGAGAAGTCAAAGGCCTTATCTTCTGGCTCTGGATTCTCTCAGTATGTACTTCAGTGAGTTTGAGGTCCCTGGCATCACAGCAGGCATATATGTAATAGATTTCCTTTTTTTTCCTGTTGCTGATAGAAGTTTTTGCAGATTGGAACCTCTGTTCTGATTATGGTGGAGTCTTCCAAACGCGAGCAAATTTGATACTACAAGATGCGTGTGGGTCTTAGTTGGTTGATGAACCTCATAAACCCCATGGGTGACACCTCCAGTGGAAATTAAAATCCACCTTGAGCCTGTTGTGTTCTGAGATTTCTGAGCTGACAAACTGCTCCAACAAAATTATGTTTTATGTTCTCAATGAGTTACTTGTTCATTTCAAGGTTCATGAAATATAACAGGTGCACAGGCCAGTCAGCAGTACTTGTAAAGCCCATGAACTTGTCTTTGCTGGTTGAGAGACTTAAAAATCCCCAGCAAAGTGTGGATGTCCATAATAATTTTTACTGATCTGCCATGAAAGGCTTGGGGGAGTTCACAAAATTCTCTGGTAAACCAGAAGATCATATAACCACCCACAGCATGCCATTTCTTGCAGTATTCTCTTAGGATCTTAACATGCTGAAATCCATCCCTCTCAGGCTCATGAGGGTTACAAAGCCTGTGGGGATGGCAAGTGGTGTTTTTAATCCTGCTCTGAGGCTCTGTGGATTTATGTCCTTCTCTGCTCCATTTCATTTGGTTTTGCCAGCAAAGAGTTTTTTATTCTCAGTAGTCTTTTTTACTGCAGATTGAGTGATTTAAGCCTGGGTTTTGACAAAATGCATCTCTCTGAGCAGGTAGAAACCCTGAATTAATGAAATGGAGTGTGTTTATTATCTGTGTAACAAGTTTGAGCATCACATATGTCAGCACATGCTGCTGGTTCATCCAGCTTCATGGCATACATGTGAGCAGAGAAATGTATGGCTTAGTATTGCCTTGGAGACAGGCAAAAAATAAGTATTTGCTTGCTTAGTCCTGTGGCAAATCTGTGATGAAAAGTTGAGAGCAGCTGTGGCATTTGGCACATGTAGGCAGGGCAGTTTGTAGGGTGATTACAGACCTGAGTGACGTAAATATCAAAAGGGAAGCTCTCTTGCCTGCCTTTCCTGAAGGGTGCTTGTTTTAAAGGCCTGAAGTGCTGAAGACCAGGCCTGAAATCCCTCCTCCCCTGCGTGGGGCAAGAGCTCCAGTCTGTGGTCTGGTGCTACCTGGGCTGCCAGGACAGGGAGATTAGAGCATCTCCAAACTCGATTCTCCTTTGGAATAGAATGGTTCCTGTGTTCTTTCTGGAGGAACATCTGCCTGATTGTAATCTTTTGCCTGAGACTGTAATTAGCAAATGCCCCATTCTGACCATCAAGGACTGAGTCCAGCCCCTTGCAGTGGGATTCTTTCCCTAAGAGAAATTTAGAGTTGCCTGGTTTATGTGCGTGCACACACACATCTGCATGTGCATACCTTCTACGCAGTAATTTGTTCTAAATTGCTGCCAGCTTTTGAACTTAGAGGGGAGGATGGAAAGGCCAAGAAAACCAGAACAGCAGAGGGAAAACCCACCGTACCTTTAAAATATCTCTGGTTCTCTTAACAAAACCTGTGTGCTTGCAGGGCCCATTTGGCATTGATGCAGCCCTGGCTAATATTTTTGCAGCTGGATTGGTGCTAATGAAGACAGTTAGTTTTGGAAAGACCTCCATGCAGAACTCTGTGTTGCTTAATTTCAAGTCCTGGGATTCCTTGAGTGTGGAAAAGCATGTGGAGGGCTATGGCTAAATGGTTGTCCCATCCTGGTGCTCTGGGCTGGGCATCCACTATAGATGGTGCTTAAAGACAATGGCATGTCAAGCCTAGGATGGCCATGTGAATCAAGAGATAACAGATGCCTAAAAGTAGCTTGTGGTTTCCCCTTGATGGTCTTGGGGCTGAAATGTGTGGTCTTCTCAGTTAAGCAAAAAGATAAGGACTTGCCCACAAGTGTGAGGGAAGTCCAGGAGAGCAAGTAATTTCTATTTTGCAGAATTTAAAACTGATGGATGAAACCTAACCAACCTGTTGTAGTTACAAAGTGTTTCACAGCAGCAGAATTGGTGTGTTGGATACCCTGGGAAGCAGGACTGCAATGGTCCATGTCATGGTTTGGTGCTCTTGAAGCCCAGGTGTATATGATAGGGCTGGAGCTGCAAGAGGAAGGTGAAGGGTGTAACAGTGCCTCCTGAATGCTGTTCGTCTGCTTAGTGTGCAGCTGATAATTCAGCCTTGATCTAAATGTTCATGTTTACCCATAAAATTAGTTTCTTACTGAAAACAGAAAGACAGGTGTGTTTTTTCCTTCCCCTGTTGTGTCTCTGCAGTGACACCAGCTCATACCAGGTGGTAGTAGAGTGTTTATTTGTAGAAAGAAACAACCAGGCTGGGAAAGAAGAGCTGCTTGGCTTGTTCTCCATCTCTTGCATGTCCTGACTTTAGGTTTGGTGTGTGTTACATCGAGAGTTGTGACTTTGTATTTGCCCCTGAGCCCTGGAAGTGTTGTATGTCCCGCCTGAATTATCTGCCTTAAAGATATTTCCTCTTAAGGACATTGTCTGCCTTTATTTTAGGTTCTGTTTCCTTTAAACTCTTCTAAGAGGATTGCACAGATAATGTTTCATGGAATATTTTTTTTTTTATTTGAGGAAATAATGTAAATGTATGCAAGCAGGATGTTATTGTGCAAGAGCTGTGATGTGTTTATATAAGGTGGGAGGGCTTGATTTATAACACTGAATATTTAATGGGAATAAGTCTGGGTGTCTGAGATCTCTGCCTCTTTGTGTGAGCTGGCAGATAGAAGGGTGGCAGGTCAGGTTTTTCTGTATGCACCTTGTGGATTTTCATATGCTGGTGTTTTACATCATTATGTCAATTTAGTGAGGCGAAAGAAAACATTTTTAATTTGGGTTTTGAAAGCATGAGGAATAGGAATTTATTGCCCTATTTGCCTGTCCCTACATTGTTCCCATTAGTTCCTGAAAGCAACCCCAGCCCTTGTGCCTGCAGGAGCAGTGTGTTCCCCTGGAATTCCTGCTCCAGGATGTTGCTCACTGGCAGCAGCACTACGCATACAGGGTGGGGAGGTGGCTGCAATAGCCAGTAGGATAAACTACAAAGTGGAAAAAGTTTTTAAAATGTTATAAGGTAGCTGTAAACTATGCACGGGAAGACTGATATTTATTTATTCACTTTAAACCTGAAGCTGTGTGTGCAAAATCAACATGCTTCTGATCTACAAAAAATCCCCACTGTTCCCAATGCCAGCTAGGGAATGTGAGGGAACATTCAGGTGCCCAGCAGAGGGAATGCTCAGGCATGTGCCAGACTGGCTTTTTTCATGGCCCGTTCCTAATGTTGGCATCTAAGGGATGAAAGGCAAATACATCTTTGAAGTGTCATTTTGGGAACAGGAAAATAACACCACAAAGGAAAACTTCAAAATTTCTGGTTTAAGAAAAATTGAATTAATGGTTTGTGGTTCTGCCCCCCCTGAATTGAATTCAAGACCAGGTAAATAAGTAAAATGTTGATAATAGGTTCTGAATTTAGAAAAGCATTATTATAGCAGGCAGAGTTAGTGATGAAAGACCACATGGTGATTGGTAAGCCTTTGGAACATTAGGGTAATGTGCTCTAAATAGGTAGATAGATGCTTTGCCTGGGCTAATTTTTCCAAGGATGCATTGATGACATTCAATCAGGAGATGTCAGAAAAGAAAGCATCCAGCCTTGAATGGCAAAACTCAATTGTTTTAGGCACTACTGATAGTGGCCAGTTATTGGACTCACCGTAATGGTTGCTGAAACTGTTAGATTGGCTTTTTTTGTCAGATCTCAGATTTGCCCAGACAGCAGCAAGCATTTTCTATCAAAGTGTTGGTTTCTTCCCCCTCCCCCCTTCCCCCCATTCTTTTTTAGTAATTTGAAGTCATTTGACAATAATTTACTACTTTGCTTAGCTCTTTAGTCAGTTGTCTCCCACTCCGGAAAGCTAGGTTTCTTAAGTGCTTCTATGATGCCAAGTTAATTGCCCGAAAATAAGTGCTTGAAGATGTATCAAGTATTGTCTCATCAGCATTCAACATCCCTGCCAGAGCATGGGAGGGGGAAGCAAGGCCAGGAAGGTTTGAAGAAAAGAGATGGGGGGGAACAAAGGAAAGCACAGCTGTCCTCTGCAAATGGCCCTGACTGTGGCCAGGCAGCAAAGCTCTCCCTGGATATGGCTGAATCCCTGCTGTACTTGCATGTTGCTGAGTAAAATATCATCAGCACTGCAGTGTGGACACAGGTGGGATTGATCTGCCCAGCCCCCAAAGGAGAGGGGGACTGTGCTTTTGGGTGGCCCCAGCCTTGAGGCTTCCTAAGGCAAAGCTGAGGCATGTCCCTGCCTATTCAGTTCCTCATTTTCTCTGCCTCTCTTTAGAGCCAGGGAGGAAAAATGGCATTCCTGGCTTGTCATTATGGTGGGGATGATTTCTAGATAAATGAGCAGTCTCAGAGGTATGCCTAAAATGCAAAGATACACAAGAGTGTTGGTGCAAGTTAGAAGTGTGGAGAGCAGAGGAGAAATCACAGCTGCTGCCTGTGAGTGCACCTCACTGCTGGTATGTAATGCAGTCAGCACAAGACTGGATAAAGCACAGCACATTTTTCTTTCTTCATGGATAGTATGGGGAGGAAAAAAAAAGGAAAAAGATATAGCTACTGCAATGAAACAATTTCATTTGAGGGAGGGCATGAAGGATTTTATTGAAGTACCCAGCAACCCCATTTAAGTTTGCAAGGTACTTTGAACTGAAGTTTAAGTTGGATCCTGCTGAAACCCCTGGTGCCTCAGCTGTGGGTGGGCCTGTGGCTCCTTGAGAGGGCACAAAAAAGTTGTGGTACCTGACTGCTCAGCCCGGCTTGTCATCTTGAGTTGTGTTCCCCAGATGTGGCGAGAGGAAGGGGACTACAACTCTCTCCAGACTTGCAGAACTGCCAGGGCTTTGCTTTATCCTCCTTTGCCAAGTACAGCCAGGGCTGCTCTTTGGGATTTAACAAATCCTCTACTATTTCAGGGCTTGAGGGTATTGGCAGTGCTCTTGATCCCTCCTGCCCCATTCTTCCTCTGACTGCTTGTGCTTGAGCGCATTGGACTCTGTGTCCCGAGAGATTTCTTGCAGTCCTCTCTTTCTGGGACACTCTGGGCAGATTTGCCCTGATGGTACCCACATTTGTATCAACCCCCTTACCTGATCTCAGTGAGTTTCAATACCTTTCTGCTCTCCTTTAATGTGGGAGAGCTGCCCTGCTCTGGAGAGGGAGCAGGCTTTTATTCTGGCTTGTGCATCGTCAGTGGATTTGTTAACTAAGCTTTACATGTAAAATGTTTAATAAGTGTGATGTCAGGGCTTTACAGAACCTGCCTGACTTTCATATCCCATTGGTAGGGCCTGCAGTCAGAAATAACTTTTTCTTGCACTGGGAAATTTGATAGATGTGTGCAAATATGTATGTAGTCTGTATTAGTCACTTTGGAGAGCACACACATTATTTGGAAGCCTTCTCTACCTTTTAGCCCTCATCTTGAGATCAGAAATGTTGCAGTCCTTTACTTGATTAGGCAGGACTGAAAGTAAAATGATTGCAGTTGAAAAGCACTCTGAAAATTACTTAATATTGCTTTAATAAGGGCTCTCCATCTGCATTTGTGCCTTTTGTCAGATGCGCAGCCCTTGATTAACGCCTCGGTCTTTCTTTACCAGTCACCTGTGAATGTTACCCCATTTATCGCCGGTGCTTCTGAAGGACCTTTGGCTGCCGTGTCTCTGCAGCTCTTCCATATCTCATTCACCAAGCAGGTTGGGGCTGGCAATAGCCAGGAAAGGATGCAATGAGCCAGGGAGAGCCCAGCATGCCTGATGTGTGGATTCAGCTGCATCCTGGGTGATGAATTCTCACCTACACCTTGGTCGGTGCTCATACAGTAATGTCAGCTCAGTAACAGCCCTTCAGGATGCCAAGGTGGATTTTACATTTATAATGAATGAGGATTTTATTGTTGTTGTTGATCTAGCAGTGAAGAAATTTAGTGACAGTCCAGTTTTCAGCCTCATGAGAAGGAAGCAGAAATGATGAAAGAAACATTGCGGCATTCCTCAGCACACATTTGATCCATCAATCACCCAGACAAAGCGTGCACTCCTAAACCATTAAAGTGTGACATCTTCTTCTCAGACCTTTGAGTTTACTGACTTTAAAGCAGCAAGTCAATTAGGAAGCCAAACCTAGGCTGGGAGGAGAAGAAAAAACACTATTAAAATACTAACTTGACATGCTTAGGTTTGTTTGATAGGCTAACAGACTGCTAATATTTAATTTAAAAAACCTGGATGCTGTCCAAAGCAAACTTATGAATAGTATAAGTCATATTAAAGCAAACTTTCATTAAGCACCAGCTTTCTCATAATTACTTTGAGTGGAATGATACAGTTTTAGAGAAACTATGGCATTTGTTTATATAGGTAACAGAGCTTTCTGCTAAAGGTTATTTCCAAAGGGTTACTCCTCATGTGGTGTGATGAATTAAATGGGGGATGGAAAAATCCAGAAGAAAACCTGGGCCAGGAGTCCCGCTCCTGTTTGCTTCCTGACAGTCTCTTGAACATGAGCATTGCAATAAAATTTGCCCTCTATGAGCAGTCACCAGGGCTTACTTCAGGAGGAAAGTAAGTTGGTCAAAGCTCTCTGTTGGAAGTACCACTGTTACTTAACTACTCGAGGACTGGGCAGGAAGAAAAGTAGAAAGAAATGCAACATTGACTGGTTCTGAAAGGAGATTGCTTAAATGGCAGGGCAAGGTAGTCAAATGAGTGTACTGGACATAAAGATTTAACTCATGTGTGAGATGCTTGCAGCCCTCTCACGCTTGCACCCTGTCCTGTTGTGTTGCTGTGACTGAAGTGTGTCTCTGCCACTGAAAGTCCTAAAGTTTTGTTTCCAGAGATTGTGGACTGGTGTAGGATTTATGCTTTTGCATTTTCTTTCATAAACCGTATTAAGTTAATTGCTTATGAGGGAAGGAACATACACAGAAATATCCAAATGGAGCTAAGAGCCCAAATTCTCTTGCTCAAGCTGTCCTTGCTTCCTTAAATAGAAATACACATGTGCAAAAATACAAAATGCATCCCAATAGAATTAGATAGACAATATGATGTGTAATTAGTGACTCTTTTCATTATTATTGTTGTTATTATTATTTTAAAGATTTTGTACTTTCACAGCAGTTCTGGCATTTCGCCTAGTAATACCTCTGCAATGACCAGGAGCAAGGGAGGATTTTTTTACTCTTCAGCATGTGTTTGTTTTCAATGTCCGTGCCTTAGAAGACAAAATATGTGTGTGTGACAAGTGTTTGTATTTCCTGGGTGAGGGGCATGAGTTGTGGGACATAAAGGCGTCAGCAAGAAGCGCTGAAGGTGGCCCTCAACACAAGTCCTGCAGCTGCTCCTCGGAGGCTTGGGAGTTCATGTTCTTGACAGCTTCCCCTCCAAGGTCTTCAGATTGGCTCTTAATTGGCAAGCTCATTAGCAGGCTCGCTAACAGGAGGGAGAGCGAGCCAAATTTGTATTGTGTCAGCACTTGCTGTGAGGAGTCAGTAATCAAACAGCTTTTTTACAGTGTCCTTTTTGGTGTCTACCTCTAATGGCTCAGGTTTGTAGGTCTGCTATAAACCCCAATAAATATAACAGCCATTAATAACTGATTGACCAAAGGGATTTATGTAATCATGGGATTACAGCAGCTAATTCCTTCCTGCAGTCATGTTTCTGCATTTCATTGATCGGGGAACTGGCTGTAGCACTGATTTAAACTAATGGCATGATAATGCAAGGGTGGCTTTAATGCCACTTGGATGCCAAAAGGTTGCTTGGGTGGGGAGTGATGCTTAGGCTGCTTTCACATAACTGGAAGAGGAAGGTGGGAAATGATGGTGTGTTGTGGAGGGCAGTTCTTCCAGGAACTGCAGCCAACTCACTTAGTAGTCATCTTGGAGGAGGTGGTGGTGTGAGGCTGGTGTAAGCTACCTCCTGCTCCCAAGCTGCTCCTGTGACTATCCTGCGTGTCTCCCCACTGTGTGCCACCAGCTGGCCGACCCACTAGGCTGTGTCCCCTTCCCCTAGTTGGTGTGCAGTGGTGGGACTGACCAACACCAGCTCTCAGCTCTTCCATGTATTTGAAACTTGCGTTCTTAAAACCCCTGCAAGTCTCTTCCAGAAATTACTAAGGAGTGTTTCCTCTGAGGATACTGCCTGAATGTCTTAACTGTCCAGGTCTCTTGTCTGAAATTTGACCCAGTTTTTTCCCTTGAAAACAACATTGATATTTATTTTTTTCCAAGGTGTAACTGAAATGAATGCTGGTGGCAGGAAGGTTTGGCTTGCAGAGCACAGGGTGCTCCTGAACTATTTAAGGCAGAAATTCTCCAGGTTACAGAAGTGCTGTCGGTAGGGATAGGGGGATAGGGATTGGCGTTGTAAGGCAGCTCTTACTGGGCTGGCTTGTTGCTATCTGCTAAAAAGCTTCAACTTGAGGTGAAGTGATGAAACCTGAACCGATGGAAATGTGTGTCAGCTCATCAGTGCTTTTAAGTAGGCTGTGGGAAGTGCCTCTAATGAACCATCTCTTTTCCATCTTAAAGTAAATGAAATTAAGCTGAAAAAAAAAAAAACTGAATAGAAAGCATCAGATGGCAGTGGTAGACAGTCAGTGTTTGTAATGTGCAAAGTGCTCTGGATTCCCAAGGCATAGGATGCAGGTGGTGCCACGTGTACGATGCCTTTGAACGCCAAATGTGCCAGCTACATCTGAAAGGTATCAGGCCCAAAATCTGAGCAGCAGTGAGTGGTTATCAGCTCTGTCAGGCAGAATCCTCTGTGAAAAGTGGCTGCTGGTAGAAAAACAGACAATATGCAGAGATGAAATGCTTTTCATCTGTGTTTCTGAACTGGATGTTTTCCCCCAAGCTTAATTTTTTTTCCTTAGAAAAGCAGCACTGACAGCTGAATAGTTACTGTGAATATGAAAAAAACAAATAAAAAGTAGAAGTGAGCTTGCTGGGTTGATGCCCTTGCGCTCTCTTGTGTAGTGATGCACAGAGCAGATCTTTTTGTAAAGACTGTGGGTGATTTTCTGCTGTACCCTTCCATCCAACAGCAGCAACAATTCCCAAGGGTAGCAGGAGTCTTTGCCATCCAACTCTGGGAACAATAGCCCTGTTGTGCTGTTTTGGTAGGCTTCAAGAAATGAGGCCTTTCTCAGAACAGAGGTTTCTGGACAAGCTGTTGCCATTTCTGCTTCCACCCTGTTCCTGGACAATTGTCTTCTCTGCTTGAGCTTGGTGCACGGGTGGGCACAGCCAAGGAAACTCTGTCCTTCTCCAAAGGGAATCTCCCTTTTTCTTAACAGCTCCACAGGCAGTGTTTCTGCCCTCCTAGGACTCAGTTGGTATTAGAAGCAATACCACAACTTTGTGTGCCTATTAATTTCTATCTTTTAAATTTTTTTTATTTTTCATTTGCCAGCCGCTCAGAACCGAGCGTTATGACTTAAATGTTTTATCTGGGCGCTCTTTCAGGGGACAGCATGAATGAGCAGCAGATGCTGGATTAATGTCTTGCCCTAATCTCCTTTTATTTGCAAATATCCAGTTTCTTGCAGATGGCTCTGAACAACAAAAAGCATACACAGCCTGCCTCTGGGGAAAATTAGGTTGTTTGTGGCCACTGCTGTCTGCACTATAATCCCTGCTGGCAATTTCTTCTTTTGTCACCAGAGCGAGGGTTCAGTGGCACTTTGAAGGCATGGCACAGCATTGGAAACAGCATCCCTTTAGGCTCTGAAGCAAGGAGGTGGGACAAGAAAGGAGTTTCTCTTCTTGAAGAGCAGGTGGTTGCATTTGTTTCTTCTCATCATCCTTTCACCAGTGCCAAGGGAAGAGGCTCAGGACAACCAGCTAATGTGAGCTTCTCTCCTTGTAGCACGAGATGTCTTCCTGTGGCCATGGGCTGACTCTGGAGCTAATTTCAAGACAGACTGTCAGTTCTCCATCTCTGCTGTCCCTAAGCTTAGCTGATGTGCAGCAAGGCAGTGCTCATTTCTGACTTTACTCTCAACTTGTCAGAGTTTGACAGAAGAGATCAAATTTGATGTGATGAGTTAAGGGCAGGGCTGAGCAATAACTGCTCTCATGAAAGGTGGAGGAAAAAGCTGCTTATCAGGAGATAATTAATCATGAAAATAAAATTACCAGATTAATCTTTGTGACCTGGCTGTGTATCAAATACTGACAACAGTAAAATGCAAGAATCTTCCATAAAAAATAGGTGGTTCAGCAGAGGAAATTAGCCTGAGGTACTGTGTGAGAGCAGGGGTACAAGGTGGTGCTGTAAGATTTGTCACCACTAACTATACAGCCAGGAGATTGACATCTACAGTGCAATGTCACATTTTTAGCCCAAAGTGGAATGCTTTTTGATGCTAAGAAGGCAGGAAATTGCAGAAGATAATTAGCTCCCTATGATGTATCACTAAGGTACCTGAGGCAGCTTGCTGGATGCTGCCTACATAATCTCGGAACCAGTTTGGGTTTTTTTTATTTCTTCTCTTTTTTTCACATGGGTTTTTGTGGGTTTATGCTGTATGGGTTATAGAGGTGATCTCCTCTCTTTATCTCTTTGCTGGCACTGGCTGGGGTTGCAAGCTCTGCCAGCAAGCCAGTCCTAGGGGCATTGTAGCTCTTGGACCAGCACATGAAGGTGAGCTCTGGGCAGAAAATGGCTGCAGGCACTTCAGGAGAGAATCTGATGTCTTTGCCTTCAGAGCAGACAAAGCCCCTCACACCTTCAGTTTGTGGCTGCATGCCTGTCAGGACTGGCAGATCCACTAAAAGTAGTTGAAAATGAGGTTTCTCCATCACTTAAACGCCTTTAAAGGTGGGATTAGTTAGGAAGATTTATTCTGTATCAGCTTAAAGCATATTGAAAATCTGTGAAGTACAAACATGCTAGTGCTGTGAATTGTAATTATAATTGTAGTGTGAGACCTACTTTTCATCAAGTCTATCATGGCAGCAATAGCAGTGAAGCTGTGGTGGGACAAGACTCCCTTGTCACAATTTCTGGCACTTGAGTCAGGTTGATTAAGCATCCTGCAGGTATGCAGACATGTTAGTTGCGCCTCTGACAGAAATATGTCTGTGCCTTGAGGCTCCTGCATTTCTGAAAGTATGGGGTTTATCTTATTTAAAGCCTAGAAATTGAAACAAGTTATGTGCATTTTTTTGCACTTTAAAAGCTGACAAAATCACTCCAATATATAGGCCCTATTCTAAATCTTCTCCATCACTGCATGCTCCACCAGACATGAGTAGTGAATAGGACAGGTCTGACTGGAGACAAAAAGCCTGTCTTCTGATACGATGCTTTCAGTGTAGCCTTTGCTCCATTTCCCCCCCATTCTCTTGATGGGATTTTTTTTTTCCCTGTAATTTCATTGACATTTGCAACATTTTTGTGGCTGAATTCATAAGAAAGAGGCTTAGCCAGATGTGCTCTCATACACAGGTACTTCTCTAGCTATGAGGGTGTGAGTCATCTGCATGCCCAGTGCATGCATGCCTTTGGCTAGGCTGGGCTTTTAGGGCAGGAAGGCTGTTTGGTTAAATAAAAATAAAAATTAAAAAAAAAAAAATTGCTGCTTCCAGATGGCAATTAAAACATGTCCAGCATTTGTGCCATGACATTTTGTTCTGTCATAACTGCTTCCTTATGCTGTTGCTTTCTGATCCTCTCATCTTTTCATGGCACACTGCTGCAGGTGGCTTGGCCCAGGTGTAGTGTCTCAGACAGATGACTTGAGGATCCTCTTGAAAGAAATGTTTTTTTGCAGTGTTGAACAGGCTGTGCTTCTTAAAAGTGGGTTAAGGGAATTTGAAATATCTCCAACACTTAGTGTCTCTGAATTCAGGATGTTGACGGAGGCTTTACAGGTAAATGTACTCCTTGCAAGGAGATTTATCGTATTTTTTGGTTTGGTTATGGGACATTCCCTAGATTTGGACAATGGTAGTGAATCCCCAGGGGAGAAGGAGCTGCAGTGTAGTCTTGAATGGGCAGCAGTGCTTTGCTATTAGCTCCTGCTGGTTTGGAGTGCTGAGACACATCCCTAGGGAGGAAAAATATCACAAGCCATGTTGTGGCATGTTGTCTGAGCCAAAGAAAATAATTGGGCTTTGGAAATCTGCGTGTGTTCATGCTGCAGGATGGGGTCCAGGCCCTCACAGATGGCCAGCTGATGGACTTCATGTGGATTTTGGGTGATTTGGGGAGCAGAGGAGGCTTACCTTGTCCCCAAGCCAGCTGGGGTTGATGGCAGAAGGAGGTTTGTCCCTAGATGAGCAATAGCAGTTTGCTGCAGGAGCTGTCATGGGCTGCAGCCATATGACCCCTGTTCCTTGAGCATCATTTCTGTTCCTTGCTGTCTGTGGAAGTGTCTGGAAGGAATCACTGCAGACCAGCCCTTGTCACTGTGGTGTAATCCCATCTCTGCTCATCCCAGGGCTTTTCTGGCATTCCTGCTGGGAGGTGTATGCTCATATTGACCAATGTTTAGTAAAAATGCCTTGGCACGGGTTTGTTGTAGGGTTTTTGGTTTTGGATGTTTTGGTTTTTTTTTTCCCCTTGGAGGAAACTGCCACTGTCTAATAATACCAAGGCTGATACATCTGCAGTTTGGTACAACAGATCAAGGCAGTGCTGCCAGCTCTAAGAATAATGCTGTCTCCAGAGCACATGGAGGAGGATTAAATGGTTTTCCAGCAACCTGCTGCCATCTGTGCAAGCCATTTCCCAAAATACGCTGGTAAATGCCTGTGGGAAGAGCTGCAAGTCTGGTTGTGTTTGCAAACCAATAGATTAGTCACACATCCTGTCAGCAAGGTTAGACAGACACCAGCAGCCCAGGTGGAAAGGCAGCAGTCAGAGAGGGCAGCTACAGAGCCAGGTGTGTGGAGTAATGCAGATTCCTCTGAGGTGGTAGGGAAGGACAGGTGGGAGCACCAGAGAACTGGGAAGTTCTGAATCCTTGCTCAGTTGAGGTGTCTCCCAGAGCATCGGTGTCCTTTAGCAGAGATTTGGTCTTTTTGAGCAGGACAGTGATAGTGGTGTTATCATCAAATGAATTCTGTACAAGCTGCTGTTTCTACTGATTTCCCTTTGAACCAGATTCTGCAGCCTTTGCTTGCATTCAGCAGCTTGATTTTCAGAATCCTGTTGGTTTTGAAGAGAACTATTGAGTTCTAAACCCAGATCAGCTCGAATATTGGTGGAATAATCTGGTTTTATTACCCCAAGTGATATATTGAAACTCTAATTAAAAGGGAGAGAGAGATCTTCAAAGCATCCTGCTTTTCATGTTGCTATCTTTCCTAAAAAAATGTATCTTTCTGGCAGAAGCTTTCCCACTGAAGTGTGCATCTCTGCAGAAGGAAAAACAAATACAGACTCTGACATAAGCTCTGTTCTTCCTTGAGGCCTGTGAGATAGCAGCATGAAATGTGACATTTAACATCAGCCTTTTCTAAAGGCTTCTAGATAATTGTGAAGGATTCTTTTGTTCAGACCAGTCACTTTTCACAGATCCTCTGAAAAAACTCTGGAGGCGAATATCAAAAGCAGAAACTTTCCACTCTGATCTGGAAAGCACTGCATTAAGAGGTCTGTTTTTAGCATTTGTCTTACCTTAAAACTGATAAGGCTTTAGACATCTTGCTCTTGCTGGAAACTGGTGGGTTCATGACCACAAATTCAAAGCTGTTATACTGATGCTTGTCATACTTGAAATGAGTCAGGACTGTGAAGAGCCCAGTCATGAAAATGATCCATTATTCTGATGACCTGTGCTCGTGTGAAGGCAGGATTAGTCACTAGAAATTATTTGGTGTCCTGCCATCAGCTGTTTTATATGGAAATTGTGAGCTCATTGAGGTTGAAGATTCTGGCTACTTGATGTTACACCACCTAGGGCAGTGGGGCGCAGAGCCAGGATTGAAATCTTCACTCAGCTAAAATTATTCCAGAGAAATCATGTTGGTTTGCAACTGGAAAACCCAAAACTGAAAGTAAATTCTGAGTCATAGTCAACAGTGTCTCTCTTGATGGTCCCAAGTACTTTTCTGAAAGATCAGGAAGTCAATTTGAGGCTTCTAAGTAAACTAGAACATTTATTCTTTGGAAATGTGACATTAAACAAAAGACAAACTTTGGCACAAGTATGTCAGGGAGGCTGGACAAGGACGTAAACAGGACAGAGGCTCCCAAATCTCTGCTTCCTGCCTTGCCCCTCCCATTCCATGGTACTTCTTATCACCAAGCAGGGTAGGAGGAAAGCTCTACTTTATGTCAAGCACTTAAATTGGACGTGATGCTTAACTTAGAGAGCTTGAACGTGCTTATGGATTTGGGTTTTTGTGCCCCCTCTCTTGCCTTGGAGAACTCTGATTTGCTGCTCTGAATGCTTTCTGTGAGCATCAGGGCTTGAGTTAAGACTGTTCAAAATCACCCATTTACATCTGGCTTCAAGCTGAAGTTATAAATACTCTGCTGGCACTGTGAGAGAAAAGCAAGCAGATTATCCCAAGTCGAAGCCATTATTAGGGTGGTGCTGACACTTCCCTGAACTTTTCTTGGGGGCTTGAGCCGAATTTCAGATTTGTGGTGAAACCTAAATGCAGGTCAGCAGAGTGCTGCCTCAGACGTGGTAACAAAACCCCTTGCTTGGTGCTTTTTATAATGTTTTAATTTGTATTCTGGCCTGCTGAGCTCTCTGGGGACTGAAATAATGGTGGCTGTAACTCAGCTCCCAGCAATGGCCCATTTCCAGCAGGGTTGCTCTCTTCTGTAGCTATTGAGTCCACATTAAACAATCCTGTTGACCTGTCTTTCCCCCTTTCAGAGAGGCCTTATGACATGGTACACACACAGTGCTTTTAACAACCTGACCAGCACAAGCAGGAAGAAATTTGGTATGGTTGTGCTTCCATCTGGAAGGTTCCCAAAGCTGAGGCTCTGGCAGCGCTGACCTTCCCTCTTGCTCTACATACCATTTTGCTGAAATCAATAGGCTCTTGGCAGTGTGTGTGTTGTGAGGGGCTTAAAAATGGAGCAGAAATATTGGAAAGTAATCTGAACAAGGAATAAACTCAAAGCAAGATGTCTGTGGAGTAAGAGGAGCTGTAATCTAGTGGATTAATTGATAGCCAGTGAATTCCTCTGTTGTCTGCCACCAGTCCCTTAACTTTTTCCATGTTTCTACCTTTAAAACCATTTTGTGCCTCAGTGCCTTGTTTTATAAAATGTAATCAATGGAGAATTGTTTGCCTGGCACTTTGGATTTAGCTATTACTGTTTTTTACAGCTAGGAGAGACTAGTTTTTTTTTGTTTTAGCTTTCTAGCACATCACAATTCTTTTATTTTTCCAAGCTGCTTCTCTCTGGACTCCTGTAGCCTGAGTTTTAGGCAGTCCATAAGCATTGCAGTTATTCCTACCCTTCCTTGTACTCAAGAATATGTTGTTATAACCCTTACATATATTTGGGCAGAACCCTGCCAAGGAATCCTTTCCTTCTTCTCCCATTATCATTAGGCTTACAGTAGTCCCTGTGTCAGGAACATGTCTGAGGATGGGCTGTGCTGGGTTTTCCTTCTCTGACTCTTATCCCTGTACTTCCTACAGACAATCGTTTATTTTCTGGAGGTTTGTTAGTTGGGTGCTTGTTTCTTTAGGTTTTTTCGTTTTTTTCCTCCCCTCAGCTCTACCAAATGACTTCAAAATGTGGTATTATACTGTTTGTTTTTAGGTGGCTTTTATGGGTTTTTTTTTTTTTTTTTGCTTTTTCTTAAGAAAGAATAAAGTTGTATGGTTGCTATTTAGCTCTGTGGGGCTTTTTTATATTTGTGAAATGGTAGTATTTTTACAAAGCACTTTTGTTAGTAGTAATATCCATAGACTGAAACTGACTGATAACCAGATAAACAAAAGCTGTCTGCTTTTCTTTTAGGTAACTAAAAGAAGCTAGGCAGGGGGACTGGTGTAGAATTTTGCACCAGCCTTCTAGTTGTAGTTCTTGATTGAGAAATTTAGTGTGCTTTCTCCCACAGGCTGTACCTGCAGCTAGGTAGGTGCCTCATGTGTGGGCTGTGAGATCCTGTGCTGGTACACCTTGGTTTGTAGCATACATTTGCTGCTGTCCTGCAGTAAGGAGCAGGTTGAGATAGACCTCACAAGGGAACAAATGAGGTCCTGCTGACCATGGAATTAGGTGTGTGTACAGATTCACCAAGGAAAATGATGTCTTGTTTCAGAGCAGGGTGTTTGGGACAGGTGAAGCTCTAATGCTGGATTTATGAGCAAGTTGCTATCACAGGCAGCATTGCTCTTCTGCTTGCAAGCCATTTTTGTTTCAGCCTGATTTCCATAATTTTCTACTTCTTCGATCACAGTAGAAGCAATTTGGTCTCTGCAAATAGCGCTTTTTATGTTAAAATTTATTATTCTAATTAAGGAAGCCTATGATGTCCAAGATAATGTTTTGTGTTTGCAGCTCAGTTCCTCATTTATTAATATTGGTGAGTACTTCTCTGTTGTGGCTGAGTGCAGTTTGGATGAGACCATAACACAGCACTTGAAAATTATGAAAGAATGTCTGCTAAGGCTAAATCCTTGTCTGTCTAAGGCAGTTTTGTGGTACTTGGGCATACTAACTGTTTTGGCCTTAAGCACAGCTTAATGAGAAAAAAAAAAAAATCAGCATTCTGGTAAGAGGAGGCATCTTCCCTTCTCCACACTTGAAAAACCTAAAGGATAAAAAAAAAAATCCAGTCAGTCCTTAAGGGGTGTGCGTGTGTGTTTTTTCTCCCTAAAAAAAATATAAACCCCAATTTTTCAGGCAAACAACAGTAATATTAGAGAGCAGTGGTATGTAAAACAAGCAATTCAAGTGTATTAGGGGATGACAGCACGGTGGAGAAAGCCCAGAGAATCAAGGTAACATAGGCAGCATTTGCCCTATTTTTATTTTTTATTTTTTTATCTTGGCTCAATGTCAAGCATGGAGGTTCCAGCTCTTGGAAGCTGTCTTCTGATGCTGCAGATTTTTTTGTGTTCCTGTCCCATGTTCATGCTTCTCTGTGCATATATTATAAGCAGGTGAGTGGAGGCATTGCAGCAAGCAAGAAAAGTCATTAAGTTTGGCCTTGCATTTGTTGTTACTCTGGTGTTTCTGCATTAATGGCAGTCTATGTTGGCCTCCTTTAAAACTGTGTTAAAGTAAGAGGAATTTAAAAAAAGATGCAGGCGTAGATGCACCCTGTTTACTGTGGGTCAGCAAACCCCAGGGAGAGGTGTTTCATCATCTGCTGGTTGAGAGTTTAAAACCAACACATCCCTCCCCTGTGGCAGTAAAGCCCTTGTGAGCACTTAGTTCATTATCACAGTCTCTGTTTTGCTCCCAGGTTCTTTCCTTCAGAGAATCACCCCTTTAACAAACCTCTTGTGAAGGGCCTTGGGAAGATGAGGCGTGGTTTGGGCTGGCAGTGGGGAGGGGAGGGCAGGCTGTGTGTGCCAGTGCTGTTGGCATCCTTGGCACCTGTTGAAGGGAGCTCCTGCAGGAGGTGACCTGTTGTTCCCCACCTCCGTGTCGGGAACCGGGCTGGTGACACCATGGGATGGCACCTTTTGGTTGTCTGCTCTCTCTGCCACCTCGCAGGTGGCTAGGATTTGTGTTCTGGGGAATCAGCATGGCCTTTTGCACAGGCAAAAAAAGAGAAAAATTTTTGTGTGCCTGACCTGCCTTGCTGGGGTGTCTGGCAGCTGAGTTTTTCAGGTGATGCTTTGATGTGTGTGTTCAGAATGTCTGTGGGACTGTGAATAAAGGACAGTGACTGACCTGAATTTTGGTAAAAAAGCCCAAACAAAACAGGCAGGCAGGTGAGATTTCATCAAGTGCCTGAAGAAATAGATGATAGACTGGCAAATGATTTATTTTTTAAAATCTTTTAAACTGTACAGCTCTCATTTCCCTGAATGTGGTTTAAAGTTGTTTTCCCCTTCCACTGTAAATGATAAACTTTTCTAAGGAGGGGAGTAATCATTTCTACATTGTACTAAGTGCCAGGACACATTGGTGCTTACATAAAGAACAATTGTTTCATCTTTTTTTCCTTTTTTTTTTGTGTGTGTGTGTATGTCTTCCTACCTGTCTGACATATCTTTTTTTGGCATCCTCCTACCTGTCTGACTTAATGAAGCCTGTTTCTACAGAGGCAGTCTTTTTGTTGCACTGTCTTCTACAACCATGGACTGGGTAGAAGCTGATAACTCTTTCACCGCAGCTGGGGAAAGGTAGTGGGTAGGTGTCCTGTGCTGAAGAGAAGCCTCTTTGCATAGAATCATGGAATCAGGCTGGAAAATACATATAAGAGGGAGTCAGCCATAAGCCTAGCACTTCGAAGTCCACCACTAAGCCATGTCTTGAAGAGCCATACCTGCACACATCTGTTTAAACACCTCAAGGAATACTTCACTTCCCTGGGCAGTCTGTTCTAATGCTCAACAAGCATTTTAGTGAAGAAATTTTTCCAAAACTCCCCTGATGCAACTTGAGGCCATTTCCTATCATCCTGTCATTTCTTACCTGGGAGGAGAGAAAAATTCCCACCTGGCTATAACCTCCTTTCAGGGAGTTGTAGAGAGCAGTAGGGTCTCTCCTCAACCTCCTTGTCCCTAGGCTAAACAACCTCAGCTGCTTCTCTTAGGACTTTACCCTCCAGACCCTTCCTCAGCCGTGTTGCCCTTCTCTGGACTCGTTCCAGCACCTCAATGTTTTTCTTGTACTGAGGTGCCCAGAATTGAGCGCAGGAGATTTGAAGTGTGGCCTCACCAGTGCCCAGTACAGAAGGTCAATCCCTGCTCTGGTCCTACTGGCTGCACTGCTGCTCATCCAGGCCAGGATGCCACAGGCCTTCTTGGCCACCTGGGCACAGCTGGCTCGTGTTCAGCTGCTGTTGACCAATATCCTGGGGGTTCTTTTCCACTGGGCAGCTTTCCAGCCTCCCTCCCCAGCCAGCAGTGCTGCAATGGGTTGTTGTGACTCAAGAGCAGTACCTGGCACTTGCTCTTGTTGAACACCATACAGCTGGCCTTGTCCCATCAATTCAGCTTGTCTAAATTGTAGGCATGTTGGTAGCCAGTCTGAGAGAAATGCTACCAGCTCCCTCCCCTTTTGCCGACCTACTCTATCATCTATTTTCTGAGATTTCTCTGCTGGTAAGTGCTGTTGCAAAGTTCTGTCTGGAGGCTGCCTTCCAGGCAAAAGGAATAGTTGACTTCTCCCTCCTCACATAGACCAAATGTCCGTGATTTCACTGTTGCAGTCCATCCATTGCTCAGGTGATGATGATGCTGGGGTAGCTTCCCCTCAGCTTCATGATGGGTGAAGATGTCTTTATTTTTTCTCTCTATGTGCCTCCAAACAGTGTGATAAGTTCTGGGCTTTGTGCCCATCTGTGAGCTGAATTCTCACTTGAACTTCCATCTTCAGCTTGTGAGACTGCAGATTTGCACTGCCTATGGCTACTCCTTCACAGGAAGTGTTGCTTACAGGATGCAAACTCCAGAAGCAGGTTTAATGTTGGAAAGGATTTTCTAAATGATTTTGTTCTCTTCCTTCCAAGAACCACATGGGCATTTAATGCTCTTCGTAGTCCCCAGGAAATGAACTCCAGGTTGACTCAAAGGGCATCTCATGGGAGCTCAGTCTCTGTGAAACACTGATAAAAAGTAAATAGTTTTTCTGGTGGGATTTTTTCTTTTTACTATGGAATGCACATCCAAATCCCTGTTTTAAAAAGAGGGAGTGTTTTTGTGGTGTCTAAATGCTCCAAAATTCCCTTTTGTCTGAATGCAGAAAAGGAAGCTTCTCTAGGTGTAGCAGCACTTTTTGTGCTCATATAGCTGAGCACCACTGTAACATCCAGCTGTTCTACCTGACTGTACAAACATTTACAGGGCCTACATAAGATAAGAGGGTCTTCAATTCATCTCCTTTTCTGCTGCTGTAACCTCTTAGTTCTTCTGCTTTTGTAGGTTTTGCCTGATGTTTGGTATTTGAGGTCAAGAACCATGCCTTTTAATCAAGGCTGCAAATCACCTGGTACTTTTTGAGAACTGTGTAATAGTGATTTGCTGTCAACCTCTCAAAGCTGCAAAGAAAGTGAAATTCTTACCAGAACAAAGGGTGATCACCTTCTGATGAATAAACTCTCAGGCAGTTAACATAGTAACTATAATGTCTGCAGACATCTGTCCGTTCTCTTTTGCCAGCTCTCCATATGGCACAGACTTTGTAGGCAGAGAGTAAAAAGGCAATTCCCCATGAAAATTGTTGCTGTGTTTCATGGGGCCATTCCCTGCTCAGCCACTGCCATGATCCAGCCCTGGAACTGGCCCCTGTTGATGTGTAATATGGTGGTGCTTCATAAAGAAAGCACTGCAGGGCTTCAGAGTCCAGGGGGTACCTGCTGTCACAGCAGTGTGCAGTGCTCTGCCAAAGATAAAACCAGTTCTGAGGGAGTTTTTGCCACTTGTGGAGGACAATTTAGGGTCCTTTGGGTATGTGTGCTGGTTTTGACTAGGGTAGAGTTAGTTTTCTTCACAGTAGCTGGTATAGATTTGTGATGAGGCAATGTTAATAATTAATTCAGGGGTATTTTGGTCACTGCTGAGCAGCTCTTGCACAGCACCAAAGCCTCTTCTGCCTCTCATCCCGCCCTGCCAATGAGGAGGCTGTGAGTGTATGAGGAGCTGAGAGGGGACGCAGCCAGCACAGCCGATCCTAAGTGACGTTTCATCCCATATGGCATCTTGCCCAGCGTATAGAGCTGAGGGGGAGAAGGAAGGGGAAGACACTTCAGAGTGAGAGTGTTTCCCTTCCCAGGTAACCATTGTGCATGATGGTGTCCTGCTTACCTGGGCATGGCTGAACAGTTGTCTGCCCATGGGAAACTGGGAATGAATTAGTTGTTTTGCTTTGATTATGTTTTTCCTATTAGAGTGTCTTTGTCTCAACTCATGAATTGTCTCACTTTTACCTTTCCAATTCTCTCCCCCTTCCCACTTGGAAGAAAGTGAATGAGCAGCTATGTAGGGCTTGATTTTTGGGATATAAGGCCATGACACTAGAAGATACCTGATCTCATGCAGAGGGGGCACCTGGGGTGTTTACTAAGGAATTTTCCTTCAGGCTTTTGAGTTTAAGTCTGGTGTTTCAAAGACTGATACAGGATGTGCTGTGCCTTGAACCCACTGCATCTTCATGAAGAAAAAGGGTTTTGAAAGTCATTTTTGCTTTAGATAGCAAGAAGATTGTTTAACAAAAAAAATCTAATTAAGAAAGAATGTAGGTAGGTGATGGGATGGAAATTGAGGGAGATGAATAAAAGCTTGTTTGTTTATTTTTAGTTGTTAACACAGAAGTCATCTCTGTGTTCTTGTTTGGATGACTTCTGTTATAAGTTTCTCAGGGGCAAAAACTAGTTAGAATCCATTTGCTTCCATATTGCCAACTTGCTATTGCAACAAATGTGAGAGTTCTTGTGTGTGTGTGAATTTCTTCTCTCATTTCCTTAGATCCTGAGCAGCAAAGAGATTGCCAGATTGTCTGATAAATAGTTCCAGGAGAACCTGGTCAGAGGGATTTTGTGAGCTCCTGAGGATTAGGGACTGGGATATAAACATCTGCTGCTTTTGTGAATTGGCTTCATCACCCTCTTGTGGCAGCAAGTTCCCTGGCTTAGGTAGGACAGGGGAAATTTCTTCAAGATGTTTTGATTTACTGCTTTTTAACACTGCTGGGTGACCCTTGATCCCACATGGAGGAACCCAGGCTAGCCAAATCACTTTACACAGTGTCTGATCCCCTTGCTTTACAAGAGTTATCCAAGTGATGTGTTTCTGTCACATGCAGGATGGAGGGATGCAGGATATCTCTAGTTGGTCTGGTTTTGGTGAGCCAAGTTTTGTAGAAGTGAGGAGGCTTCTTGCTACCATGGAATGTGATAGGAACCCCCTTTGAGGCTGTAAAACTGCTTGTTAAATTAATCCCAACTAGTAACTCAAGGGGTGCTGAGGGAGGCTTAGTGGGCAGCTCTCTGTTTGTGGCCCTAAGCAGTGTGTTGGCTTTACACTGGCTTTTACAACATGAAAAGAAAGGCTTGAAATGCTGATAAGGAAATTAAAGCTCTGGGTGCTGGGATGGAAGAAAAGCAAGGAAAACCAGAATTTGAATTAGGGGCAAGAAAAGGGAAGCAAGTGCCTGCTGGCTGCATTGTAACTGTATTTTGACCCAAACATTCTGTAGGTCCTGTGTCTGAAGTCCTTTCATATGTCTTTGAATAGGTCAGCAGTATCATAGGTCAAAATCCAAGAGATTGCTTTATTCAGCTGGAAGGGGGAAGTATTTGAATCATGAGACTTTGAGCACAGGTCATTAGTGCAGAGCGGGGATAAAATAAATTGTGGGAGCCATTAACACAACAGTGATTAAAATATATCATAGTGGTGCCATAATTGGTACCTCGGCTGAGTGAGAAGTGAAGTACTCCAAGCTAGTTGTATTAAGTGTTCATTTCTGAGAGGCTGACAAAGATTTATGGCTTCTTTTCTGTAAGTCCCATTTAGTCTCTGTAGCACTACATCTTTTACTGATGCACATAAGAAACAGTTACTGTTAATGACTGGACCATCTCTCTGAAGGGTATGTTTAAAATCTGATTATTCTGGAGGAGAGGGGGAAGCCTTGTAGACCTTGGGCCAGCTTTTTCTAAGGCTGTGTTGTTTTTAGAGTACCTCTGTAGGTGCTGCTTGACTATTTAAATGCCGTCTGTCCCCTTCACTTGCTGAAGGACAGCAGCCCTGTGCTCCCCACACTTTTTGGCTTGCTGGGGCACTTGGGGGCTCTGTGATGGCTTCAAGGCATTCGATCTCAGATAAAGAGTCTTCTGCAAACCATTATTTCTGTCTGCCTGGTCCAAAAGCTGTGTTAGCAATTTAATGGCCTCTTGGTCAAGGTCATAGGCCCTGGACTGGGGTCTGAAAGCAACATGAGGGACCTGTGTCTGCTCTGCTGGGTCTGCGAGAGCTGCAGCACTGGGGTCACCATGGGGGCTGAGCACAATGTGCTCACTTTGGGGAGGAGAATGTCTCCTTGAGGGTCATCAGAGGAAAGCCTTGGGGTCAGGAGTGGCCACAGGGGCGAGGGACCCTGGTGGTGGAGGGTCCCACACCACCTGGGCATGGTGTGCAGCCCCAAAAATAATGTCCTGGTGTCCAGAGGTGCTGCTGCTCTCCACCAGGACGGAGCAAGACCAGGCAGTGGCCACAGTGACTGCACAGGGCTTGCTATCCTCACTGCTTCTGCCAATACCCCTGAATCTCTGACTTGCTAAGCAAGTCCCTTTGCAGGCCTCTGACACCAGGTCTGCTCCTCAGCACCCTGCGGGGCTGCACTCTGCCATAGGAAGGCAGTAGTAAGGTGCTTTCATGTTCCAGGACCTTTGGAAAAAAAAATTAATAAAAAAGGTTAGAATTTGAAGTTTTGTATGAAAAACTGTATCTATTCACAACATACATGTGTGCAACTTGCATATACTTTTCAGAAAGAGCGGTGCATTTTATCTGTCAGTACTTGCTGCTGCTGTGGTCTTTGAACTTGTAATCTTCCTAAACATCTCTTGACCCTCCAAGCTGTCTAGCTGGTATTTATTGTTTTACCGATGTGTTTATCCTCCAGTTCTTTTCTTATCCTGCCCTGGTTTTCACCCTGAGACCAGGGGAGCAATGGGGGGAGGGAGAGGAAGGTAAATATGTCCCCAGAAGCCTTTCACCTGGCTGGGAAGGAAGACAGGGACATGCAAGTCTCCAGTGGCTGACAAGCTTATCCATCTCTGGATGCACAATAAAATAAGCCCAGGCATTAATTTTGCCTGGTTTTGTCCCCACTTAGCCATGTGCTTTGTCTGCACTCCTGTGTGCTCAGCAGGAGCAGCTTTCAGGCAGGCAGTACTTGTCACAAACCCATCCAAGTGGCCTTACTGAGTTGCCTGAGGTTGTTCTAACTAAGTGTTCAGCCTGATACTTTAAAGAAAGCAGAATAATTTTAAAATAATTTTTGTTCTTAATGTGTTTTGACAAACATTTAATGCTACCAAGGGTCCTTGTAATTGTCTGATTTTGACTTCAGGTGTTTGGGAAATATTAATTGGGAGTTACAGTATCTGGTTTTACATAATGCAAGGTGATTGAAATGTTTCAGAAGGTGAAGAAAGAAGCACGGAAGTGTAGCTGTACAGAATCAATAGATTCACATTGCTGCTTCTTTGGTTAGTGGCTTCCCAATATTGCCCCGGAACAGTATTGATTTAATTTTCTCACGGTGGAGGCAGCATGGCTTTGCTTTACACCACAGAGACACGAATTTGATGTTTTCATTTCATAGTGATTTTCATGCAGGCTGCCTTTGAAATTGCTGGCCTTACGGACACAATTACTGGCTTTGTGAAGATGAGCTCTGGCTTTGCTGCTTATCCCTACAGTTGTTTCTGTCCTGCCTTGGATAGCCATGTGGTGGTGTTCCTGAGCATTCCTCTTTGTCCCTTTCCTTAACATGGGGAAAACCTTTTCAGACACTCAATGGTTAAAAAATAAAGGAATGTGTTTTAAGGGTTGGAGCTTGCTCCATTTCACAAGAACTTTGCTGATTTAAAGTACAGTGAGAAAACGTAGAGGCACTGGAGGGCTGTGAGAACTGCTAAGTCCTGGTTTAGTCTTAAGTGTGGTCTGCAGATATTCTCTGAAACTATGTACGTGACAATGATTTCATTAGGTGGGGTGAACCAGCCTGACTGACATTTTCTCTTAAACTGGATAAAAGCCTGCTGCTCGTGGAAGATTAGTAGTCAAAAATGAATCAGAGGTGCTGGCTGTTTCTGCAAGGAAAGGTAGCATAAATACTGTGGGAGAGGGAGACACAAGGAAGTCCTGTGGATCCAAAGTACTATGCGAACCATTTCAGAATTCAATTTTTTTTTGAAAGACAGCCCTGAGCTTTACTCCCAATTATTCCTAACATGAGCTTTGTAGCTATAGTGTTTGCTTGGCCAGGGGTGCCATGAGTGGTAGGGAAGGCTCTTCCTCTCTTCTTGATTTCCAGTCATTTGTGTATGAGAATAGCAAGGCCCAGATTAGCTCAGAGAAAGAAGACTCCAGTCTGGCACCTCACTTGTCTGAATGTATTTAATGGCAGGTAGGAAACTAAAGGATGTAGGGGGAGCTGAAACACAAGAGAGCCTTGCAGAGAATAGGGCTTGAGCTAATTGTGTGGCACTGGAGGGTGGCAGTGCTGGGACATGCTCCACTCCCTTGATTCTCTTCCCTGGTGCCTTTTTGCACAAGGAATGCTGAAGTTGGTGGGGAAGACCAAAGAGGATGTTGCATTCATCCTTACTGCTGGTACCTGTGAGTTTGCCACCAGGGAGCAGCCCCACTGTGTGACTCAGATGTTCTGGTTTAATTGTGGCTAACTTCTAATTAATTATAAAGGGAATTCTCGGGAGGTCTGTGTCCTCAGCTATTCTCCACCTTTTGGTTCCTCTCAGTTTCACCTTACAGTAATAAAAGGCTTGAACTCCCTTCTGAGGGAAAAGTCAGTGGGTTTGGGGCTCAGCCCTATAGGGTGGACACTCTAGGTGTTTAAAAGGTGGAGCATATGCAGGATGAAGTACATTTAGTGGCAGGAAAAAGTTGACCTGAAAATGTGTGTGGATTTTGCACTGGAGGAGGATGAGGAAAAAGGGACTTGCCCTCTTTCTGAGGGAAGCACAGCAGAAATGGTGGGGGAATCAGGAACATGGAGAGCTTTCCAGCAGCTGCCCTCATTTTCAGCAGCATGGTGGTTCCTCCTGGTTCTCTCAGCTCATAGAACTCTGCCCACTGGTCTGACCATTTTATGCAACACTGATCTGAGTCATCACATTGCACATATCCTCTCTGAGTAGAGGGAAAATCGCTTTAAGTTATTGGCAATTTTGAGGAGAGGGAAAAAAATCCAGGGATACTATTTTCTCCAGCAAATTGGCTTTCTTAATCAAAATCATGTATCAGCCAGAATGTTTCAACACAACTGAAATCTTCTGTTAGGAGCACCTTAGTACCTTAGTTTCTTAAAATGAAGTGCCGTGGATTGAAACATTATCAGAAAAAGTAATTTCTAACCTGGTAATAGGAAAACCTAATTTTTATAAAATATTGAAATTTATAATTATTTTTAGGAAAAGGTAAAATTCAGAAAAAGTCATTTGGATCAGAAATGCTTGGGTTAGAGTAAATCTCTATCTTTTGTGTTCTGGAGGGAGAGCTTACATAATTTCAATTCTCAAGGAGGAGATTAAGGTAACTTTGTCAGGATTTCCCTGATATGTGCAGGTTGGTTGAGAAGTCCTGGCATACCCAGTCATGTGAGCCACAAACTTCTGGTGCTTCAGAGAAAAATTCAGTTCTGCTGCTGGATAACCCAGCACGATTTCCTTGTCTCTGAGTTGATTAACTCCTTCCTCTTCAGGTGATGGGTCTTGGAAAGATTCAGGCTTGTAAAACCACCTGATTTTTTTGTGTTTGGGAGTGGACTGTGTTATTCTCAATAGTGGAGTTTTTAAAAAACAAGGTAGAAGGGAGGGAAAAACTCTTGGAAGTTTTCCAACCTGATAAACATGAAAAGGCATTTTTGTTTCCTGCTGTCAATATGTGACTGTGGCACTCAACAAGCCCCTCATGGATGAAGAGGACGTCAACCTGTGACATGAGTGGAGCTCTCTGCCAAACATGGCTTTCTCCCTCTAGCTGTCCAAGGTGCTTGTTTGGGTCATCTGTCCCTTCCTTCACTCTGCCAATCTGAGCCCCACATCAGTGGGTTTAATCTCCAATGCAGGAGGAAGAAATAACGCATGAACTCTGATAAATTTCTGACAGCAAACTGTCCTGTTTGGACTGGCCTGCTCTCTCACCCTAAGGCTATCTGCAGCCTGAAATCTGGCATGCAGTGCTTTGGCTTTTTACAGGCAGATTTTGAAGCATTTGATGCTAAATTGTTCCTGGTGATCGCATCCAATTTAGGAATGCTATTTCTGTTTTCTTCCATAATGAGACAGCCCTGGCTGGGCCCTGGCTCTGTGGGATTGTGTAAGAGCGGTACTGGCTGTGTTTGCACTGGAAGTGAGCTTTGGGCAAAGGCACTGTTGGATTGTGTGGTCAGAAGGGACACCGATGCCAGGGAGCCATCTACCCCTGCTTGCTCTCAAAAACCAAATTCGGGTCTTCTCTCCATATTTCTGTAACCAGTATAGGCAAAGCTCAAATGGAAAAATGTTATTTTGGGGAAAATCACCTTCAGATATTGGGCTTTTTCCTTGAGTGTAAATTTGGATCTTGGTAAGAAGGTCTTGGTCTTGCGCTTAGCTGAAATACAGTTCTCTTTCAATTCAAGCACTGCCTCTTTGGGGTCCCTTTGCTTTGGAAATGAAATTGATGTGAATGGAAGGTAAGCTATGAATGAAAGGACCTTAATGTTAGATTTTTAGCCATCAGTTGGCTCTTTTACATTTCATAGATTTTCCCATCACAGGCAATCTGTGTTCTTGCTTGCTCAGATCCATGCTAATGCCAAGTGCTAAACAATGACACTATCTATCTTTCTGCACAATTTGCCAATTTTGGTTACTTTTGAAGCCCAGTGTTTCTGCTTTAGCCTTGTGAATCTCCCTTATAGGGAGAACAAAATGAACAGAAGAGTGATTTCTTCAGCAAAATATTTAGGGTTGATGTCTCTCTGTCATTTATCACCTTGTTTATAAACTACATTGCTTGGTCCACTTAGAGTAAAATAAGTCAAAGTAAAGATGTAGTAAAGAGTTGTTGTTTGTTGTTTACAGTGAATTGCCTTTCAGATAATCAAATGAAGTACTTTATTGCAGCTTCACTTCCAGCTATGACCTTAAATAACAAAGGTTTTATTTACTGCTTACTAGGCTTAGGGTGATGTTTTCAAAAGCTCTCTCTTGATTGTACATCTTCCTTCAACAATCAGCAGGACTTTGCCAGTGACCTCAGATGAGCTGGCGTTAGAGCAGCAGTGCTTTTGAAACCTTCTCCTGCAGAGGAATGAGAAATGGGGTTTTTCTTTAACAGAGAATGTTTCAGGAGTTACCAAAATCTCCCTCTTCCCCCTGCAAATTTTTGTTGTCTATCAAGCATAGCTACATTTTTGTGTTTACAGAGTCCCATGCAAAATATCACAAGAGACAGGCCCATACACCTGATTAATTACCTTGCCTTATAGTTGCCAGAGGTGCTTAATTTCTTCTTTGGAATTGAATATGACTCCTGCAATTAAATGTTACTCCTTGACTGCTGAGACATCTCACTTTTTATCTGGGTGGAAGCAAGGCATTAAGAGCTAAATCAGAAGTGGATTTTGGTACCACAAATAAAGGTGTTACTGCAAATTTTACAGCTGTTATACTCAGATACATGGAAATGAGGTTATTTGCTGTTTCCTTATAAATAATGGAAGCTGAATAATTAAGTTCATTGCAGACTTTCTAGTGGCACAGCCAGTCTGACTGTATTAGATGGTATTTGATTTTGCCAGATAGCTGTGACTGAGTTAAATGTTTAGAATCCTTTCTTGATTATTCTAAATTCAATGCACACTTTAAAATGTAAAATGTTATGGAAGATTGCTGCTTCAGTTGGACAAGCTACCAATGAGAGCATTGTTATTGAATGCAGTCACTCTCCTCCTGCAGTAGTTTAGCTAAAAGATGAGTTGCAATCCCATGATTTCAGAGGGAGTCAAGTAGGACTCCCAAGTTTAATTGGAGGGAAAAGGTATTGAAGGATTTCCTGAGTTTAATTTGGGCTTTTCCCCTTCCCATTCTTTACATCATTTTCTGGGACTTAATATAACTTTCTGTAGTAAAGCCTGCTTTCAGTTTTCTGGTGGCCCTCTCAGTGGGTGCTACTGTGTAATAGGTCATTAGGAAATATATTTGAGGCTTACAGGAGCACGTAACATGTTATACTGGCAAATTCCACAACAGGTGCATTTTCTCTTTAGGTGGCTGCTACTCATCCTCAGCTATGAGGCGTGAAAACAGGACAAGTGTCTCATAGTCCTTACTCAGCGCCCAAGACAATTCTCTTCAAAAGCACGTTTGTCCTGATTGTCCTCACAATTAATTTCTGCTAGGAAGCACTCAAGGAATTAATTAATTTTAGCCTTCCACTCATCCAAGTATTTTACTGTTTAAAAACTTGATAGTACCCATTAAAAAAGCACACATGCTTACTAGAGTAAGATTTTCTTCTGCAAAACTTGCTTTTCTTTTGCAAAAACCAAGTATTTGGCTTTTAAAACTACTTTTGCAAGAGTTGAGGTGCTAGTCACTTTGGAGAAGAGCTGGTTACCATATATATATATTGTGATGATGCCAAGTTGGGATGTGAGAGCGGAGGCTTCAGCTGGAAGCTCCTGGTGAAATTCCATCCAGGTTTAAATTGTTCTGTTTAGTTAAGGTCCCTCTTGGAGTTTCAGCTGGAAATATCTGGCCTTTGTTTCACTTCAGAAGGGAAGAGAGTGTGTGTGATCTGTATTGTATAAATATTTTATCCATACAGAGCTTCTCATACAAAATGTTTTCTTTGTAGTACCAGAAGTGTTGACTCTCAGCTGTAGTGCAGTGGCCCTTTGAGTTTTGAAGTCACTGTTGTGTGTAGTGATGTGATGCTCCTCATTAGGAAGGAGATCAGAGAAAAGTTGCACTCTTTCAGCTCGTGTTTGAGGGGTATTTTCCTCCGGGGTTGGATTGGGTGCAGTTCTGAAGGGCTGCTTCTGCAGGGGTTAAAGAGATGAGTATTTATGACTGGTTTTCAAAGTTGGCTGGAAATGGTCCACTAACTGGCTGAAGCTTGATTTCAGAGTTGAAGGGCACACATAGAGATCCCCAGCCCCTCTCTCTCTGCAGCTCTGTTCTCTGCAAAGAGTGTTCTCATGTCATTCTTTGTTGTTTGGATAATACGAGGGAAGAAGAAGGAGTAAGGAGGAAGAAAGCTGTTTTTTACTGTGAGAATGCCCAAGACCTTTCATAACTAGGCTTTGGGTGAGATGGTGGCCTCTGTTAGTAGAATATAAGTAATAACAAAAGTATCTGTGCAGAAAATGAGTGCAGTAATTAAATATCTTTCTTTTTATTTCCCCTCCAAAGATCAAAGAGGATCGACTCTTGATTAATGTGCAATAGAATTCATTAACATAGTAAAATGTGGAAAAACAGGCTATTGTTTATTAGTACACAGACATTTGCTTTAGGGAACTATAAATACTTTTTGTTCACTAATTTGCCCTATTGCTTTTGCTATTTTTTCTGTGTATGCAACTCACTCGAGAATACCACACCTAGAAATTTAGATGCAGCCTTTATTATTCTGTATGCATATCTTTTCTCTTTTCTTTTTTTTTTAAGTGGTGCAGAATGCTGCCTCTGTGTTCCTGCCTTGCTTTCCCAGGCAGTGTATGCAGGGCTTTGCTCCGCTTGCCCGCTCTTTTTATACGACACCAAGTGCTGTTTATTTTTCTCCTAGCAACCTACTGGGCTCCTCTTTGTCTCTAGGTCTAAAAAGAAGATTTTTTTTCTTTTTTTTTCTTTGTAGGTATGAATGTTTAAGGTTGACTGCTTTGTGTTCAAAGATGTGACAAAATTTCTCACCTACTAATGCTTGTTTTTGAGGTAGTCCCAAAAAGAACAAATTCTAGCTAAGATTTTTTTCCAACACAGCAAGGTCAGGAGTTTTTAATAGATTTTACTTCAATCCAGAGTCTTTTTTAATTTGCATTATTTGCTTGAATAATGTAGCCCTCCTAATATTTTCCAAGCCACTTACACTTAACTAATCACTTACACTTATCTTCAGCATAAACCTCATTGATTTTATTTCTCATTGAAAACATCGGTAGTAGCAAATATAATCCTATTGGCTCACAGTCTATTAGAAATAAAATTATATTAAATGTCTTGTGGGGTGTGAAGAGGTTAAATCAAGGAGAGTCATCTGAGAAAGTCATCCTGGTGTGCAAAACATAAATCTGGTTTATATTTAAACTACGTGTCACCCACCAGCTAAAAATAGCAATGATCATTAAAAGCCAATTTGCTGCTAAACATTAATAGACATTTATTACATCATAACAGATCTGAAAGACAATTAAACTTATCTTTTTCCTAGATAACTTTCCTTTAAAAAGGTGTTATTCATCTGGCTTTTGCCATTAATCTTATTTACTAGCGATTTTTGTTCCTCTTGATATTGTGCATGTATGCATAGTGTTGTGTGTAAGGTGGTTTCCTGTTGTGTCTTTCAAGAGCAGTACATTTTCAATGGGAAGAGTTACTATCCCTCCTTATACTGCCTGTTAGCTTGCTACTCAGTACAAAAAGTGAAGGAAATTTACAATTTCTTAGAGTAACACAAGTCATATCTGCCACCGTCCATTTGAGAAGAGAAAGCTAAGCAAGAGCAGGATAAAAAAATGCGGTGGATGCGATTTTACACATAGGAAAGAGGTTGCAATACCTCAGTCAAGTGGT
Source organism: Ammospiza caudacuta (assembly GCF_027887145.1). Lineage (NCBI taxonomy): Eukaryota > Metazoa > Chordata > Aves > Passeriformes > Passerellidae > Ammospiza > Ammospiza caudacuta. Next base: position 19,437,511 of record NC_080596.1, on the reverse strand, counting down.
ACCTTTTCCCTGTGTTATTCCTGCATATAGTACTTTTTGCAAGTAGTGAGTGGAGCTGGAGTAAGTCAGAGGCTGAGGAAGCCCAGCACTGTCGGAAGTATGGCTTCCTACGAGAAGTGCAGTCATGATCCTGGTATTTTTGGTTCATGTGTTGCTATCTGTCAGGTCCCATGAAACAAGCCATCAAAGAGAGGGGGCAAGGCTTTGTGCTTCAGCTCAGCATTGATCACTTCTCTGTGGCTGTTGATGTATTTAACTGTGCTCTTTAACCTTGGTAGCCAAAGAACTGTGGGGCCAACTGGGCTGTGAAGGGGAGTGCCCCAGGGTGGGCACAAGTCAGCCCTTGCCTCCTTTTCTGAATTGCAGGGCTCACAAAAAGTGGTCCACTGTCATCTTTGTAAGTAAGAAACTTCTCTGATATAATGCTGCTTTTGGAGGAGCAAACAGCTGTTCCTGGCTGATGCATGGAGGGAAGGAGGCCACTAATATGAGCTCTGGGCTGCTTCCTGATGGATTCAGGCAAAAGAGAAGTGGATTTTCCCTGCACACCTCAGCAAAAAATCCCATCCATGTAGTGGAGGTAAATGTCACTAAACCTTCTCTATGGATATCTGCAGCTGCTCGTCGGTCTGCAGCAATGCAAGTTACAGAGGTCCCTTCCTGCCAGGAAGAGGAAAGGAAGAAAATTAAAGGTGGTATGAAGGAGACAGCAGGAAGGGAGAGATAGGGAGGATAAATTAATATTGAATAGTATTTTAAAGGCTGCACCCAGAGGCATTTAGGAGTAGTCCTTCTCTGGTCCCAATATCTGACTACGCTTCCCCTCTTTGAACTCTCATGGAATTTTCTGTCACTTCCATTGGCTAATTTTCTCCTTGGGGGCTGTCGCTTCCTCACGTTAAAGCAAGACCCTGTGCAGGATCTGTGCCATCACAATTACAGTCATAGTAAGGCTCTTGAAGAAATGGGGCCAGCATGTGTGGGAGAGGTGATGCCTCAAAACATAAGCTGAGTTTATGGTAGCAAAGGGAAATTAAAATTATGCTGACCCTGGTGATAAGTTTGCATTTTCAGTGCACGCACCACACGTGTTTTATTTGTCACAGAAGAATTGCCGAAGGCTCTATGGAATGCAAATAAGCATTGTGAGAGCATTGTCAGACCCAGACTTTCGACATCCTCTAACATTCACAGGAAAAAACAAAACAACCACAAAAAAACGGGATTTGATTAAAAGTCATGCAAATTTCAAACCAAATATGTTGAATTATGTTTATTTACCACCGGTTTACTGAGCCTCTGAGCTGTATCTGGGTCCTATTTTTAAGCTTCTCTCTGCAAGGAGAAATTTACTTGAAAAGAAAGCTGAAATTTTTATTATTGCAAGGAGCTGCCACATATTGAGTTTTGCAATGAAATCATAACTGTTGGCAATACTGTGAAGAGTGCTTGCTTATGCATTATTTTCCCTCTATAAAGATGTGCTATCAACTAAAACATTTGAGGAAGATGGGTGTATTATGTAGGGATAATAAATTTCTGAGAAAGATCTTAACACTTCCCCAAAAATTTTTAAGAAGATTGTTGCAATGATTGCTGATGACATAGGATTGTTCCAGGTGGTCAGAAGTTGATGGTGCTGTGCAGCTTGTGTGAAGAGCTGCATAGCTTTTCCCAATACTTACAGGGGGGTTTTTTTTGCCCTGATGGGTTTGGAGTGGAGGGACTGACATGCTTCTTGCCAGCTGTGATCTGCTTTAGCAGGTGGTGCTTAACCAGCGAGAGTACCAAGTTTTTTGTAATCAGTTTTCAGAAAGCCCGTTGATCTGGGGTGGTAATGCAATACAAACATTTGCATATTTTACCACATCCTCACATGATACTCTGCACCTTTTGAAATTTTGCATGTGTTATCATATATTTGCACACACGCAGGGACCTTGTGAATGGTGTACTTTCCTCTTAAATCTGTGATGAATTATATTGCCAAGGATAACCAGCAGGCACTTAAAGAAAGTCTGGAACATTGAGTAGCTGTGATATTCAGATGTACAATTCAGTACATTATTTCTAAGCTTCTAGACCATATTTTCAAGACTCTTAACTTTTCTCTCTCTGTTACTTCCCCCATCCTTCCATGTGCAGTCACAAGATGTCTGAATGGCTTCGCTGTTAGTACAATTTTAATTTTCTGCTGAAATTGCTTTGATTCTGGATTGAATGGGAAAACCAAAAAGCAGCTGATAGCTCAAGTTCCCCTTTTGACCTCTGGAATAGCACAAAAGCCTCTATTTCACCTACAAAGGAAAAAAAAACCCCAAGACCCACTATATTCAGCTGATCTGTATTTGGGTGTGCTTTTCATCAAAGGCTTGATTAATCTGAATTGAATTAACTCAGTTAACACTTGAGAGTTATTTTGCAGCAAATCCCGCAGAACATCTAAAGAGCTCTTTGTCACTTTGAATTATAGCCTAAACAGGTGGTTGATGAGCCTGGTTCGAGCTGAGAGTGGCTCCTTGCTGCCTTGGCCTCTCTCCTCAGGGAAGTGCAAGTAGCACTGCAGTCATACCCGAGAATCCAGGATAAACACTAACTTATTAGACCTTGTTGTCATTGTTGTGTGTTTTTAAAGCTTTTAAAATTACATTCCAGAGTGCTACATCAGGTATAAGGGTGGAAATAACAAGCAGAATGGTCTTGGGTTCTCAAACAAGATGGATGAAATGAATATTAATGTACAGGAATGGCAATTCAGTGCAATAGAGGTGCAAGTGCTCATTTTAAGTCTTTCTTGGAAGAAGTGACTTAGAAATACCGTGTCATTTTGCACATACTGGGTGAGAGGGTTGAGTCATTTCCTTCAGGGTCCACAGCCTCAGCAGAGGTGTGAGAGCAGCAGCAGGGTCTGCAGTGCAGAAAGAGGACATGTAGGTGTGAGCAGTTTGAACCCACCACAATCTGGTGTGTCCTGTCACCCTAAGAAGGCTCCCTGGCTCTCTCACAGTGCTTCCTCACATCTGGCAAGCTTGAAAGATGAAGAGCTAAAAGCTGTGGACAACTCTCATTATTTTGAGAAACAAAAGTGGTTTTTTCTGAACTCAGTGAGAGCTCTGACTTCATAAGCATTTGTGGTATAGGATGAACATTCTCCTGGGCTGAATGCAGACAGAGATAAAAGTTTACAGGCAATTCAGTTGATCTCAGAAACGTGTTCCTGACTTCTTAAAAATGCACATAAAAAAATCTGTTTATCAGTGACCATGTAGCAGTAGCTTCAGTGAGTGGCTATGAGTGAAAGTGTGTGTGGAAATGCCAGGAATGCAGCTTGCTGCTGCCCTGCTCCCCCTGTGTTACACCGTTGGTAATGTCTGTGTAACCTTTTACATAGCAGGCTGTGTTGCTGCCACCACAAAGTGACCAGGGAGCCATATCCTGAGTACCTGAAATGAAAAAATGAATTGAAAATGAATTTCAACAGGATAAAGATGGAAAGAGACTGGAGGACCAGAACCTTTTCTTTTTAGCCATGTTGCAAAAAATAAACAAAACAAAAAAAGTGTTTTGCAAACAACTTACAGCCAAATGTATTGAAGACTTTTTTTTGTTTAGCCATTCATAATGGGAGTCAAAATACAGCTCATTCTCTTACTTATGGAAATTTTCTAACATTAAATTGCAGTTAATTTAATTTTGCAGATATTGCATGTTTTATTTTTTTCTTGCTGGGTTATTTCTCTTCCCTCTCTTAACAAAATTCTGAATATGTTGCCTGAAATAATCTCAAGTAGCAGATGCTGAGAATGGGGAATTACACCCATGGTTCTAGCTTGGACCATCAGCTTCAAGGAGTTTAATTACTTCCAAAATTTCCCTTCGTAAATAGTGAATTTAAATTATATTTGTTTGAAATATCACACTTATTTCCTACTTATTAGGTGACTTTTGACTTAGAGGAGGAGAATAAGTGCTGGAATCTTTATTCTATAAAGAAATATAAATCAATCTTTGTATCCTTGATTTGTTTAAGTTAGTTTTGCTCTGCCCATTTTCAGGGGTGGGGAGGAAATTGCTGCAAGTAAAACTGGGTAAGAAAACCCCAGCATTCTTATCTGGCTTTTGCTTATGGGCCCCTTTGTAAGAGACTGTCTCCCCTCCCCTGGCTGCTTAGAAAATGCTGGATACCTGGAGCAGCTTTTGCCCTGTGAGAAGGGTAGGGAACAGCTTTGTGCAGGTGCAAATGCTGTGTTTGGAAGAAGGCAGTAATTAAATGGAGTTCTGACAGGTTTGGCTTGCGCTGCTCTGAATTCTGCTTTGAATTCAGCCTATCTGTTCACTCACCACATGAACTGGTTTCCTTTTCTTTTCACCCTCCCTGTAGGCTGCCGACAGATGAGCTCAGAAAATGCTCCATGTGCTGCTTGACATCAACTGCTGAAGAACAGACTTGGGTAGATGTTGAGATTGTCAGTGTATCTATAATGCTCTTTTATGAGCAACGCCTTGATGAGTACTTCACTGCTCATCTCCTCTCTACGAGGCCTTGGTTTCCTTTATTTAGCTTTCTCCTATCCTGTCAGTAGCACTTTGAGCTGGATTTTTGGGAACTGCCAGCACGTGGTTCTGGTTTGGGTGATGCAGCAGATCAGACTGTCAAGGTGTCAGGGGCAGCCCTTTGTGCATAAAGGTCAGTGAGCAGAAGAACTTTCTCTTAAATCAATGCAGGCTGCATCATCTTTGGGGTTTAAGTCCAAACCCCTTAAGTAAAGCTCTTAAATTTTTCACTCTGATAGTGTATCCCTTTCTTGCATCAATAAATGTAACACTCTGCATTACGGTTCACAGATAGTGAAGCGTTTTCTCTTGTTTCTCTCCTTGGCTGCACTTTACCTGGAGGTAATCCAACGATGAAGTGAATTTTGTTTTGCAGGCCTCTTTCTGCTGCTTGTGGGAGTTGAGTGACCATTAAGAATAAGGCTTGTTCCACTCATTTCCTATGTAGCTGTTTCCCTGCAGATACCCAGTTCTCAAACATGCTGTGATTATTTGATTACATGGAATACAAACCCACCCAGAATTATGCAGCATTCCAATGTACTTGGTTAATCTAGTGGTGCCCTGTGTTGTTAAACACAGCTGGCATGTCTCCAGGCACATTGTGTATTTGGTAATATTTGTGTGTGAGCTTGAGTTGAAGGCTTTGCAGAAGTTTAAGGGCAAGGTTGTGCCAGCCAGGGTGTGCAGACACCACCTAACAGGTCTCATCTCTGGCAGGAAGGATGGCAGGGCAGAGAGTATTTGGTGAGATTTACAACTGGAGTAAATGGTGCATAATGATGAGCTAGTCCTGTTGCCTCTCTTGCACAGGAGCTTTGTGACTCAATAATGTACTTTCTAGGAGGATAAAGTGTATATTTGTGGCTCTGCTGGTTCCAAGACATTAGTTCTCAAAAATTAGGGTTTGGACTTTGCAGAGGGTGTGTGAATGCTTTGCTCATTCTGCCTCAGCCCATGAGATGATAGGAAAAAAAATCCTCAAATTCTATCATGCAGGAATGCATAGACAGATAAAAAAAATTTAAAGGGCTGTGTGTAAGTATTTGCTGACAATTATCCCTTCTCTGGGATAGAAAGCCTAATTAATTTGTGGCTTCTTCAGTTATACTCAAAACCCTTTTACTGCACCATAATGTTATCTCTTTCTAACAGGTTTAGATTACTCAGAACTGATTCAGTTTAAACAAATAAAAATCGAAAACAAACATTGGCTCCTTCACTGCCTGGCTGAGCTTTTGCTTCAGGGAAGTGTACCTGTGCTTGGATAGCTTTCACTCATCTCTGTGTGCCTTTTCAAATTTTGTAGCACAAAAAGCTTCTCACTTTTAAAACTTCACAGAGGATGCTATAGAAAAAGCATGCATAAATAATGGCAGTGCTGTAGTTTGATGTGTACTGGTAGCCTACTAAAATATAAATGGAAAACTTGATCACTGTTTAGAATGTACAATTTAAAATATTCATGAGGCTCTTCCCTATTTGAAAAGCATACTTTTAATATTATCAGTGACCATTTTGATTAGTCCCAGCTCGAGCAAAGTTTTAATTTCAAAGATGTCCATAAAGAAGCCACTTGACTTCAAATTGACCTTGGATTTTTAGTAACCCCACATACAGAGATGAGAAAAAAACTATGGAAACTAAATGCTACATTTGAGTGAACAAATTGCAGGGACAGACTGGGGAGGAGAGTCAAGTGAGAAAATAAAATCTTGGCAGTGCAAGATATATTTATTAAAAAAAAATGCAGCTTCTTTATAGACTTTGGTTCCGAACAATATGGGGTTTTATTTAGTTGATCAGTAAAGATAGGAAGCAAAACAAAGGCCACTTTGTCATGCCAGACTTTCAGAAATATACCCGCATCACAATGGCATGCAGCACAGTTTTTTCATACAGCTTTTTGGCTCAGACTTGGTTTTGGGTAAGAACAAAAGTTGGCAAAAACAGCTTCTGTGCTCAGAGAAGAATAACTTCTGTTGATCAGAGATTTTTGGAGAGATTTTTAATTAGACCAGTACTGTGAAGACTGCAGAGTCTAAGGAGCTCTAAACAGATATGTAAAGTACTTTTCAATTCCTCATATTTCCTCATCATTTCAGAGTCAGTGGGGAGCTAAGTTTCAAACTGCTGCCGCAGTTTAACTCTGTGTAGTTGTTTTTTTCCTGCCAAGTTTGAGTCACCGTGGCCATCTAGCCCCTTCTGGAGAGATTAAATTGATGGAAAGCTGGAATACGTTCTCCAGTTAAATGAGCGAATGTTTCTATTCAAGCGCGGATTCAGATTTCCCCGCGCTTTCCTGTGAGTGCATGGGATGGACAGGACCATTATTTTTAATTCCTCAATAAATTGAGGAATTGAGTTATACAATAAATAACTGCAGAGCTCGACTAGCAGTGAGTAGAAAGTAGCTGGTTGCAGGATAAGGGTGACTTTGGGCTCTGCTTGGGCTCAAAGCCTGGTCCAGATGCAGTGATTAAAAGCCATACAGGTCGCCCCAACAGAGAGAGGCTTTCTGGCATATCATCAGTGGAAATGCTCCCGAGCTGTGTTACTAATCCCACTGCCTGGCCTGCTATCTTGCCGTTAGCATCCACGTCCGAGGCACGGCAGAAATGCAAAAGGGAGGGAAAAGTCTCAGCCTTTTTGTTCAAAACTGCTGTCTGGGGCCCTCTTTTGAGAGAGGAGGCAGAGCACTGGTTATCCACCAACTGGTTCTCTGCGCAGGCATAAGTTTTAATTCCTGTTTTATGTAGGAATGTGCACGCATCTGAAGGGCCGGGGAGTGGGGAAGACACATTTGCCTTTACAGCTGCTGGCAGCAAAGAAATGCAGCAAGACTTGATTGAAAACATCTATCTTACTGTTTTACTAACTGCAGTTTTTTCTTTTCCTTTCTCATTTGTAGGTCTCAGACTCTGGATACTGGCTGTGGGATTTTTTTTTTGTTAATTTTTTTTGTTTGGTTTTTTTCCTCCTTTTTGGATGTGAATTGAAGGCCAACAACAGTTGAAGTGTTTGGAAGCAAGTGCAGGAGGACACTCATCTTTTTATTTGAACCCTTGTTTGCTGGGATACTTTCAAGCTCTCCTTCACAGTCATGTGGTCATCACAGCTGCTGTTCTTCACAATGCTCTTAACACCGTTTGCCCATGGTGAGTGAGAAATGCTGTAAATGTGCCTGGGGGAAGGGAAGAGAAGAGAAAATAGCAAGGATTTTGTCTGTCTTTTCCTAATGGTGTGGGTTTTTTTTACAGGATGTTGATTTCTCTCCCTGCTTGCACCTCATGTCTTTGAGATTCCCAGGTTACATTATGACTTAACTATTGAAACAAAGAACTCTGGTGACACATAAAGGCTTCTTTTTCTGAGTTTAGCTGTCAAGTTAGACAGACTTTTACTTCCCTTTTCTTGGGGAAAAAATGGATTTATTATCAAACAAATCAGAGTAGGTAATGAGAAATAAACGCAAATTGTAAAAAACACCATCCCTCCCACCTCCCTTCTTTCTGAAGTGAACTTACTCCCAGTTGTCCCTACCTCCTGCCCTGCAGCAGTGCAGGGGCACGGGGAATGTGAGCTGTGTTCAATTCATCACATTTTGTTTCTACTGCTCCTTCCTCCTCAGAGGGAGGAGCTCTCACATTCTTCCCCTGCTCCAGCCTGCATTCCTCCCATGGGATCACTCGTCCTGCCAGCAAACCTGTTCCAACCTGGGCTTCCCTCTCCACAGAGCCACAGCAGGGGCACAGCTGCTTCACCTCCAAGGGCTGCAGGGAAATCCCAGCTCTGGCACGCGGAGTGAGCACCTCCTGCTCCTCTTCCTTCACTGACCCTGATTCCAGAGCTGTTTCTCTCACAAAGCAGCAGCTTTGTCCCCTTTTTTGGGTATGTTATCCCAGAGGCTCTGCCACAGTCCCTGCTGGACTCAGCCTTGGCCAGTGATGGGTCTGTGCTGGAGCCAGCTGGCATTGGCTCTGTCACACACAGGGAAAGCTTCAAGCAGCTTCTCACAGAAGCCACCCCTGTAACCAGCCCCTCCCTCCCCAAAACCTGGCCATGCAAATCTTACAAAGAGCTGTAGCAGAAAAATTTAATCTCTTTGATTAGCCAGGAAACTCTTAAGTGAAATGTGACACCTGCAATTCTTTGAAATAAGATTTTTTGAGGCCTGTTGGGTTCTTTTGATATGAGAAACCCAAGTGTATGCTCTAGGAGTAAGCTGCCAGGTTTCACAAGTGCTGAAGGGTTGAGGAGCTCGTATTAGCAGTGATGCTTCCTAAATGCTCAGGGCAGAACTTTGGAAAATCTGTCTGCCTGATTTTTATGATTCTTAAATGGAAGGTGAACTCTACCTAGGATCTCATTTTAATTAAAGGCCAATGGAAGCATGTCTGTAAATGACATGACTCCCTGTATGTAAGCTGTGGGCCCTTGTTTTTAAAATATTCATCAGTCTTTTTGAGCTTACCAACTGGTCCTTTGTGTATGTGCTAAAACACTGGAGGAAAATTTTACAGGAAAGAAGGTGATGAAAAAAAACGAAAAAAATATGATTGGATGGACATGTCTGTAGAGTGCAACCTTACATAACCTTTGAGGACAAAGGCTATCTGTACTATTGTTCTTTATGCAAGACTGCTCCTCATGGATTTGAAAATTAGAATGAGTGTTTAAACTGAGTTGACCAATTAGGGTGGAATGAAAGAGCTGTTCAAAAAGGTGCTCTCCAATCCTCTCCTGGAAAGTTAAATGCTAAATGTTTTGTAAATCTTTATAATTAAGTAGTATTAACAGTGAAAGCAATTATTAGTTCAAATATGCCTCTGGCAGTTTTGTTTAAGATTCTCAGTGCCACTGTAGCTGGAATGTCCTGCCTGATAGTCCCAGTAAATGAAAATGTCACAAGTATCTTAGGAGTCATATTATAGTACAGATGAGCAAATGCCAGAGGTGCAGGAGCTATGTCTGGAAATATTTCTACCCTTTATACTCCTCTCCAGACTAAATGTACAGGGTGTTTGCTGTGGTGGTAAATTTGACCATCACCCATCCACCCAACACCCACATTATCTGATCAGCTGCTGGTGGAAGCGTGATGGCTGTCTTTGAACAAGGCAGGGAGAACACCCTTGGTCTGAGCCAAACAACTTCATTTGCCTTTCCCTGTTCTGATCTCTGAGTGGCCAGGATGCAGCTTCCATCTCAGCACTGTGGCATGCTGTTCAAACACATGCCACAACCTCAGCTTCCTTATAAAAATAGCCTAGTTAAGCCCTGTTTGTTTGTTTTTTATTTTCTTATTTTTTTATTTTCTCTTTTAGTAATCCCTTTTCACTGCATGCAGAAAGCATTCAGAATTTATGCTTAACAGTAATCAAGCATTTGAGCTCCTCTTTCATGATCTGGAATGGCTCCTGTACTGTAGTGATTGCTGGAGATGATATGAGCTACTTTTTCAGACTGACCTTGCTACATCTCATTCCCTTTTTGAGTTCCTTGACACAGCCTCTTCATCCAGAGTGGTAGCTGCATTACTGACAGATTTCTTAGACCAGTGATCTCATAAATTGGAGAGGTGGTGGTGGTGTTTTGATGTTTTGGGGTTTTTTTGAGGGGGCTTGGTTTGTTGTTTTGGTTTTTTTTATACTTTACCTGTATAATTTCTTGTAATAGATTGTGTGTCTTGGGCTGTGATGGCTGTGATGACAGGTACGGAGTCAAAGGCTGTATACTTCAGTGATCTGCAAGATGAAAAGTAATCTTCCAGAATAGTGCCCTGGTACAATGTCATCTTGTTGATAAGCTGTAGAAATCATAAAAGGGGAAAAGGTCGTGAGTCCTTGCATTTCCTCAGTGATGATGTTAATCTGCTGTATCCAAAATACACAGGCACAACACTGTCTGGTTTTGCTCAGACTCCTTTGAATCGTAGCTCACCAAAAAACTGAACCATGTGAAATACTTAAGATAATAATAGATTTGTGTAGTGGCTGCTTTCTTTACTGTTACCCTTGACTTGAATGGGAAATAGCTTCCAACTAATGCCACAACCTGGAGCAGTGTAGAAGCCCCCCCAAAAGCTATCCCCACTCCTAAGCTACAGCAAAGCCTGTAAATCCATTTGTTGCCTAAAACTAAACCTGTTATACAAAACCAGAGAATTACACAAGATAGACTGAAATAATACCAAGGAATAAAATAAAGCCATCAGCAATAACAATAAAAGCAAAACCTTTTTCATCCTTTGCAAGGGCTCTGCTGAGGGGACAGGACTTTTGCATCCCTGCCTTCTTTTTGCCCCCCTTTGGAAGCTTTTCCCAAAGCATCTGAAGGTCTGGACCCTGGGAAAGTGCTGCTTGGTGTGTGTTTCCCCCCACGTACACCTGAGCAAATGGATCCTCTTTCCCTGTGGCAGGTGGATTTCCAAGAGGCGTTTTCTGGAATGAGCAGCTGTTCTCTTCCTCAGCCTTCCTCCCCTTGACCCCAAACAGAGCAGATTTCTCTTCACCCACAAATGAACGTGTCAAAAGTTCACTTGAAATGAGATGGGCATGACAGGCAGCAGCTCAGTTTGCAAGCCTGGAGAGATGTGCACCTGCTCTGTCACATTGCTGTCGTGCTCCTGTGTGGCTCAGAGCTGAGATTTAAGACTTCCAGACTGCTGGACAAAAATAATAATAGAAATAAAGGGATTCAGAGCTGCATGCTGTTAGGAGCAGGATAGGAAGGATAGCACAGCGACCGCAGTGGGGTGAAATTTTGCACGTCTACATACAAGTGACTTATTTTAGGCTCTGGAAGAGACCTGAAGGCCTGTTGTATGGAAAGATTTTTATCATCCTATCAGATTGGTTTATTATTATTTATTTGCAAATTACTTTTTAAGAGTTGCACTGCATGCCTAATTATATGATGGGCAACAAAGACTGAGTTAATTGTTGTTACTTCTGCTTCTTTTAATAATTCTAAAAAGGACAACCACTTCTTTTTCCAATTAAGTAATAATCCAGATTGCCCAATTTCTGTTGGAGATTGTTATAAATGTAATAAAATCAACAGGTGTGACTATCTGCCTGTTTCTTCTGCTGCTAAGCTCTTGCCTTGTGCTTGTGACATGAGAGTGAGCTGTCAGCATCCTGGATCCTGCTTGGGCAAAGTTCTGGGGTTTGCTTCCTCCTGGTCTTGCAGCTGCTTGGGATTATTTTATATATATATTTTAACCCTGTATTTATTAATGGGCTACACACTGTTCTCTCCTGATGATCCATGGGGTGGGTTAGTCATTGCTGTGATTGCTTCAATTCCTTAATATTTTCCTTGATATACAATGTGATTTTTGGATTAGAAACACACACTTGGCCAAAACTAAGCAAAACTGGAGTCAGAACAAGTTAAACAATCATGTAACCAAAACCTGGATGAAATTACAGGACAAACAATCGGCATCTGTGACATGATTTAAGCCCAGCTAGCAACTAAGCACCACAGAGATGCTTTCCTACTTCCCTCCAGCCTCGTATATGAATGTGATTCTGTATTTTCATACTAAATCCAAAACACAGTGCTGTACCAACTACTAAGAAAAAATGAGCTCTATCCCAGCCAAAACCAGGACAATCTGACATTGCAGCTAGGACAGACCAGACAGAAGTTATCTGATCCCAGGGGAAGTTGCAAGTGCAGCAAAGTTTCTCAAATAACTTCGGAGATTAGAGCTAAGTTTAAGCTAAAATAGGTTGTAGTTCAGACAAAGCCTGTCAAGTCCTGGAGCCTGGTATTGTTACAAAGCTTAAGGCCTAATACTGATACTTGACAGCACCAAACTGGCAGGACTGCAGATGCTGCTGGCCCAGTTCTAAACTTAAAAAAACCTGGTTGCCTCCAAGAATTCATTTATGCAGTCTTGTGGCGTAGCTGTGAAGTGACCTTCCTGCATTTAGGGACAGATGCCATTTTGTCTCTCCATATGAGAATTAGTTTGAGATGGGGCTGAGCTAATTTATCATTTGCCGAGTAGGAAATGAAATTTGAAGTCCTTTCAAGTCACTGCAGCTGCAAGGAAGAGAGAGAGCCTCGTCTGCTGTCCTGTTGCTGCCCTCTGAGCTCCTGCTCCATCTCTGCAATGCTTCTGGGAGACAGCCATGGCGAGGGCTGCATCCTTGTGAAGGGATGGCACTCCAAGGTCAGGCTGATCTCTCCAGGCATTAGCAGGTCCAGATGCCGAGCCAGTTTCTGTGGGAACAGTGGAAATATTTATTACTGAACAGCACTGGTAGTTGCCTGGTGACAATGATTCTGTTAAAGCGAGCTGCATTATCTATCTTGGGGGAATATATGATGCTAGCAGGCTGGTCTTTGGTGACAGAGTGCTGTTTAATGTGAGCTGAACATTCGCCTCACTACTATTTTAATACGGTGAAAATATTGTCACTGCTTAAAATACATACTGTGTTTCTTTTATGCTTGTACAAGTGTTATGTTAGCTAGTGAATGGTGGATAATTGCCTTTTACTACAATACTCTTTATACAGTCACAATGAAATACAAGATACATGTTTTATTAGTTGTGAAATAGCCAAGTTGACTTCCAGGCTTCTGCCTAACTTCAGTGTTTTAAAGATTAATCATCCTTGAAATATTTATAATGTTTGCTATTCTTGGCAATTTGTATTACCTGCAGCCGTGCCACCTTTTCCATAGTGGAACAAGTGATTGAGGAAGACTTTTCCTGATAAAAGGGGGTGGCTGTTCTCTGTATAGACTACAGCGCTTTCATTAGCAGCATTACACTAAAATAGAGAGTATTAAGTTCCCCATCTGATGACAGATCAATCTATAAACTGATAGAGGGTGAAATTCAACCTTTTTAAGACTATCCATTATTTAATTCTTGTTTAAGCCATAATGCAATGCAAAGGTTTGTGTGCAGACCGAATTCGTTCATGTCTAAATTTCACAGTAAATAAGGAGGGAAATTTTAAGCATAATGTGGGGTTTTTTCTTCAGTTTTTGGCAAGTGTCTGCTCAAAGAATCTTCCTCCTATAGGGAGGAAAGAAGACCTTTTCCTGCCAGTTTTCCATATCAGGACTAGGGCTATTTAATGTTTTCATCAGTGGCACGGACAAAGGGATCAACCCGCTGCATCCTCAGCAAGTTTTTTGTTGACACCAGGCTGTGTGATGCATTGCCATGCCTGAAGGATGGAATGCCATCCAGAGGGATCTGAACAAACCCCAGAGAAGGGGCCACAGGAAGGTTGTGATGTTCCACAAAGCCAAAGAGTTCCACTGTGAGGGTGGTGAGGCTCTGGCACAGGTTGCCCAGAGAAACTGTGGATGCCCTATCCTGGAAGTGTTCAAATCCAGACTGGGTGGGACTCTGAGCAACCTGGTCTAGTGGGAGGTGTCCCTGCCCATGGCAAGGGGGTTGGAACTGGATGATATTTAGTGCCTTCCCATCCTAAACATTTGATGGTTTTTATCATGTGTGGTGTATGGCAGCAGCATGTGTGGGTTTCTTCCTGAACTGCAGCAACAGAAAACGTGCTCGCAGCAGCAGGAGGGGGTAAGCTGTGTTACCTTTCAGGCCTGAAATATCTGATGCTTCTGTCATTTGTAACAATTTCCTGACAAGACTGATTTCTGTTCTCTAGTGACCAACTCTGAGCTCTGATTTTTTCAAGTGTTAGCCAAGCCATAAGATGTGACAGCATGTGAATTACAGTGCAGTAATTCCCACCCAGCACATTCAGACACAAAGATGAAGGCCAAATGGCCTCTGTGCAGTCAAGTGTGAATTATTGCACCATAATTTAATTCCTATTATATTTTACTGTGATTGTAAAAATGTTTTTATTAGTGAACTTCTTTAAGAAAAGTCAGTTTTTAAAAAACAGAACTGAGAAGTGCAATGCTGAGCTTCTCACAAAGAGGTGTAAATAGCAATAAGGAGTTTTGTTAAATCCTGAAAGATTACATTTGTGTAGTTAATAACCCTAGGTAATGAATAGGTGTCATGGTGCAGACATCTGCTGTCTAAAAAAGCTGACCTTACTCTAAGTATTCATTTTGTATCAGCTGCCAGTCAGTTGCTATGTAGAATGATTAGGTTTCTTTGTTTCTGACCTAGACGTGATTTGATCTGGAAGCTTAGCTTGCAGCCAGTCTCTTGAGGCTTCCAATCTTCTCCCAGTTCAGGCTGTGCACATGTGATGTCTGGTGCATTTTGGATTTGGTCATTTTGAGCAAGTGCTGAGCAAAAACACAAGGTGGTTTGGTGGCAGCAGTTTGGAGGAGCATCAGAAAGGGATCAGGCTGATGTATTGGGGAAAAAAATAAACCAAACTGAAAACAGCTTGGGTGGTAAAACAAAAGGACCATGAATGCCTTAAAAGTCTTTCTTAATTTTCCTTTTCCTTTGTCTTTCTATAAACCTTTAGCATTCTTTCTTTTAAAAATTGAAAAGTCAAAGCTCATGCAGTTAAGGGGCCTTAAAGGTTACCAGGCTAAAACCTTCTTCCCAATGAATTGTTTTGAAAGAATTAAGAGAAGCCATGTGCTTGAAATGACAGGATCTCTGGGGTATTGCCTGGCTTGCTCTTGGAATTCAGGAAGATGTTGAAATTATCCAACCATCCTGATCCGGGTCTGTCACTTTTGTAGTAGTTCCTGGCTAGCAAGTACTGTTAGATAGCCCTATTCCTCACTAGTCCTTGTCATAGCTAAGCACAGAATAAATATGGGATTGCTATTAAAAGTGGGTACTTTCAAGGCAGTTACTCTCTAAATAAATTTTAGTTACGTTCTCAGCAACTTACAACTCATCAGGAAATTGATGGGGCCAAAGCTGTTTCACTTCTGCTGGATATGGATATTATGATTTTCATCCCAATGAAAAACCACAGTGGTTTTCTGTGTAAGTGATGCAATTACTGTGGTTTGGCATTAGATGCAAATGCTTGAAAAAAAGCAAACCAAACCAAAAGAACCCCAAAACCACCAAAAAGACAACCAAGCAAAAAAGCTTGCCTGATTTTTCCAATTATTCATGAGAATGATCTCTCTATACATCCCTTTTGGAGTTAATAGTCCTTAAGGAACCAAGACTGAAAACTGTAGTGTCTCAGAGCTGACTAATATGGGTACAGACATCCCCTAGCCAATACCCAGAGGTGCCATGGAGCACCAGGAATATTTTCACATCTGCAGCTTTCTACACATGAGAATTGACTTTGTCCTGGGTCTTCCTGGACATGCAAGATACTCCAAAAGGACTGTTTTTTGGGACATGCTGAGGTCCAATGAGGCTGGTGCAGTAAAGAAAGAGCAGCAAAAGTGAGCAGCTTCCCCTTCCTGATTCTCATGAACAGGGGAGATAACTACCCACTCATTGCCTATTTGTTTTCGCCTATTGCATCGTTACCTTAATTTGGCTAATTGCTGATTCCTGTCTACTTTGTTAATGATGAGCTTCCAGATAAAGCTCCTTTTCATGAAAACAGGAAGCTGTCAAGGATTGGAGAGATCCTGATGTTCTGGGCTGATTGAAGGGGTTTGGTGGGAGAGGCCATGCATCCATTCCCCCAGTGAATGGAGAAGTGCAGGACCTAAGGACATCTGTACAGACAAAGCAGCTGAGTAGTACTATGGCAGAGACATCATTTTTAGCTGTGCAGGTGGAGGCCATGGCCAGGTTTTCTAAATGCAAAAGCTTGCTGTGTCCATCCTTTCTGTGCAGCTGGAACACCTCTTTTCTGGATGTGAAAATTTGTGGGATTGCTCACAAATGGGTTGTTATTTCTCCTTTCTTTTTCTAATAATGTCAGCTAAGCTTAAACTGTTGGATAGAAAAGAAAACTTGTGAGAATTTTCTGGCCCTAGTTCTCTCATACATTGAAGCTGGGCATGTTGAAATACTCCAAGATAAAATGAGAAAAAAATGACAGTGAGGGAATGAATTATGGCTACCTGCATTCTTGCACCTCCTCCTCAGCTGCTGCTAACCTGCTCCCGTGAGTTCTGGCTATGCCTGCTGTTTTCCTGCTAGGGAGAGCACCCCTTGCCCAGATAAAAACAGCAAGAAGCAGCTCTTTATTGCAAATGAAACTGCTGATTCCCCAGAAGATGCCTCTAACATCCATTTTATCAACTCCACCATGTTAAATGAGTTTTAGAGCCATCTGATGTTTATTACCCCATGGCATATTTACTGTTGTTCAGTTGTTTCCTTTATTGATCATGATTTTTTTGCACTGGATATGTTTGATGATGTGTTTTTTTCTGAATTGGGAAGACGTTTCCTGCTGCTCAATGAGCAACTCATCTGGGAAAGATGCTGTGGTGTGGGAAAAATTAAAAGCATGTCAGAGACTTCAGTAGATTTTCCTCACTTGGAATTTCCCCGATTTCATCAAACAGTTTTGTGCTGGGCAGCCTCCCTGGAATATTCCTCCCAGGCCCTGGCAGGATGATCCCTGTCATGGTTCTGCTCCAAGCTGTGGGATGTGCAATGGGTTTTTGGCCAGCACCACACAGATGCTGCAATCTGCTCATTGTGGCAAGCGTGGGCCTGGGCTGGTGGGTTTTAGTTACAGTGCAGTACTGAATGCATCCCATAAACTCAAGGCATTATAATCACAGCAGCACATACTTCTGTATATTCCCTTGTGCTTTGCTGTGTTGGGCTGCTTTCTGCAGTGCTTGATAGTGGTGGGTGCCTTGTTACACATCCTGAGGTGTAAGCTTGTTTCCTGTAAGACTCACAGGTGCTAAAAAAGACAGTCTGTGCATTAGAATAGGCAGAGGTAAGGACTAGGAATGTGTAATTTTGCTACTGTCACTCCCTCCTTTACGATAATCTGTGGAAACTGAGATGCCTGATGGATTTTAGAAGCTCGGTCAAATTGTCACCTGTTCTTAAATGTCCCGAACATAGAGCCATAAATAAATATAGCATTTTAATACTGAGTTTTTTTAATCACAGAATCAGTGGATTGGAAGAGACTTTCAAGATCATTGAGTCCATTCCATGTCCTAAAGTCCAACCCATGCCCTAAATGTTTTTGGAGTCTGATCCAAGTCCCATTGCAAGTCAGTGTTTCCATGTAAATGCACTCTGAATCTGGTTTGCTCAGCCCAGAGGGGTTACTTTGGGGAAAGCTGGAGTGTAACATGGAGGAGAGGTACCCTGGGCTAATCTCTCACACCTTAGTGCTTGCAGTGAGTTCACTAGATTGAGGGCAGCTCCCCTGCCCTGAGAGTTACAGCATTGTGCTTGGTCCTTATTCTCTTGGTAGACTGATCCCCTTCATGCTTTTATAGGAACAATCAGAAGTCCATCAGTGCTGCCAATTTAAATGAGAATGTTTTTCTCCCCTCTGCAGCTCTTGTTGCTGAAGGTCTGTCTCCAACTTTTAATTCACAGCGTCTTGTTTCTATTACTGAAGTGCTGGAGGCTGCAGTAAGGGCTGATTTAGTATCAGGGGAGTAGATGACAAAAAGGAAGCTGGCTTTGGTATGTCAGTCTCGTGCAGCACTTCTCTCTGCAGTGGGGGGGAGATGTGCCTGTTGGCTTATGAGCAAGGCAGTGTGGCTGGCTGGGCTATTTTTGTCAGGCTGGGGCAGAGCTGAGAGCTTTGTGCCCTTCCAGCCAAGAGTGTGCATGAGCAAATCCGTGTGGCGGAGTCTCTGCAGGCAGGGAAAGCCACGGTGGTGCTCCACAAAGCCAGGGGCTGTTACTAACCCAGCCAAGTGCTGCTTGCTGTGCGTTTCTCCAGAAGCATCCTCTTCCTCCCTCTAACGTGTCCACTCCTCTGCTGGGGCAGGACAGGCAGCAGTGAGGCTGGTAGGTGGTCCTGGGAACAGGAATACCCTTTATTCCTCCACTCTGAAAGACAGTCTCATGGCCAAGTCCTGTTTATCACCTCAGACTGTGTTTTGCCAGCATTGCTGCTCAGTTCTGTGTCCTTGTAATTGGTAGTATGTTTTCAAGCAAGAATGCTTACTTGTAAGAGTTGTAGGAAAATCCAGACCACTTGACTTTATTTTTCTGTGTGTGTTTATGTCCTTTAAATGTAATTTTCATACTGTATATATGCATAAACCCATAGTGAGCTGGTCTTTCTAAACTTGGAATAATGCTAGGAACATTTGACATGCGTTCATGGCCTTGTCGTGACTTGAAATCCAACCTGTCATCACAATTTGTAATCTTATAGGCATGTGCAATTAAAAATCTTACCATTAGATATTGCTCTGGGGGAATTCTGAGGACTAAAAAATCTAATAATGTTTAGTTGTTTTCCTTAATTTGATTTGGAGAGGAAAAAATGGCCTCATGGCCAAATGCCAAATACATAATGAATTCCTATCACCAGCAGACACCTTAGCGTTTGTGAGCCCTGGTCATGAAAGTGCTTGGAAGTCATGTGTTACTGTATCAGCCATAAAAAAATAATGGCAAAAAAGCTCCAACTTGGTAACCTTTAAAAACAAAGCAACAAATCTGGGCCTAAATTTTGAGAGCTCTTATTTGTAAGAAGCTGTTTTGGTGTGTCTTCAGCACTGCCACCGCTCCAGACACAGAGCAGTTGTCGTGAGGCACTGCAAGCACGTCCTTGTATCCTGACAGCTACAGCCCTTGTTTCAGATTGCATACCTGAATTCACAGGAGCCTAAGATTAAAGAGCTGGAAGACAGTAAGATGGAGGAGATGAGGCACAAAATGGATGAACCTATGGTCTCTGTGTAGTGTCCTTGAGGATCTTAATTGAAAACAGGATTGGGAATGTTGTTTAGTAGAAACCCAAATGGCTTAGACTATTTGCTCTCTGCTCTGATTTGTGGCACTGGTGCCAAAATCTTCCTAGAGGGCCCCAGAAGGTGAGACTGCTCTATTTTGATGTCTGGCTTGATGTGGATTCCCACCTTGTCCTGTGCATTCTGCCCTGGTAATGCTGGCTGTCCCCCATTCACTTATGGTAATATATGAGCTCTTTCTGCCTTTCTCTCAGTAGGATGTTGAATTGTGGTCTTTCTCCTCTAAACAGCCAGCAGTTCTTGCAAAGCATAGTAACTTAATTATTTAGGGCCTGCACTGATTAGCCTCACATCTTGAGGCTGCGCAGACTCTCAGCTGTGGAACATCTGGTGACAGCCCTGTTTCTCAGAGCCCTAGCCCTTGCACAAATACAGTGCCTTTCTTTTTTGGATAGTAAATATATGACAGATGTGAAATTCTCCAGCTCTTGGGGGAGTGCTTACATGCTGAATTTCATTATCCCTTGTTGGCCAGTTGGCAAAATGCAATCAAGAATAACTTTTGAGGAGGGCTGGTGTATCCAATATCACTCTGGAACGCTATTATGGTGAGAAGCTTAGGGCACAGAAAAGTTGATAAAAGGAGGTGAGATCAGTCTCTTTAGCACTCATGAAAATTCATGGAGTAAAAAAGAATAAACCCAGAAGTCAAAAGGAGCTGTGGGTTGTGAACCTCTCCGAGAGTTAGACTCACAACCATTTTAGGGGCCAAGTCCATTTTAATGTTTCACTGCAGTATGTGATTTTTAGTTTTGTTTTATTTATTTATTGGTTTGGTTTTGGTTTTTTTTTTGGTAGTTTGCAGTGGGATATGGCAATCTGAGTATCTTGTGGAAGTGGTAGCTGCAGAGCTGTCACATGTTCCTTAGTTTTTATAGATACCTTCATTGGTGGTTATATAGTAATAATGCTTACACCTCTAGAGCATTATATGTGAAATGGTTACTAACCATAGCTATACTACCTAGAAAGCAATAGAAATAGCAGCTAAAGCTGTGGGAAAGAGCTAAGTAGAGTTGAAAAATAATAGTAATGAAAAGTATTTTTCCTGGGGAAGCCTGGGTAAATGTTTGTTCATAACACAGAATACCTGGCTTTTACAATATTAAACCAAAATCTGTTTTGACACAGTTTGCTGTGATGCCTCTGATGAGTTCTCATGGCTTCATGTGTGGGGTGCTTTCTCCTGGTTGAACTCCTTGTCTGAAGAAGAGAGTTGTCTGAAGGCTTGGCAAAATGAAGACCGTGAATCCAGGGTGCTCAGTTCTTGAGCAGAGAGGTTCACTGAGCTCTGCTTTTATTGGATTGCAGGGCTGAAAGCAGAGTCTAAGAGAAAGTCATGCCAAGAAACTGAGAAAGCTATTTATGTCCTGACAGTAAAATGATGCTATTGTATAGTAGAGGGAGTGATGGGCTTTTCTTATTATAAAGATCCTGGAATAAGTTCCTAACGTTATTTTTCCTTCCCTCGCCTTCATTTCCCTTCCCGGTTCCCTAACAAGGAGTGGAGAACTCACCACCCCATTTCCTCCCATCTAAAATACCAAGCCCACAGACCATCTCGTCTGGGGAGAATTGTCACTATTTCTCAGAGACTGTCTCCAGGGTAACTTTGTTTGCAGCGTCCTCCCTCGAGGGGCTGCTGCCCTTCAGATGTTGTTCTGGGAAACAAAGCTTTTGCCTGATGCCCTCAAATACATCACATTATAATCCTTTGAATGTATCTGAGCACTTGATTGAACCCTGCAGAAGGCACAGGACTGCTGTGCCAAAATAGGGCAGGACTGAATAGGTGTCAACAGGATGTCTTGCTAGCAAATGTAGCTGCTTATGTATTGGAATAGATGTTCAGTGAAGCAAGATACCTCTGTGTTCAAGCCACTATCCAGTTTAAAAGCACTCTTTGTTTCAAGAGCTGTGCTGTTCAGACCAGTTCCTCTCGTGGTATTGTTCCTTGCTGAGTATTAACTGATGGGATATTAACTAATTGACTCCCTTTCAAATAGGGGACAGTAGTAAATAATTTATTACTTGACTTGGAGGTTATGTGATGGCTGTGATCGTTGGTGTGGCACTTTCAATCTATCCCTTTAGCAGAAAGGAAGGGACATAAGAAAGGATCTTAACTCTTTTCCTGCAACTTCAGTGCACATCACACATTGACATCAGGATGTCTGGCATATCTGTGTCCAAGGCAGAAGGACCTGTGAAGTAAAAAAATTTATCAGTATCCATACTTGCAGAAAACTGTAGAGATTTCTGTTGTGGCCTTTGAGTAAGCTACTGATTAAATAAACTTTATCATTCCTAAAAGACAGCTTGTTTCATGGGCAAAATAAGTAAGAGACAGATTTCTATTTTGGATTCTTTCCTTCATTGTGGAAGGTAGTGTGGGATGTTTCCTCCAATGGCAGGCTCCTCACTTTGATGAAACTTGCATAAATTGAATTATTCTCTGTCCTTTATTGCCAAATGGAATTCCAAAGAGAAGAACAGGCTAAAAGTGGTTAGGGAGATACTGTGCAGCAGACATGATCTGCAAGATTGATCGACATGATCTCATATTAGGTCCAATACCCTTGGAGAATAAAACAAAACCAAAAATCCTCCCTTCTGATAGGCAGTTGGTTTGTCACTGCCTGCTGCTTCCTTGTGTGGATGGCATCTGCTGGCCCAACTTTCTCTTCATTAGCAAGGCTGAGGAGAGCTATCCTCAACAGGCAGAGCCCTCTCTGGCCTTGCATGTCACAAGTCAGCAGTGAGGGAAATGGGCTGTCCATGTGTCCTGGTTTGAAAAGGAAGTGAGTTTTTTGGGAGTTTGTGGTGAAAGAACGTGTGCAAGCAGGCAGGTTCTGCCTGGGGACCTGGTACAGCCGTGTGCCTCACATGAGCATCACAGCCTGGGCTGTGTCACCGTGTTAGCTGCTGCCTGCCTGTAATCTGTCACCAGCATCTGGGGCTGACAGGAGCAGGGATGCTGGGGGAACCTTTTCATGGAGCTGGGGGTCTCTGAGGCAAATGCTATGGCACCAGTACAATTACATAATAATGCTGTTGAAATAAAAGCCTGTGGGGTGCTATTACGGATGGGGCTTCATTTTCACAAAGTTTCTGGACTTGACACCGGTTTCCTTAATTTGACACCTTTTTTCCAAACAGAATATCCAAATGGTCCTTAAATTACACTGTGAGTGAAAAGCTTTATAGTAACCACGCAGAGTAACGTGTTTAAATGAAAGCACAGCGTTGTTTCAGTCTGGGGTTTCAGATTTACCTTTCAAATGCTTTTAATCTCTATACTGCAAATTTGACAGATGCCTTTTATTGGTAGAAGACTTTTCATCTACCTGACCTAAAGGACACAGCATTTATTTGCATTTAGGCAGGAGTTTGCAGCCCAGTGAATTAGCAGTAAGCCGATACTTTAGTTCTTGTGTTTTCTTTGAGACTGCCTTTGTATTCTTTTGGATCATAACTTGAGTGCCTTAAATTTCACATATGTAGAATGTATCAATCAATTTGCAATGCAGACATGTGGTCTGCAGAGTACCTTATGGATATGCTAGGTACTATGACTGTTTGTATCCTGTGCTATTTTTATTTTCTTTGACCTTTAATTCTGCTGCTGGTACAAGGTTAAATCTACAAAGGTTATAACGAAAAAGAAGGGAAATTGTCTTGCCAAAGTGTCTTTGGCATGTTGACTCCGACTAGATATCCCACAGTGCTGAGGTGCTCTAACTTTATCACAGTTGTATTCCAAAGTCTTAAGAGCCAGGGACAGCTTGCTGGATAATTGTGGAATATCTAGCACAACGTCTTGGCAGGCTGGGTAGTTTCTAGTACGTTTCATTTTTCATTTCATTTAATCTTCCTAGTGCCAATGTCTGTACCTGTCAGTCAGGTGTTGCTGTTCCAGTGGCTTTGTGGTGGTGGTGATACGACCAACTTTCAGAATTGTGGTTGCAGCTACAGTGCCTCCCAAGGTTGCTTAGCTGCAGGATGGAAACAAAGAACGCTGTAAATCTACCCCTGGGGATGCTGCACAGCTTCAGCAGGAATGGGCACTGCCCTGTCCTCTGTGTGAGGATTGATTTCTGAACACATCAGGGTGTGCTTCATGTGGGAGGGACCCTTCTTGGTCACCAGGTGCTTTCTCCTGTGTCAGTCTCCAGGGAGTGGAGAAGGCAAAGAACAGCAACTGTAATACTCTGATGCCCTGGCAATTTCTCTCCCTTTTCACTTCGCCTCAGAGGATTTATTTTTTCGTTGATTAATCCATTTATTTTCAGAATGGACTGCCTACTTGTTCTGGCTGCTCTTGGATGATGATAAATTGAGGAGGCAGTCATTTTCAAAATAACATTCTACTGGCATCATTCCTTGCTCTAGGTGATGCTTTTTTTGCCTGGTGAATAGAATGGTGTCTAAATAGGAGCAACAGCTGGTCTCTGTGTGCATCACTAGGGATGGGAGAGGCATATGGTACAGGAGATACCCTTTCCCAAGGAGCTGAGATAAAATCTGCTAAACATGACCTTGTTCGCAGCATCCTAGAGCTTGCTAAGGTCTAAGCTATTCCTTGCTCTCTTTTTGACCTCCATGGAGAATGCTCTTTGGGTATATCCAGAAAAATAATCCAGGAAAAATATTTAAATAAATCCTTCTCTTAAAGGCTTTCATTAAGTAGTATTTCCCTAGTTTTGGATCAGCTAATTTAGTAGGTAGGTTTGCTGTCAGCAGTAGTGTATGCTCACAGATCCCTGTTAAAATGCAAATAGTTACTGCAACTCTTGATGTTAGAGACACTATGAAAACACTGGAACCATCCACACAAGGAATAATTCTCTTTACTCATTATTTTAATTAAAAAAAAAAAACTAAATAAAAACCCCCTCTGTTTTGAGGTTTGACATTTTTCCTACTGCAGCATGATTTTTCCCATCAGAGCCAGCTGTTGTCTGAGTTTTGGTGGAGACATTCACTATGTGCTTGTTAAGAAAACTCTTTGTCATTGTGAGGGCTCCTGGAAACCTCTTAGCTTTCATTTGCCCTCGGTGGATGGAAAAAAGAAAATGCACATGAAAAATGGAGTTTTAGTATTTGATGGCCAGGCCAGATTTTGAGCAATATAAAAAAAAATGTGATTTCTTCTCAGTCATTTTGGGATGGGAGATCAATTTTCTAACTAAAAGGGACACTTCTAACCAGAGGAGAACTCTTGAGTAAAACTAGCTTGGATTAAATTGTATTTCATTGTGAGTCCAAATGAAATGAAATGTTTAATTTTTGCCTTTTAGGGTTGGGGTGGTTTTGGTCTTGGTTTTTTTTTTTTTTTGGTAGCATTTTCTGTTTTGTTTGTTTGTTTAGGTTTTTGGTGGGTTTTTTTTGTTGTTGTTGTTCTTGGCTTTTTTTTTTGTATGTATGCGTGTTTTATTTTTTTAATGTTTTAGCCTAATTTTTTCTGGATTATTTCAAAAAAAGCTTCCAGAAGGTACTCAATGACTTCAGGACTGGTTTTAGGTGACTAGAGTATTTAAATAATAAAAAAAACCCAAAACAATAAATTACTGTGTTAGTCAGAAAAAAATCATCTCCTGCATCACTGAATTTGGCATCACTGTGATATATCTTGAGATATTTTTTGGCATGCTTCGTGATATGTAGTGTTTTTCTTAAAAGACCCACTTTGTAGAAATAGGTGATTACCTTAGACTGTCAGCTTGTGTTTAAAATTAATAAAAATCTGCATTGCCCTCAAGTTTAATGCAGAGAGCCTTTTGATGTTGTGATTTAAAGTTGTTGCCTGTCTAAAACAAGTAAGAATTTGACTTTGATGACTACAAACATTGGGTGTCCTGTGAAGTTCTCTCTCGGAGTTGTTTTGGTTTCCTGTTTGCTTCTTGTGAGATTCACACTCATCATTAACTGAATAACAGTGAGGGTTACGTGGGAAGGGTTGTGGTCCCTGGAGAGAGACTTCCTTGGAGGCACTGCCTGCATCTTTTTGACCTGAGTTTTACTGAGTAATGGTTTAGGCTGTAAAGGACAAGTGGGGCTGATAGTGAATGCACTTAAATAGTAGGAAAATCTTCCTTACAGAGCTGGTTTGACTGGACTGTTGTGTGCAAAATTCTTAAGCCTTCAGTCACTTTTCATGCTCCTTGCCTTTTCCTGCATTGTTCTTCTTCAGTGAGCCCCTTCCCTCTTGCTGGCTTGTCACTCTTGCTGCTCCTTGAGGGGCTGCTGGCAGAAACGTGAACAGGCTCAACAGGCTGAAACCATCAGGAAAAGTGATGTGCTTTGAAGGAGATGACAAGGTTTTGAAAGAAATTAAAGGAATACTCACATACATTTAGTTGATTTGACATCATGGGGTAGTTTAGTAAAGGAACATGTCCACCTACTAGTATTTGATGCCATTTGTTGTTGTCAGTGTGTAGCAGGTTTTGGGGAGCTAGAGCAAAGGCAAGAAGAACTTGTGGTCATAGTGATTGTAGGGCAACTCTTTCATCAGCTCCAGTTACACACTAGAAGACAATAAATAGATTCTAACTGGGCAGACTGGGCAGTAGCTAGAATCAAATATACCTGAGGAGCAGATAGGAATGTTTGGGTTTGGTTTGTTATTTTTTTTTAATAGTTTGTTTATTTGGTTGTTTGTTTTTTTTTTTTTTGTGCTTACTAGGCAGATTATTTTTCAGTATTGACTGCTTAGGCTTTTTTGTGCAGGACGACAGGTTTTACTAGCACAAGAACAGTTTGTATCTTACAATGAGGTACCAAGCATGCAGACCCTTCATCTTCTGAGTTGCACATTTTATGAGATGATTTGCCCAGATTTCACTTCTAAATGTTCTTCTACACCTATTGTAAGACAAGTTTGGCCAGAGTGACCTAGCCAGAAGAATGTATGGAGTGCAGAAGGCCCCAAAGGCTTTCATGGTCTGCAGTGTATGATCAATATTCTCCACTGTCCCTGAGCACCAAATGCGTTTGTCCACGTGATACACGAGATGTAGCTTTGGGTGACTCGGAATGTTGTGTCAAGTGACAGCCCCTGGCATGAAGGCAGTACATCTAAGCTGTACTTTTAAGAGACACACAAAAAAATTCAAATCTGAATAACAATATCCTTTTTCTTTTAATGTATTATTTCTCCCAAATTCTGTTGTACACATGGCTACAAAGTGCATTTGTTTTGGAATGCATCTGAATGTAGAATTGTGTTGGTGTTACTAACCTCCTCTTGAAAATATCTGTAGCTTGAAATATCTGTAGCTCACAAACAGTGTGACAGTCTGATGCTATCTGAAGACTCATGGAAAAATGCAGGTTTTTAATGCTAACCATCTTGTAGGAAAAAAAGGTGTGGAAGCACCTTGTACATCAGCATCAAAGGAAAGATGTCAGAAAGGTAAAGGAGTGCAGCCTGAGTGTATTTGTCAACATAGATGTCTCTAGAAGTCTATTATTAATTAGAAAAGTGTTCTACTGCAAATTATGAAAATTAGCAGGAGACTGATTTCAGTTACTCTTGTTTGTTCTCATTAACACTTTAACATAATGTGCACTTCAGTCAAATAAAGAATGGTGCCTTTTTTGTGCCTTTTGAGAGTGTCTCAAAAAGGACCTTGATTTATACTTTACTTTTTAGCCTAATTAAAACTGATGATTAAAACATGCAAGTCCCTTAAGATGACTGTGCTAAACCGATTTTTTTTTAATCAGCTGAATAATGTTTAATGTTCAGGGTAAAACTGTCTGAAAATAGAACCACATCATCTCATTATGTTTTGTACTTAAACTTAAGTAATTAACATCAATGCCACCACTGATTGTGGTTATTATTGTGGAAGGTCATACACAGTTACTAAAACCACATGTGAATGACTGTTCAGAAACACACTTGGCTTGCATCTCCCAATACCAAGTAACAGGGTGGCAGCCCTTGCCTCGCTGTGTGTTTTCCCAGGGCCTCATCAGACCTGATTGTGTGCCTGCAGTTTTGGGGAGGTGCAGTCACTGTGTGCGTAGAAGGACCAAACTGAGCTCTATCTCTGGGTCTGCTAGTGATGGGAACAAAGGAACTGTGACAGCAGACAGCTGATGTGACTTCTTGTGGTTTTGGGGACTGGACATTGTGCTCTTCCAGGGTAATTGCCACACTGAAGCCACCCTTACACACTGATTTAGGTCTTGATGTGTTCTTGATGAGAACTTTTTTCCAGCTCTCATTTTGGAAATCGCAAATTTGCTGCTCCTCTGTGAAGATGCAGCCTTGTTTATGTCTGTCTTATTGTTTTTGCTGCTCCCACTTCAAGTATGGAGGGGTTCACCCTGCATGAGCAGAGCTCCCCTCCTCTTCTGCACGCTCACAAGGGCTTTGCTGTGTAACCAGACTAGTCAGAGGAGCAAAGGGCAGTCAGGAGAGGCTGAAATTTTGGGATGAGGATCTGACTCTGTGCTGATCTTTGATCTCCTTGATGTTGTTTTTTCCAGCACTTTTTGGGGCTGTACAGCAGGCTTACCCATGGAGATATGTGCTTAGGGCGGCAGGAAGCAAACAGGCCATCATACCTGCTTTTCCCATGGCATGCTGCAGAAATCTGCAGAAATGAGCCCTTGGTGATGTGTTCCCACCTGTGCCTTCTGTGCAGGGTGTTTTAAAAGGCTGCACTAGCACTCCTGCTTTTCATGCACTGCTGTTGCATTTTGTGAGATGAAGGGCTCTGTTTAGCTCTTACACTTACAGTGCATGATTTGGTCTGATATGATTTTGCTTACTGATTTAGACAAGGCAGATCACATGACTTATGGATACAAGAAACCTTGTACACCTCAGTCCTTTGAGGTGCTATAAAGCATCCTTTGCCAGAAGCAGAGTAGTCTCATTGCTAGATTGCTTTTATGGGAGCTCTGGGCAGCTCAAATCTCACAGTCCTCCTCAAACTCTGAGGATTGCAGCCATTATTCCAAATTTTCGAGGTATTGCTCTGGGTCACATTATCTGCATGCAATGAGGGAAGTGGGTATAGTTTGTGCTTGGGGAAGCAGAGACAAATATCAGCTCTGTTGCCATTTTATAAAAGCTGTTGCAAACCATCACTTGCAAGAAACATGAGCACACAGAGACATAATGTCAGAAACGTGCTGTGGACTGTAGGAGAGCCTGATGTCCACAGCACCTCCAGTGATGTGACAGGATCTGTATTTAACCTGATGAACAAGAACAGTGCTTTACCCTTGTCAAATTACGTTCAGAATTCACCAGGGGGAATGAAACCTTAACCTTTCTTGCTGCATTGCATGGGGGTGTGTGAAGGATTTTAAACAATGAGTCCTGCTGAAAATAGTTCCCTTGTATAAACAGAATATAAATGCTCTGAGTGCATGGCTGGTAAGGCTGTTAGTTTGCCTGCCTTCTCTGAGAACTGTCTTCAGCTTCTTCTATCCTTTACTTGTAGAAATTGCTTACCTGTTCGTTCTTGGCCAGCAGTGATCAGATCACCACTATTTTGAGAACAGCAAAATTCTGTGTACTTCAGGGTCTTACATTGCCTTAGCCATGGTAGTGTCCAATCACTTGGCAGTGTTTCAGGGACTGCAGTGGGGGTCAGATGCACACTTTGCTCAGGAAATGAGCTGTGGTGACAAACTGTTATTCCTGTTTGACTGTACTAGTACTTTCTTTAGCTCTCAGGTGGATGGTGTGGCCAGGCTGTTCTCAGGAAGAGAACTGTTAAGTTCTAACCGTAAGTTAGCTGTCCCCAGTTAACTTACAGGACATGGTCCTTGGTTTGTCCTAAGCCCTTTGCCTGACCTAGATGCTGGCAGGACGTTGTTGCTGAAACCCATGTGAGGATATCAGTTTGTATGAGGATGGTCACGTGCTGTTCTTTGTGGCAGTGTCCTGTCCTGTTCAGTTTGCTGGCAGAACTGTGATGTCAGGGCTGGAGATCCTTGGGTTTCACTCCAACCCCATGCATGAGCAGCGGTATCTGGAGCAGCCCTGCTTTGCTGTGCTCTGCTCTGCCTGGGTGAGCTGTGCCCTGCAGCTGTTGATTGACAGCTGTTCTGGGACCTCGGTGTGACAATTGACACTCCATCGAGTGGCACTGAACCAAAATCCCCCAAGGAGATCAGGAAAGATGATCTGGAGAGCAACTGGTGGCCTGGGTCATGTCCCTTGGGCTGGACTGGCAGCCCTCCAGCCAAGGGACACTCTCTGATGAGGGGGGGACCTGTCACCCTTTGGGTTTGCCAGCAGAATCCTCTCTCTCTCCCTGGGACACAACTCCTGCTGTCTTCTGTGTTGGCACACCTGCTAATGGGCTCTTACAAAGTCTTGGGTCATTGTTCGAATTGCTGGTGCTGTGAGAAGGACAGTGTGTGTGATACCACCAGACGAATGACGGCACTAATGTGAGAGTGTTTTTTTTTTTTTAAGAGATGTAACCTGAATGTTTTCACACTTCACTTCCTTGAGAAATAGAAGGTTTTATCCTTCTATGTTTAATAGGTTGCAATGAAATGTAGACGTGGGTATCAAATGAAACAGAATTTCTAAATTTGCTCATTTGAATTATTGTCCTTGAAACAAATTATGTTTTCACTCTGTTTTATATTTATAAGGAAAACGTAATCCCTTGTACATGTATCTGAAAGTGTAATAGCCTTTTGTTTCTGCTACTCAAGTCTTCCTTCAGGGGGAAAATAGGTGTTTATTCTGCCTAGGTTTTTGCAGTTGCTCACAGTTTAGTACTCCTTTGTACAGCAAGTGTTGGATTAGCTCAAAGCCTAGGCTTCATTGTTTGGCACTTTGGGACATGGAGGCACTCTGAATAGGTGTAAATAGCAGTTTATATGCATGGTGAATGTTGGGAAGCCTGGATTACTGGGAAGCAGCTTCAGAAACTTGCAGTTTATTGTAGCTTTTCGGTGCACCCACCATGGCTGCTCCTCTCTTGACTGTCCCAGGGAATGAAGGGAGATAATGGGAGTTAGAATGCATCTCTTTGGTACTCTGTGGCTTAGCTTCCTTAACATGATGCCTGGATCTTTTGACTTTAATACCTGGGTCAGATCCATGGAGGCAGCTCACCAGTAGGTAGGCTCTGACCTCTTCCCTCAGGACCAGGGATCCTGGAGGTTTGATGCTCTCCAAGTGTTGGAGAGATGTTAGTTGTTGGGATGTCTTAGGCAGGGCATGAAGACCTGGGAAGCAGAGAAATTCAATTCTGAAATTGCAGAAAGTGCCTCCTCTTCTCCTGAAAACTTCCTGTGTACTTTGGACTACAATTGGCAAAATGTTCATAACTGAAAAAATAGCTATTGCATGAGAGATTTCTTTCTTTTCCTGTTTTGAAGAAAGCTAATGATTTAATTTTCTTTTCACTCTTCCTATACATGGCAGATAAATAATTTGGTTGTTTTGCTTCCTTATTGGAGGAAGTATCTGCTTTAGAAAAAAATCGGATGTGCTTTTACATTTAATTTTCCTAGTAAAAGGAATGTGAAAGGAATTTCACTGAGTCAATGAAAAATAGCTCTATTACAATAGCTACTAAAGGTGAATCTTAAAATTTATTAATGGAGTCATGAAAAGCATTGGCAATATTAACAGTGTGCTTAGGTCTCTTCCCCTCTTTTTTTTAATTAAAAATAAATCTTCCAGTTCCATTTATGTTAATGCACTTAGTAAATAATTTGGTAAAGAAAGAGCTGCAGGAATGAGGCTTGGAGTAACAACCAGAAGGGGAATGCAGTGGACTTGGTCTGTATTGTTTCCAAAGCACTTTTCTAAATGTTGGAAGCTCATGGTCCTTTAAGCAGATCTCCCCACTCAAGGTCACTGCAAACCCTCTGTGCCAGGAGTTAAGTGTGCTGTGGATGCACTGAGATTGTCTTGACATTTTGAGCAAGACACGTGAGGATGCTCTCCACAACAGTTGCTTCTTCTCATCAGTCTCTGCTCTGGCTTTCTCTTTCTTCCTGCATTTTGGTAGAGATTCTTATTTCCTCCTGCTTTATATGTCACTGAAACATTTCTTTCTTCTTCCTTACCTACTCCCCTCCTCTTTCCAGCTGCCTTTTGTGCAAAAACCCCCTTGGATAGCTTCTTTTTTTCTCTCTGCCTTTTCTGTCAGTTTCTTTTCATGTCTCCAGGGTGACCCCTTGCCCTCGAATGCTTGAACTGTGGCTCTTTGTCTCAAGATATGTCAGGAATTAGGTTCTCTGGGAAATCCATCTGTGTCACCTTTATTTGCTTGGGAAGGGTGCCGTGGATGTTTATGGCAATGCAGCTGTAGTGATAGTAATGTGAAAAGAACAGCTCTGCCTTTGCTGAAACTTGGTCTTTTTTATAGTTTTGATGAAACAGTCAGGATATGGGGGAATACTGAAGGTCATTTGGAAAAATCATGAGACGGTGTTCCTTGCATCCCTGCCTAGCAAGATCTGATCCTATTGGCATTATATCATTGGCAGGATGCTGAAGTGCCATGCTAATGTCAAAAGCATTGAGATAAATGACAGCTCCTTTAATTGGGTAGGCATTTGGGCTCAACTTGGGGATGTAACATTTTATAGGTGTGCTTGGGGCAACAGGAGGGGGTAGCGTGTTGAAAAGTTCCTGGGCTCGGATATTTACTGCTGGATATGTTAATGTGCGTGCCAGCATTGCTCTGCCTGGAGCTGGCACTGCTGGAGAGTGCGTTCAGGGATGCTGGGCACATCGCCTGGAAGGAGGGAGACTCTGCAGATATCAGGTTTTTCCAGCTGCAGTCCCTTAGCACAGGGGGAGCTGTGCACAGGCGATACGCGCTGCCTGCTGATCGGGCATGCTGCTCCTGCCCGGGCGGGCGTTCTTGGGGACATACAGCTAGATCCAGAGAAGGAATTAGGCATTTCAGCTGACACTGACATCTGTGGGAAGAGAAGAAGTATCATGTTAGAACTTTGGTAATTTTGTAGATATCTGTGTTTGTTGTTCAACAGAGCATTAACTTTAAAAAATACTGTTTATAAACCATGCGTGGGTTTTGGTATTGCTGTGACGCCAGTGTTATAGCAGAGGTACGTGCAAATGTTTTCTTCCAGCTCAGCAGTCAATCAGTGACGGAGGTGGTGGGCTCTGCCTCCAGAGGTAGCAAGGAAGAAAATGTATCCTTTTCATCCATTGCCCAGCTTTAAACAGACTGCAGAATTTGGTTGCTCAGGAATCTGTGGAACAGAAATGCTCTTTTTGATGGTTTACCTGCTGGTAGCGTTACCTTTCTGGTAACAAAATTATTGCTATATTTATACCTCAAAAATTCCTGTTAGTGAATGAGAATGAGGAAAGGTGGTTGTTTATCTTCTCTATTGTAGAAAACATGGCTTATTAAATTTTTTTGTGTGGATAGTTAGACTTGTATAGCTCAAGTAAATGCCATCAAATTGTGCAGCAACAACTGCTTTATTTGCCCAAAGAACTATTACTTACAATAACATGTAAAAAAACCCAGAGAGATGTATCTTGTGCTGAATTTCACATTACAGGCTCATTTTTTTCAGGGGACTGGTAGTGAGGCATTGTTTTCTGTTTTTGTTTTGTGATAGAACCCTGAAAACCTGCAGACTTTCTGTATATATGCCATGCACATTTAATGAGGAAATTACAGAGACAATAAAATTGGAGCCCTGACATGTCTTTTCTTTTTCTTTACTTCAATTTTTAACAAACAAACAAACCCAAGCTGCTTGTCAGAGTTGAATCACACTTGCTGGCTTTTCCTGCAGTCATTGCACGATGTTGGTTTAAGAATTGAAATTGCAGGTGGCTCTGGAGGCATGCAGGTTTTGGGGATAATGACATTAAGAGGACCTTTATGGCTTATCTATCTTTCCACAAGTGGCAGCCAGGATATACTTATATTAACTGACATTTGTGCTTCAGGTAATTTTACATGCCAAGTAGGTCTTGAATAAAGTTTGAAATCCCTTTGCTTTTTTTATTTCATGGTGTTGATTAGTGAACAGGTTGCTGTTAATAAAAACAGGAGTTTTCAGTTTTCTGCTCTATGCTCAGCTGACAGTCTGGCCTTCGCCCCAGGCCAAGTGCAGAGCTGTGAGGGCATTGCAAAAATATGAGGCAAAGCTTGCAGTAGTGGGTGATCTCATTTCCCACATGAGATTGAAACTTTCTCCCTGTGGAAGGTGGGAGACTCTGCAGAGGAGTCAGCTCAAACTGAATGCTGTAGCGCAGCTGGCATTGGAGATTCACACTAGTCTCAGAGCTGGAGGGGATGTGGCTGAGCCAAAAGGGAGGTAACAGCAGGAATATCAAGCCATGCACTTATTAAAAACATCTTTAACACGATGCTCGTCACATGAGTAGCACTGACTGTATCTTCAAAACCATCATAAAAGCAATAATGGCTGTGGGGGCAGTTTATCAGCAGTATCCATAATAACCCAGGGCTCAGGTTTTCAGGGCACAATTGGGTGCTCAGCAGCTGTGACCTGCTGGAGTTGCCCACTGCTGTCACTCTCAGGGGCCAGCTCCCATGTCACAGCCCACTGTGGCCCCAAAGGTCACCTGCAGAACCTGGCCTTCAGGTACTCCCCATCAGCTCTGCTTTTGCCGTGTCTCACCTTCCTATTTTAAAAACAACACAGTGAGTTGCTACTATGGCTGTCGTAAATCCAGCTGTTTCCAGGCTTTAAAGTGTGTGATGATCACCATGGTTCTGACAACTCATGCTCCCCAAATTGGCAGCCTTTTGAATGGTGATTTTTATGGTGTACCCAAATCACAAATCTCCAACTAGGCAAGTCCCCAAAATAATATTTAAACTATTTGATATGGAAAAAAACCCCAAACATTCAAGTAAGAGAACAAAGTTCTGCAAGATCTCCTGGTAGTGCTGTCTTTTCTCCATATGGTTTTGATGGAGCATGATCAGGTAGGTGCTTGCATTTCAGATTTTCCCTGTTGAGTCAGTGTTTGACAGGAACTGGAAGGGAAGTTGTTTTTTTTTCAGATGTCTTGAACGTCAGGAGCATGAGGTAAAAATGGCAGTGGTAATTTTAGCTCACAGGAAAAAGGTTTTGATGGTTTTGTAGCTGTAATGACTTCACCTGAGACCAGATTTTTGTTTTGTTGCAGTTGTTGTCAGACGTTATGCTCACCAGAAACAGAAATTAGATTCTGTCTTCCTATGCCTCAGCTGAGTTCTAAAATGTATGATTTGTGGCAAGATTTTGCTATAGGCAGTGGGATATTTTTTTCCTGATGTTCTCAAAGAAATTGAAATTTATGACAAACATGGCTGTTTTTCTTACACCATCTTTTATTTTTCATCTTTAACATTCATTAGAGATGGTTTGTTCCATAAAATCCTAATCCTAAAGGAACTCAGTAGAGTGTGACTGTGTGCATCACTGTGACAGTTCAGATTCCCTATCTGCTAAGAAAAGCCAGAGGCTTTTTTGATCGTGCCAAAATAATTTTGAGGGGAAAACAGAGGAAAATTTTCCCATCCTGACTGGAATGTTGTTGTCTCCAATATAATCAGTGTATAATTTGGGAGTGGGGAAAAGGGCATGAGAACTCCTCAGTGAAAATACTGGATTTCCAGCGTTTGGAAGCACTGTATTTTAATTTGAACTTTTTTCAAAGTTGATAAAAAATAAGCACTTGAAAATGTAAAAGCATTTAGGATTAGCTTAATCTCTTTATTGAAAAGATGTTTAAATCGGGCATTCTGACAATTTGAAGTTTTTGTTTTGCATGCATTTTCCTTCTTCCAAAAAGACTTCTCTGAATTTCCCTTCTTCTCATGAACAGATTTAGTTTTGACAGATCACCATTTTCTGATGAAAGAACAAGTTTTTTTCAGAACATTCTCAGCCAGTGCTTCTGGGAGCTGTGCATAGTGAACAACACCAACCTGACAAGCATAATTTCTTAATCCACCTGTGTGTCAAGTAAAGCATAAAAACAGGTGCATGTTATGCTAGAATAAAATTGTAGATACTGTGGGGGGGTTTTATAGTTTTTTGGTATTACTAAGTAATAGTGTGTCTTAAACCACAGAGCTTTGGGTTTAAACTAAATGTAAAGCAGGTAGTGTTTTGTGCTTTTTCTGGAGTGAGAGAAATTATGAAATCTGGTTAAATGGTAGCACACTTTTTTTTTTGTTAGTGTATTGTGTTGTTTGGCATGGAAGACACATGCAACATGCATAATTAACAAATTATTTTGTGGGGGAAGCATTTGTGCACATGGCAGACCTTGGAGGATGCACACTCATGCTTCTTTCGGAAAAAGCTGCTTTTTTTTTCCTACCTTCTTTTTCCCCCATCCAGAAAGAGGTATAACACATTACAAAGAAGACACCACTTGTTAGGTGTGTCTAGAGCTCCAACAGGTGAGCATAACAGAAATACATCCAGTTGTAATAACCAACAGGTCTCTGGTTGACTGCTGGAACCAAGGCTTGCCCTCAGCCATGGTCTCTCGTTTGCAGGTGAAAATATAATGGAAGGCTGATTTCCTCCAGCCCTTGGTCACTGGGTCCTCTTCTGGGTGGGGGCTTCAAAGCCTGGCAGCGGTGGCTGTCCCAAAAAAAGTGTTGCTCCTGCAGCTGATGGGGTTTCCAGCTCATGCTGGGCTCTCCAGCAGTTCAGGGTGGTCTCTGACAGCCGCCTGTGACTGCTCGTCAGCCTTGGGGCTACCCCTGTGTGCCACCGGGCCTGGGGAGCAGCAGCACACATACAGATTTTCACTCTCACTTCAGCAGAAATGTGACAGGCTTTTATCATCGTTTCTACATCTTTTAAGCCGCACTGTAAAATGGTGAGCATACAATGACAGGAGGAACAAACCTCTGTTTTTTTAGAGCACTTGTTACGTCTCTTTGTCTTGGTACACAATAACCCTGTTCTGTAAATTTGTGCGGTTTTGTTCCGCATTTCCTCAGCACCCTCCAAATCTTGTTGGTCTCAGCAGTGGATCATCAGTTCGCTGGCCTGAAACATCTGTGGGATGGCTGCTAAAGCTTTGGTTGGCTTCTTCTTGGATACAATTTTAGCCCCTGAGTGAGTCACTTTGTCCTCACCCCTCTTCTGAGTGCTTGTCCTGAAGATGAGCAGTGAGGTGTTGTTCATCTAAACTTCACTGCCTGAAAGGAGATATGGGCAGAATGGTCTGATCATTTGGGATGGCTGGAGTAGGTAATGAAGTCCTAGGGACCAGGCTGGAAGGTAGCAGTTCTCTTGCTTTCTCTTTTGTGATTTTTTTTGTAGTATCTGTGTTTCCATTCCCTGCACTGAATTTCAGAGATATTTTTTATTTTTTAGAAAGTACATATTTTTCAGTGCCCTAAAATAGAATTATTCAGAAACTTCAAGCAGCCTGAAACCTGCAATTCCCATTTTGTTTATGGTAGGCTGTAGGAAGAAAGAGTAACGAAGTAACCAGTTATTTAGGCCTAGATATTATTTTCAGCTGGATGCTGATGTACATCGCTTGATTTCAGCAACTTCTGCTAAGCAGAGTAACTCTTCTAAGGTTTCTCTGGCTGACTTGTTTATTGTGTGTGAAAATAATTATTTCAGAGATTTTCTTCCTCTGACGGTTCTGAATTGACTTTGTTATTTGAGGACTTTTTTAGCTTCTTTCTGAAATTAATTGTTATTGTGACTGTCTAGGCTGCCCTAGTATTTCACTACAGGTCATTATTTTCATTATGTGTATATATATAAATATTTGAAACACAAAATGGCATTACACATCTCTGCCACTCTGTAAGCTTCTTTCCCATAATCTAGTAGACAAATCTTGAATGACAGTGTAAAGTAACATCTTGTTAGTTTTATGCAACCTGCAGATTTGATTAAAATGTGGTGGAAAAGTGCCTATGGTATGTATGAAGAAGTGAGGGCAAACCTTTCCTGAATCATTGTGTGGATTTCACATGAAGCTTGCTGGGAGAAGCTGTAAAAGCTAAGTGATGTGTATTAATGGAACTGTGCTAAAGATCATGGGAAAGTGTTTTATTATATTCCAGAAATATTGTATCTTTTTTTCTTTTAATGGTAATTTGAAATGGCAAGAAGAAAGTGAAGTCTGGAAATTAATTTGACTGTTACAGTGTAACTTTGCTGAGAGCTTACTGTAGGGCCCGTAGCACAATTAATTCTTCTTATGCAGTGACAGAACTGCTTGACAGCTGCACCATCTGCCTGAGTGTGGGATAGATGGGATTTTATCAATATTTATTTTATAATTAACCCCTACAGTGCTGGTCCACATACAGGAGGAAGATGTTTAGAGGTTGTTGGTTACTGCAGGGTTGGAAGCAGGGTGTGGATTGGGAAAGATATTTTGGTGACTGGGAAGCAGAGCAAGAGCCCACTTTCATAGGGATTGACTCTTGTGGTGGGATTATATTGGGATCTGAATATAGAGTTTGGATTAACTGGGCTTTGCCTATTGCCATGTGCACCCACCTGTGGGAGCTGGAAGATGGTAGCTTAGCAAAGTGTAGTATACTGAGTATGCTGGGTTCCTATATATATTCTATATATATAGGAATATATATATATATCCTAGATATATTCTTACACTGGTGTCTAGTCTGGGCTGAGCTGAACCTGCAGCTTCCTCTGTACTGTTAGGGTGTCTTTCTTTTGCTCTGTTACTATTCTTACTAAACAGTTAGGAAGTTAATTGTTAGCCAAGTCTCTCTTTCTTGACTTGAAGGGTGGTGACTTGGTGAGATGAAGAAATACAGGCCTGTATGTAACAATATTACAAAATTCACACTCCTATGTATAAAAAGACTAGCTATGCCACAGTGGAGTCTGAGGATGTTCTGGAGCTGAGGTCTTCAGCCTGCTCCTGTTCCCAGTGATTTTGGGTGGATGACAAGCCACGCTGTGCTCCTGTGATTGTACTTGGCTTTGGTGTGAGCAAACAGCAACCAGAGCTGTTTGTTCTGCTTGAATCATTAGGAATTAGTGATAGAGGCCGATAGTGTGTGTAGGATTCCTGCTGAATATTTCCCTTAGTGATTTTTAGCTTTAGTCGAGGGATTGGCATGTGGGGTGTGTTCTCCTCTGCTGTCATTAGTACCTCCCTTCAGGGATATCATTGAACTCAACAGGAGTTTTAGCACAGAGTTCAGGCAAAGTGTGGTAGGCCAGTGGAATCTTTGCAAATCTATTTTTTCAGGATATAACTTTTTACACTACTGTAGTTATATCTTTTTTAATGGAACAATAGGGTGTAGGGGAGAAAACAACAGCACATGTTCTTCTCCCTTTTCCTTTTGTTTTTTTCCCGCACTATAGATGGGTATTAAAAGTCAGCTGAGGTTAATTAGCTCTAATTTCCCCTTCTTTCTCACAATCATTCATTTTTGTTCAGAAGATGACAGGGGACACCTTCCTCTTTCTTCTATTCTAAGCAGTGAGAACATCCTTAGGGAAATTATTGGGTCAGGTTGAAGACTTGCTTACCCCATGCCTTGTCTCCAGCAGTAATTAGCAACAGATGTGGTGAAGGGAAAAGAAGTATGAGAACAATTGCATATTTGTGATCTTGTGATGTAGAGACTTTCTAATCTGGAGATAACATCTGGACTGTCAGGTTAAAGCTACTGCTGGACCTTGTGCCATGGGAATTTTTTCTAGTTCTTTTTGAGTGTCTCTGGCTTCTACACCATCCTGCTACAGTGAGTTCCCAAAGCCACTATAAGCTGTGTGCAAGAATACATCACTGTGCTCATTTTTGACCCTTGGATCTGCAGGTAGTTCTCTGACACTTCCCTCATTTGTGGTATTAGGAGGAGTACTGAATAATTGTTTCCTATTACTTGCTGACCTTCTTCATACTATTACCAATGCTAGACATGTGAAAGCTTTCTCTTTCTCTCTGATGTCTTTTCCAAGATGAACTTGCTGCTTAATAATGGGCTTTGTGCCTGTGGGTTCCTTTACCTGCACGCCTTGCAGCAGGATGCTGCCTCTGTGCACTCTGAGCAGTCCTGAGAGCTGTCAGGGAGGCAGGGGGAGAGACAGAGCAGTCACTTTTCTTCCCCAGATGATTCCAGCTCTGTCAGCTGGTGAAAACAGCTAAGCTGGGGATCCTGCTCTTTGCACTGACTTGCCATATGACCAGTGATGAAATGCTTGGGCTCTTTTCTGTGTGTCAGGAAGCCCCCTGAGATGGCAGACTAGTGGGACCAAGGTGCTTGCATGCTGCTGTAGCAGCAGTGAAGCAACCAGAGATGCTGACAGCATTGCTGAGCTGAGGCTTGTAGGGAAGATGCAGTGCCAGAGTGAGCTTTGGGTTTTGGCTGAAGTCCCGTGTCAGTCCTTGAACCAAAGGTCTTGCTGGTTCTTCTGACTACTCCTTGTGGAGCTGGCCCATAATCCCTTCAGACCATGGTTTATAGGGTGAGGACAGGAGCACTGAGCTGTCTTTCATTGCATGGCAAGCAGAACAACCTGAGATGTGCCCCAACACTGTGGGAACTGAGCCTGCATAAGTGTGTAAAGTAGCCTTGACTGGGGACTGCATTTATCTTCAGGCTCTAGTTAAGATCCTTACAAAGTCCTATCAGTATGTATGATGGAAATGAGATAACAAGGTCAGTAACCAGAGAAGTTCAGAATTTCTGAACCAGCCTGTTCAGAAAACACCAAACAACAACCACACTCTGGCATTTGCTTTGAGGAAGCTAAAGCAAGGCATAATCTGGAAAAACTGAAGTAATCAGTATAGTTACAGATACCTGTTTTCTGATCTCTTTTAGGCCTTGCTTCTCTTCATCCTCTTAGCATGCTGGTGATAAATGATGGCAGGATCTTTGAACAACCCCGAGTACTGCTGTGAATGGAGCTGATGCTATTTGCTGCTGTATTTTCAGAATTCTTTTTTTCTTTATTCTTTCTTCACTTTCCTTGACTTGTCTGTTCTCCTTTGTCTTGCCCACCCATCTCTTTTGGTTTGAGAGCCACATGGGCATCTTGGAGAAAGTGTTGAAAGCCTGTAGTGATCACTTAAAGAATTCTCAACAGCTCTAAAAGGGAGGAAAAAGGTCTTAAGGTCCTTTCTGACTGCTTGTTGTAACTGCTTTGTATTGTGACACACATGAGTGTAACTCTGCTCAGCATCTTCTGTTGCTGGGGTGCCATTCACAGGGGCTGCCACCACTGCAAAGTCCCTATGCCATGTGATGGGAGATGTGCTGCAGGGCAGGAGTGTTTGAGGGTCTGGTCTCTTCATCAGTGGCTTCCCAGGTAAAAATTTGGAGGAAATGGATTTATTAACACAAAAGATACATCTGTTTACTCTTCCATGCCCTTCTCCATGCTTTGTGTTTCTTGTATCCCTTTTTCTCTTTGTTTCTTAAGAAATCTCCATAGCAACCTCCCTGCTAGGAGGAGGAAAGAAGCCAGGCTGAGAGAAGCAAGAGAAAGGCAGCCTGTGAAAATAGCCTGGGTGTGTGATGGAGGTGTAGCTTTATCTTTACTAATTCTGTTCCTGAAGTAGCTGTTGGGTTTGGGCTGTGATTGAGAAAAATAAGCATAAGGTGTGGTGGTGCCAAGGAGAAGCACAAGCGGCAAGAATTACATCCAAGCTGGTTTGAAGAGACCTCTGGAATTTCTAGTCCAACTTCCTGCTCAAAGCAGAATTGTTGTACATTTCTGTACAACAATTCAGACATCAAGCAAGAGTATGATAAAAAGGAGATGAAAAAGAACACCACTTTCACCATCAAGCTAAATTAAAGAGCTGTATGCAAAATCTCAAAAGCACAAAACTCCTTTAATTTTGAACAAAATTCACTTGCAAGAGCAGGGCGATAGAGAAAGGTGGGTGTGAGTTTGTGCACAGACCAACGTGGGGGATAAAGATAAGAAAACAGGTGTAAAATTTCCTTCCTAGCTTTTGGGAGGACAGTGACGCTGAAGGTAGGACTGGGAAGCTGCTGCTGGAAACAGTGCCCAAGGCTGCCTAGGGTTTGTTGTTTTGTCCTGGGATTACACCCATGCATGCCCTGCTCCTGTTGTCCAGAGCCAAAGTTTGTCAGAAGGCTGTGTTGACTCCTTTAGAGGGGTGACAATTCTCACTCCAGCACATAATTTCTTGGGACATTAAAGACTCCCTAGCACTGAATCCACATCATGCATGCAGGTGAGCAGGAGGGAGGGTGGAGAGAAAGCTGACTCAAACACCCAGTGAAGGGCTGAAAACCTTGTGCAGAAGCAGACCTGGGCTGTAGGAACCCAGAGTGCAGGAGGCAGGGACCTACTTTCCCTTTGTGTGTGGTGCTAGAGGAGGTTGCCAAACATTTTGCTGCCATATTTTACAGCTATGCCCTGAGTCAACAGCCTGTTCAGTTTGCTCTGGATTGCCAGGCCAGCTGCTGTATAATCCCAGCCACGCTGATAAGTGGAAAATACAAGCCTAGGGAAATCTGACCAAGCCTTGGTGAGATACAGCGCAATCATTCTGTGCCTTGCAGGCAAATGCAAGTGTGCTGTGATAGCAAGCCCGTGTGAGTGGAGAGCTTTTGGCCTGGAGGTTCATGCAGCTGACACACAGCAGTACCGCTTGTGGCAGGGCATGGGTGTAATCCTGGGACAACCCTGGAGCAGGGGGCAGAGCAGATATCTGGGCCCTGTCCAGTATTTGAATGTAATGTGAGAACGCAACTGAAGGATTTGAGTGTCTACAGGGCAATGCAAGGATAAAAATAAAAAGAAACCTCTTGTCTCAGCCTTGTCTCCTAGTCCCTCCATCCATGCTTCTGTGTGGCTTCTGAAGGATAAAGCACTGCTGGTGGAAAAATCACATCCCTTGAAACTGCCCCATCCCTGGTGTGTGGCTGACAGCATCAGGAGAGCCTTTTAGCTAACTGAGGAGTTCATCCTGTCCAAGGCCATTGAGGAAGATGCAGAAAATTGTTGCCAAGTAGAAAATACAGCTGCTTAACTTGTGATAAAACCAGCCATGGTTATGCTATGGATGAGTCCCTCAGCTTCCTGATTTCAGGAGTACTACGGTGTATCTGAATGTCCTCACCTGTGGTGGAAGGGCTTATAGATGATGGCATTCATACAGCAGGAGCACAAAGATGCTGCCAAAAAGGATCACTGGGAAGGGCTGTACCAAGGTCTGTGCATTCCTAGAGGTGGGACTGTGCAGAGTAAGGGCAGGTTTACCCAACAGAGCCAAGCTCTCCACTACTGATAGCCTCCAGCTTCCTCATTTTCTGCCTCCTGTCTCTCTGCTCTGGTACCCTTCCTGAAATAATTAAAGTGGGGGAAAGGAAGCAAAACAAAACCCAAAAGCCCTGCCAAACCACTGTGTGGGATTCAGCTAAGCTTTTTCGTTGGGCTGGAATGAAAGGTTTCCTGTAGGTTCTCTTTGTTTATTTCTTTTGCATAGCTGTTTTAAATTGCATTTAAAGAAATTAAAAAAAAATCATTGTAAGGAATTTGTTTTGTTTGGAAGATATTTCAACGGAGACAGTGTTGGCTGTGTGTTTAAAAATGAGAAGGGGAGATATTGTTTAAATGTTGCGTTCCAGTTCTGGTGTGCCTTACATAGTGCTTTGTTCAGTGTGAATCTGGATAAATAACACATTTGATTTAAACAACTGCCACAAACTACTGTCTATGGCTTTGAAGTTCAGTAAAATTGCAGCACCTCTTTGTTGAGTTCTCCTAATAAATACGGTTTAATTTTAGAAACATGAAGTTTTGTCATGTCCTTGCCTGGCACAAGATACATAGAAATAAAATAAGCTCCCAGTATTTACCAGCTTCACCATGCTTTGCATGCATGTGTTAAAAGGGATGGTGATGCAGTAAACATTCACAGAAACGGCAATTGCTCTGTAACCTAGGGGTCCTGGACACAAGCCATGCTAGGGGGAGGTGAAGCAAGGATAATTTCCAGAACTGTCTCCATGTGTGACAGATTCATCAACAGGCATCAGAATAATTTTATATTTGATCCTGTTTTCTTGTTGCCACTAGTGAATAAGGGTGGAAGCAGAAAAGGCTGCTCATAAAATGTCTCATGTCTGTCAGCAGAGCCTTTGGAAGCTTTTTCCTGTACTGCTGTAAAAATGGTTTTTTTTTTTTTTTTTTTTTTTTTTTTTTTTTTTTTTTTTTTTTTTTTTTTTTTTTTTTTTTTGGTTTTTTTTTGTTTTTTTCCAAAATGTCCTGTTTCTCAAGAGGCCTACCCTGGTCTGAAAGAGCCTCTGCTGGGTGTGTTCTGAATCTGTCAGGCTTTGTGTCTGCTACGACGGCCTCTTGCATAGTTCTGTGGCTGGTCTTCCAAGTTATCACTGCAGTGAGAGATATGGCTGGGTGGTGACAAGGCAGGGAAGACTGATGTGATGTTTTCCCTTCATGGATTGTTGTGTTCAGGGACTTCTCAACACACTGCTGGAGCTTTCCTGTCCCCTTTGGTTTTGGAATGAAGACCAAGACTGAGATAGTTTCTAAATTTGGCTCATGTTTGGTGTCCCCTGCAAGGCATTTTCTGGCATCCCTGTTGAGAAAGGAATG
Organism: Ammospiza caudacuta; assembly: GCF_027887145.1. NCBI lineage: Eukaryota > Metazoa > Chordata > Aves > Passeriformes > Passerellidae > Ammospiza > Ammospiza caudacuta. The sequence continues at coordinate 19,393,555 of NC_080596.1, read as the reverse complement.
AAAGAGGAGAGGGTGAGCACCTTGCCTTTAGGTAAGGAATGGGGCAGCGGGTGAAAAAGCAGTTTAAAGTTGGTGTGACAAGGTGCATTATAGGCAGGTTTTTAGGAGCTGATCTTCCACTTTTTAGATGGCTCATTTGTTTAATTCTAGTCAGCTCAGTGAATTAAACTTTTTCGCTTCACCTCACTTAACTTCTGTGTGCAGAGAGGCCTAAGCAATTGATATGACTTTTGCTTTTTGCGGCTGTTATTTTCTCAGGCGTGTTTTTGATTACTGTTGTCTCTGTTGCAGTTGTTTGTTCTTCTGCAAAAAGGGTGTAAAGCGCTCATCCTCTGTATGTATTTTATTCCTTTGTCCTCACGTGCATCAGTTTGAAAACAAAACAAAGACAAAGAGGAAATGGAGAGAAGGTCCTTGTAGACTGTTCTCCTCAAGGGATGGATTCTCATCCATCTCTTAAAAGATGTTAAAACCAGAAAAGCAATATGTTACCTTGGATTTTCCCTGGAAGTAGCTTATCTAGAGATTACAGGAGAGTTGTATCATTGAGCAGCTGAAAAAACAGTGGTGCTTGTGATACTGCTTCTCTGCCATTCCTATGCTTGGCTTTTGACAGAAAGCCTGACTTGCCCAAGGTGTGATAATATTCTGGCAAGACACACGTGTGGTGTTGCACCTGTGTGACGTAGATCTGCAAACCAGCAACGTGGCATGGTTTCACCAAAGTAACCATAACCCAAAAGCCTTTTTTCCCCTCCTCATTTCTGCCTGTAGCAGTAAACAAACACTTTGGATTTGATTTCTGTAACAATATTATGATGTGCCCATCTCATTCCAGACTTTTTCTGAAGCCTTCCCGAGTAGCAGCTGACGTGTTATCTGCAGCCTGTGTATGGAGGTAGTGGCGGGGCTGATTGGCATGCTGTCTTCTCCCTGTCTGCTGCTATTAGCATTCATATCAAAGAAAGCTGTTTGGTTCCTTTCTCCTGGGCAACTGCAGGAGTCAATCACTGCTCCCTGATGTGAATGGCAACAAAGAGAAACTGTTCATTGATTCAGAGCAAAGGAGCCCAAGTGGGTGCTTTGATTTCACAGAAACTCTGCCCTGCAAGGGATCTGCAAGGTTAGGCTGCCAGTGTTTTCGCAAATTTTGTCCAAATTGTGACTCCCAAAGTGTTTTGGCAATAGAGTGAAAGACAGGCAGGCAGGCCTCATGGATAATTTTACATTAATAACTATGACTTATGTGTGCCAGTGTAAGACCTATGATTCCACTGTGAGAGTCAGACCATAATTAAATATCTAACTCTGTAGTGGGGCTGTGCTGGTGGTAAATGGGGTATTGACTTCTGGCTCGTATTTTGACTAAAACTACAAACACAATGTAAGGACTTCAGCAAATCCCAGTGCCTAAGGTGGTAATGTATTCTGTAAATCAATAATATATTAGTAATAAAAATGACCAAAGCATGCATCCATTAGGAATTCATAATAGAAATTTGTTTAGGTTATATAGTGTATGTATTGATTGCTGCTATTTAAAGATGAAGTATGACTTTGAAGCAGAGTGCTTATATATGTAGCTACTTACAGTTAAAATTCATTTATTTTTAATATGAAGATGGACTTGATAACATGGGGAAATATGTATGAATAGAAGTCAGTATTCTATATTGCAAAATGTTATGGGAATATAAGTGCGCTGAGAAGCCACAAGTAGATGTCTGATGTTTCTGAAACCTGAATCTTGGATTTCAGCAAAATAATAAGCAATATATGTGGCAGCCACTATTTGCAGTTCCAGGCTTCCAGGTAGCTTAAGTTTTTCTTGGCTTGGTGCCTTAACATTGAATTGCTTACCTGTCCATTTTGTGGTAGAGCGTATAATGTAACCGGATGTAATATAGGAATGATGTGTATGTATATATATATATATATATATATATATATATATGCATGCTGATTTGCCTGACTGTCAGGGACAGGTCTGCCAGCAGAACATAGACCTTAAAACAAAAACAAACCCAAAAAAAACCCCCAAACAAAAAAAAAAACCAAGACAGACAAACCTACTAAACATATAGTACCATACCTACACTTTCATCCATCCTTCTAAGCTTTGGCTGATTATTCCAGGTCCAATGCATCTGCATTGTTACCTTCTGTAAGGACGAAGGGTGGAGAAAATAATTCACATGCCATTACTGCAGTCTTTGTCTGACTGCAGCAAATAAAAAAATGTTTTAGATTTCACAGATTATGGTTCATTATGAAAACAAAGCAATGCTCTGACTGAAAATCCCATCTGTTGGTTTGCATTAAGCAATTCCCTTCCTCCTCCTTGCCATTTATTATTCCTGGGCATTCAAAGAAGCCATCCTGAAACATTTATTTTTTCTATTTACAACCACTAAAGGCAGTATACAAACCTTCTCATTATGGATAAGCTCAGCAGCTCTGTATGAGAGGTTTTGTGTTGTTTGGGTTTTTTTGAGGGGGTTTGTTGTTGAATTTTTTAGTGTGGGGTCTTTTTTAGGTTTTCTTTTATTTCTTTTTTTTACTCTAAGTTATTAAATTCAGTGAGTTCCATGCAGCTAAATGCGCCCTTCCTCTGCCTGTTCTCGTGCTCCCAAATCTACATAGATCCTTAAAATACCAAGGAACTCAACAAGCAAGACTGTTTGCACAGTAGAGATCTCACCCAGTAATTTGTGAATCGGGTATTGGTGTCTTCCAGAAAAATACTCAGTCGTTGTTCAGGTACTTTAGCTGATAAGGGACAAATCATATATATATGTGTGTGTGTGTAAACTGCTCTACGGTAAATTGCTCACATGGTTAAAATTATTACCTTATTTCTATCTCCATGTATCAGACTTCAGCTTCCAGATCTTGGATCTTGCTTGCCTTTTTCTGCTAAATAAAAGAGAAATATCTTCCCTTGGTAGCTACCTGCAGACCAGAATAGTCCTTTAGACCAGTTAAATAGACTAAGTAGATTTGATGGCTCACTTGTTAGATTGGCTTTCCAGGCTCTACTGATTTTTTTTTTAAGTTCTTTTGCAAACCCTTTCAAAGTTTCTGACAAACCCTCTAAAGTGTAGGGTGCTGCAATGTGTGTATTTTCCAAGAATGAATGGTCTCATTAACGCCATATGCAGAGCGATTTCACCTTCCCACTTCTACTTATTATTCACCTCCTCATACTTGCAGAGATCGTGTTTGCCCTTTGAGCTGCTGCATGTTGTTCAAATTGTTATCAGTTATGGAAACAGTCTTGTTTCAGAGTGACTGCTCGCAGGCCTGTGGTCTGACATAATGAGCACTTCTTGTATTCTTACATGGCCTTGGATTTGTCTGTGTTCAGGCATGGTCTGCTCAGGTAGTCTGTAGATCAATCTACAAAACTGACAAGGTCTGTGTCATTACTTAACATTTTATCACTTTTTGCACTGCAAATTTGGCAAGCTCTGAGTTTATTTTCTCTCAGATCATCGAGAAGTATGTGCAATGATTTTGGACTGATGAGGTTCTTGCTGAACTTCCAGAAATGCTTTGATTGAGATGACAGTTCCACATTTACATTAGTTTTTGAGGAGCAGCAGCTAATGCATTTTTCCTCTATGCAAGTGGACTTATGGTCTGGTTTCATGCCCCCTTTTTTTTTCTAAAGCTTGTTAGTAGCAAAGTGCCAGTGCCCAAAATCAAGCTAAAAAACAGCACCTCTTAATTCCTGAGAGGGTTGTGGGTTTCTTAAAAACTCCCATTCTTCAGATTGAATATATTGGGGTTTTTTGCTATTAATATCTTTCCAAATATCTGCTAGAACAGAAAGCATCCCTTTATCACTGTGAATGATGAATAATTCTGTTTGCCTCTTTCTAAATACAGATTGGAGAGTTACTGAATATTTGTAGGGAGTTCAGTTTGTGCTTGATAGCTGGTTGTCTTTGACCCACAAACCTTACTAGTTTAAAAATACTGATGCTTCTTTAAAATTCTGCTAGCTTTTTTTTTTTTTTTTTTTTTTTTTAGTTTGATGGTCTACAGTTATTTAGTTTGTATTTTGAGCTTTTAGCGCTGCATGTTTGTGTTTCCAAACTGTAATTTGTACTTGTTAACTACGCTGCTGCGGTTTTTATTAATTAATTTTTTGTAAGTGACAGTAGACTACTTAACAAAAGAAGCCATTTTTCATGATTGCAGAGTTGGGGATTTTGTCATGTGGAAACAGACTTCTCAGTTTACTGTCTGCATTTTTAATCTTAAATCTTCCTTTCTGTTTAATTTTGTGTGAAACATTTTAACCTATGAGGAGCTATCCTGGCTAAAACACTCAAATATTTGTGTTACAAGTCAGGACTGTGATCTTTTTTTCTTACCAAGTAAAATTGGTTTGTGGTTATTTGCTCATAGACATCTGTGTGTTTGTTGATGTTGGTGGTTTTGGTTTTGTTTGTTGTCGGTTTTTTATGGAAGTAATTTTTTGTTTCTTTGTGGTTTTGGTTGGATTTTTGTTTGTTTGGGGGTTTTTTTATCTGTGATCAACACAATCAATGAGGGCTTATATTTCAGTGCCTCAAAAAGATTGGCTCAACAATAAACTTGTTCAGTAATCTTTTGTATTTTGCCCAGGTTCTTACCCCTTGAAAAACTGTTGTTTTCTTTTTTTTTTTTTACCCTACAGTTTGAGGACCTTTATTATAGAATAATGGGGGGCATTAGAAGAATTGTAAGTAGCAAAATCTGATTTATTTTATGAAGGCTGTTCCTTGTGCTCCAAAAATTCCCTTGGAGGGACAATGGCAGCAGAATTCTTTGCTCAAATATGAAAATGGAGCACAAGATGATGGAAATATGTAACAATTTTATTCTTAGAAAAGGCAGAAAATTCTAAATGTGAAGTATAAATAACTCTAGAAGAACAATGCTTAAAAAAGGTACAAAAGGAAATGGATATTATAGATAGAAGAAAAAGTGCTTGAAATGGATCTTTTGTTAGCTATAAGTAATTTCTATTTAGAAGGTGCACTTAAATGTACTGCAACATAATTACATTAGAAATTTAATTAATTATCTCCCAGAAAGTTTTCTGGAAACCTTTCTCGGATGCCTTTTTTTTTCTTTTTATTTTCAACTGGAAAGAATCCCTCAAAACCCTTTAGGGGCAAACAGCACAGGGGATTTACCAAGTGCTTGGTTTTCCAAGACCCCTTTCTGTGCCCTTCTGATAAGCATCCTCTGGTGTCACAGCAGTGCTGGGGCTTGAAAAAAGTCCTGCTCTCTCTGACACCTTATTTATAGGGGAAGGAGGAATGGACTCCTTCATCAGGTTATTTTGTCAAAAATATTTCTTTGCCTTTGGGCCCACTATCTCTCTCTGATTAGACTGGGCAAATATATCCTGGTTTTTGCTGCCAGAGAGATCAGCAAAAGATTTACTTCTTTCATCTACCTCTTGAAGGAGGACAATTTGAAACAAGTCTAGTGATTGTGTTAAAAAAAAAAAAAGGCTAAAAAAGAAAGAGTCTTCCATCCATCACAGTTGTTTGCAGTGGTTTTCTCCTGAAGCAACTTAGATAATTTTTTCAGCCATATTTTCATTGAACTGGTGAGCATTGTGCCCTCAAGTGTAGCGTCTGCACCTGTTTGTTACTCATGCTGCATGACTATCCTTTTGTGTGTCACTGTAGCTCCTGTTCCTAACCTGCACACATTTCTTCTTATCTTTAAAGTGTCCTTTGGGGCACAGACCCCTATTTTGTTCTGTTGTGCACATGAGTTCTGCAGGAACCCTACAGTTTCCCATAGAACAGGTAATGAATCATGATATCCAGTGCTTTAGGGACTTCCATGAAGCAGGGCTGGCTTTCAACCAGTATGAGGTTGGTATTTTGTTGGTTTTTTTTTTTAAACCGAGCACAATGTCTTTGTGACTACTCACACTAGTTATTGCTGCTTTTTAAAATTCTTATTAGGCTGTTGGGAACCCCTTTGAGGGCTGGAGTGGAAAATGAATAGAAACTTGTATCCTGGGACACCTCCACAGCTGGTGGGGTGCGGGAGGGCAGGATTCAGAGTGGTTTATGGCAGATTAAACTGTAGCAAGGTGAGTTTGGCCACGCTGTTGTGTCTGGCTGCAGTGGGAGTCCTGATGGTACCACAGCGTAGCATCCCCTCCCTACTACAAAGCCCAGAAGCTCTCAGCTGTTCACTTGTCTTTTCTGGGTGCAGTTGATATGTTCAGGGCATTTCTGGGAGCCTACAGCTGAGCATTATTTCAGAATTTATTTTTTTAAATTATTGTTTTGTGACTCACCTTGAGATGGGTTCAGTATTGTGTGCATGTAAGTGTTATATCAGCACACACCCAAATCTAGCTATGTGATCTTTCTGGAGCAATATTTGCACAGGTTCTATTAGGTGGGGAAAATAATTAAGGACAGTGCTTGCTGTGAGCAGGTGGGCACAATAGGAAACTTCATCACTCATCATTATAGTTGTGTTTCCTAGAAGGTGAACCATTTTCTGGAGGTAATTAATTAGTTTAATGTTTTGCTGTTTTCTACTGAGGAGAAAGGGGTTCTATGGACAAAAATATGTGAATTCCTTGAAAATCTGCTTTTATTTCAGGTATATTTCTACCTGGAGCAAGTGTGCATGTTTCAGCTATTTCCCCAAATCTAATTCTCCTACTGTTCTTTTTTTATAAGACTGAGGGGAAGTAAATAACGTTGGCCACTGTTCAGATGAATGTGAATGCTTCTGAAAAGCTCTTTGAAGCTGCTAGTAACTTCAAGGTGAAATCCTTGATATTTTGAGGTCAAAGGAGGAGGGGGAGTAAACGTCATAGAGTTTGGGGAGTCATGATTCCGAGGACTGTAAAGAATGGTTTGGCACAACCTGCTTGTAATTCTTGTTAGTGTATCAGCAAAAAAAAAGGATCTTGGATCTCATGCCAGTGTTCCTGGGGTGGAGCTCATCTATGGCATGCTATGGAAAACCTCATCCAGCTGCTGGGGGCCGGGTTATCTTTGTAGATAACTCACAGGTAATTTACACTAAGAAGCACCCACTGTTTTTAAAAATTCAGTAGGGGACCTCAGATGTCATTTTGCCATTTTGCCTGTTTCATATGCACCATGCTTTTCTAAAAGTTTAAGAAGTGCATATATATTAAAAAAATAATGGAATGCAATTCTGAGAAGTCAGGATCTTAAGGTAGTCTCAGACTTCTATATAAAACTTTCACAGTTATGGCTAGTGGAAAGAGCAAATTCCCTGTTGCTATTCATGGCAGAGACTCAAAGGAGCGGTAATGGCTAAAAAACAAAGAAAAATCAGTTATTAATGATCTATGATTTAGCCATATAACTTCTTTGAGATGGCTAGTCTTTGAGGTCTGGGAAACTTCTTGTAAAATGAATGCTAAAGGTGTCATTTTTGGCCTTTGATGTAAAGCAGTTGGTTTAAATGGTAAATATTTGGGACCCCAGGTTTTTCTGCAGATATTTGAGTGTCAGGCTCTAATACTTTGGTAGAAATTCTTTTTTGTCTGCCTGTCTTTTTCTCTGGACGGTTCTCTGCATTTCACATAGTTCTCCTCTCTAGGCAGTACAAACTTAAAAATAGATTTACTGCTCTGATAAACAAGTCTGTAAACAGCACAAAGTAATCTCCACTCTGCTGTTCATCATTTCTGTAATAATGCAGATATTTCTACAAGAGCTTTAATGTTCCCCTTCAGAGGCTTTTCAGGGAGCTGTAAATCAAAATTAAACTTTAACTTTGCGAAGGTATTTCTTGGTAGGAGTCTATTATTTGCAGCTCTTCAGCAAAGCTCCAGATACATCCAACCTGTCTAATTTTCTACAGCTTTAAAAGAACTGCTGAACCTGCTGAGTTCACCTGGTCCATTCCTGATGTTTTTGTTTTTTGGGGTTGGTTAGTTACTTTGGTGTGGTTTTACGTTTGGGGTTTCCCCACTTCTCTTTTTGCCTGCCCCCATTTTTTTCTCCTATGGTGAGGTAAAAGTCAAACTTGGGCTCTGTTTCATCTCCAACTTTTGGGAATGCATTTGTGTCTTGGCGTGCTGCAGTTATCCTCGTCCTGCTTCCTGTAGCCCAGGGCTGCCACCTCCCTGTTCACAGTGGTACAAGAGGCAGAAGAACACCTGGGAAATATCCACCCAGGCCACCACTAAATCCTGCTGGAGCCCATTCCAATGGCAAAACTAAAATAGCTCTGCTGTTAACAGGAAAGCTATTCCAGCTTTGTGTTATTTTAGAAAGGGTAGGAATTTAAGCTAGTGTTTTAAATGGGAACAAAAACAAACTGTAATTTTAAATGAACTTATTACATAATATGAAATCTGAAAATTATGGTCAGATTCTTTTTACTTAATGTTCTTAGACTAAACCCTTGATGCTCATTTATCTAACTGGCTCTATGATTATACTTGTTACGGTGGTTTATGAAAGTTTTTATATGAGATTAAAGATTAACCTTACTAATGGCTACAATTAAAACCTACACTGGAGTAATTTGAAATAGAGCAAATTCTGTTATTACTCAAATCTTCTCGCTTCACCACATTAATTTGTGCTGTATTAAATTTGAGATACCAAGGTTGTTCAGCAATGTCAAAGTCAGAGCTTCTCTGATTTTGTGGTTTTTTGGGTTTTTGTTGGAGACAGTTGAGTGCCTGTTGTAACAATAGTAACTTTGAGTTGGGTAAGAACTACGTGGCATGTTTTTCATTACTGAGGACCCCAGTGAAATTTGTGGTGTATGGATTTGTAAAAAGGACTCATCCCTGTGGCTCAGAACCTAATGCTTCTTTTATTGAGAACACAAATGTCTCAATGTTATGGACCAGGATATAAAAGCCAGGTATTTTAATAATGTCATTGTTAGGCTGGAGGGCAAGTTTACCATAAGGGTTGGTTATAGAAATTAGGCACCACAGTAGAAGGCTTTAAACTCTGACACTTTCCCTGTCTGTGCACAGCTTTCCTACACTTGAAAGGTAATTCACATGAAAGAAGCCTGTAAATTTAAAGAACATTTTTATTTAATGTGTGCCTTTCATTACAAATTAGATGATCCACTGCAAAGGAAAAGATACTTGGGAATAGCTTTTTTCCTGTGATGGGGCCTAAATATTAATGTACTTTCATTCAACATCCCCTTGGAGGCCACATTTTGTTTGTCTGTTGTTCTCAACTTGTTGCTTCTGCTTTAATTAAATTCATTGAAGTGACATTTAGCTCAGGCTGGGACTGTGCTTCTGACCTCTGATTTGAAGGTAGGTTGTCATGTTTTTTTGAAAAGCACTCTAAATTCAGCCTCCCTTCCTTCTTAAAATCTTGTGCTTTCTCCCTATGACCTGAGCTAACCTTTTCTGAGCTGATTCAACTCTATGAGCCCAGCAGAAAGCCCCCCTTTCCCTTCTGCCCCCGCTGGTTTAGTTTCTTGGTGAATTATTGACTTGCCCTGCCTCATGAAGGGGTGCAGCAAGCACAGAGCTGGATGGATGCACGTCCAGCAGCAGAGCCATGGCTGGAGATAGGAGAGTTTGTCTTGGGAAGGAAGCAGGATCCCTTTTCCTTCCAACAACACTCTCCCTTTACCCCAGAGCACTGTCCCTTCAGCAGCCTGGAGGGTGGTGACCCTCGGTGACGCCTTGCTCTGGTGGAGAGATCCGCTGCAGACGTGTTCACCTCTCCATGAGGGGGAGATAAGTGAGGAGGGGGCCTTGTTGAAACTCTGCAGTTCCCAGAGTTTCCCATGAGGCAGCAGCCCCTGAGTCCCAGGAGGTGGGAATGGAGAAGGAGAAAGGAAGTGCAGTATTGCTGGTGCTCTGCTTCCTCCCACAGGCCTGGTTTGGGTCTCCCTGGCTCAGACTGTCCTCACACAGTGCCTCAGTCACCTCCTCCTGTCAGACTCCTCCACTCAGAGCTACCATCTTGATTCTGTGGTTTTGTTCTTTTATCACTTCGTTTTCTTCTCTCCCAGGGCTTTGCAATGACTGGTTTCCCTTGTGCACACTCGCCCCTGGGTGCAAATGCATGCACTTCACTGTTGTTGTCTTTTTCTAGTGATCTTCCACAGTACTCTTTGACTGTGAGTTTCTTTTCTCTTCTCTAGGAAGATACTGAGAGATTCTAAGATAATCTAATGCTTCTTACTCATAAGGAAAGCTCCTCCATACTTGGGTAAGGGTTTGGGAATGTAAGGGCAAAGAATAAGGATATTTGGATATTTATCAGCTGAGCATGGCAAAGACATGAGGAGTGTTGGTGCTATGAAGAGTGAGCAGTAGAATTACCCCAGGATGTAGCTGTATGGTGCTCAATCCTCTGGCTGCTGGCCCTGGGCTTTTTGGGCATCCAGAGGGTGGTGGAAAGAGCCAGTTGTTTGTCCATCCCTGCTTTGAGATCTTGTGTGCCTAGAAATGCAGAAGAGATCTGCCATGGAAATAAAGGTGCTTTCCATTAAGCTTATGCATGGAGGCAGAGATTTGCTTCAGAGATATTAATTTTAGGACTTCTCTAGATTTTGAAGTTTTTTGTGCTCCTGTTTGTATCCGTAGTTGTGTCACCTTGGAAAATTCACTGATTGTGTGTGAATTTTGGCAATCCCTACAGAAAATGCTCTCATGTTTGCTACATCTTTCTGTGGATCCTTTTTAATTTTGGGGGAGGGCATCAGATATAAACTTACAGATGAACATCCTCTTCTGTTTTCACTTATGGAAGCTGGGAGAAAATCCCTAGCAGGTGCCCCTTGTGTGCTATAATGGAGATAGAGTAAGCAATTTATGGAAGATAGTTGACCTCAACATCCACATAAACAGCGCAGGGAAGTTTATGAGGATTTTCTGGTTTTTAGCTTTTCTTTGGTTGCTTTGACTGGAGTTTTGCCCAGCCTTCTGTTTCTCTTCTGTTTGGTTTTGTGTGGTTTTTTTTTTTGGTATACTCCAAACCACCATGTAAAAAGATGCTCTTTGAGTTTGTGAAGTCTGTTCATAGCTGGCTGTTTGCTGGCTAAGGGGGAATCAAGGTAAAGGTGACCAAAGGAAAGTTGCAAATTGCTTTTGATATCATCTATAAAATAAGAAAGCCCAAGACAATCTAGGAGGATGTGGGTATTTGATTCGTGTGGGGAAACCAAAGCTGAAGCCACATGCATCACTTTTCTGAGGATGCATCTAATTCTCTTCCTCCTTTCCATGGCAGATTTTAGAGTGCTTAATGGGGGAGATAAGATCATGTTCCCATTTTGATAGATGAGACAGCAATCAGCTGAGGCACATGGGGGAGAGCTGGGAATGGGGACCAGGAGTGTCCAGCCTTGCTCTGCTGATGGCTTCAGCTCTTCAGCCACGCTGGCTGCCTTCAGTCTTCCACTCTTCCCCGGGGGAGCTGGGTATGGATGTTGCAAGCATTTGCTGCAATGTCTTGGCACCAGCCTTTGTCTGCAGGATGCACCTTTCTTTAACCCCACTGCAGGATGACAGTAGAAGAAAGGCTTTTCCACTCTGTCTCTCTAGAAAAGACATTGCTTGTTTTTTTCTTTTTTTTTTTTTTTTTTTAATTTTCAGCATCTGTAGAGAAAGTGGGGGAGAAAGAATGGTATTTCCGTATTTGTATATTAATCATAAAATTTCAGAGAACTTTGGATAAGCCAAGCTATTTTAAGTTCGTCAGAACTTTGCTGATATTTATGAAAATACTGGGAAGGGGGTGGTATTGGATGCTTGAGAAATGTTTGTTGTCACCATCTTTAACTCAAGGTTTTACTTTCTACCAATATTGCTCTTGAAATCCGAGGCCAGGCGTAATTTGGATTAAGGAAAAGAGAGAGAAGAAATACTGAGCAATGTCTGCATGCAAACAATTTGTGCACTAAGGAGACTTTATGTCCTAGTAGGGAAAAGTAGGGCCCTGGTTTAGAAAATCACTTCAGAACGTGGAGTGAGCCCTACAGAGCCCATTGACTCATTGACTGAAAGGGATTTCCGCTCTTACCCACACCTGAGTAGGCTTGAGAATAAGAGGAGGGGGACTTTTTTTATTATTACTTCAGGATTTTTCCCCCACAGAGCCAAGGTGAACTGTGGGAGTATTAAATACTGCAAAGTTACAAACACAGAAGCATTCTTCCAAATTACTAGGAAACCTCTTCCCACAGCATGCTCTGTTTTCACTTGGGAACAGTAAGTCAGATACTTAGCTGGGCAGACCAAATCACATAGAGAGCTTGTGAAAATAATTATCTCTACAATTCCAGCTTTTGTTTCATGACCCTTAAATATGCACTGAATTTTCACTCTAAAAATTCTGAGCCAGAACATGATTTTGCTGGGAAAATTGCATATAAAACCTAATTAAAAGCATCAACCCACACTTTTCTTTTAAAAGTACATCTACTACCATCATGCCTCTAAATGTAACAGAGCTCAACAAGTCTCTAGCAGCCAAGGAAACACATAATTTAAAGGCTATTTCGGCATTTGATTAAGCACACAGTGATAACTACAAGCCCGTGCCCTGCAGGCATGACAAGAGGCAATTATGTTCTGAGGTCAAAAGCGAGGGGGAGAAAAAGCACAAGATTTTGATGACTTACTTAATTTTACAGCTCCTGAAATTAGCAGAGACAAAGGAGTTCTAAATCGCCCAGATAAAATCCTGTCATTATCTGTTGCCTTTTCACCCTCTGCTCTCACTTTGCCCTGCAGAAGCTCAGGAGGATTATTTTCCACCGAATGGCTGCACTTAAAAAACTCGAGTTGGCACACATTTAAACGTTAAAGAATTTGAAAAACACTCTTTTTAAGTTCTGTATTTAGATGGCTGTCTGCACATAGGATCCTGGAAAAAGACACCTGTTTTTCAAAGTAGTGAGCTGCCATCAGCTCCTCTTGACTTCAAGCCAACAATTAGGTCACTTATTTAGGAGATTAAATGAGGAGCTCAATGAGAGACTGTGAAGATAGGGGGCTGCTCGAAGAAGAGAGAAGTGTATTAATGAATTAATACAATCGTGCTGTGTATTTCACACATGGGCTTTGATGTATCTTGTTTCACAGCAAAAAGCAAAACATCTTTGCTCCTTACAGGAAAACCAGTAAAAATGATTAAGTAAGATTATCATATAGGGGCACAACAACAAAAAAATGTGTTTACAAGGAGATAAACTGCCAGGCTCTAATCTCCTTTCGGAGTATTTATTGCAGATAGTGAGGTAGAAGAAAACACCATGCAAAGTGAATGATTTGGTGGTCAATGGCAGGATGGAAAACATGCCTATTGCTTTAGGAGAAAGCATGATAGCAGATCATGCTCTATTACAATATTCAGCTGCTTCTGGTGTTTCCAGGGTGTTAAATTTTTTATGCTTTTTATCCAGAAAATAAATGTAAATGTTGACTCCATGATACCACAGGGAGGTGCCTCTAAGTGAAAGCTGTCCTTCTTAGAGCAAGCAATTCAAGTGATTATGTGAAAGACAAAAAGGTGAATTCCAGGAAGCTTAAAGCTGAATCTAGAAATGTTTGCATCTGTCCAGAGATTCTTTACTGGAGAGTAGAACATGAGCTGTTATTTTGAGGAAGGAGTGTTCAGTTTTAGTTTGGGGTGTTTAGGGGGCATCCTTGGAACTGATATGCATCCAATTTTAGTAGATCAATGCTGTAAAGTCTCATGTACAGGAGATACACCCATGACACTAAAAATATATTCTCATTTGAGGTAGAGAAATATTTTTAATGGTTTTTTAAATTGCTGTTAGCAATTCTTAATGTCTTGTTTCCAGCATAACACAAGAGTTGAGGTTAGCTGCATTTGTACAGTATTGCTGTTTGACAAATACACCAAGTTTTTATAAATAATTCTCAGGCATTTAATTTTTTGTGATTTTAAGCAGGGTTTTCCTCAGCCCTTATGTGTTCAATTGATATAGAATACTTACTAAATAAACACCCCAAAACATAGGAATTATGAGCAAAAATATTATTTCTGAATAGTGTGGCTCAGAAATTTTGTATTCTGTAGTGGGAACTGTAAAAAGTAAAGTATTACCAACTCTCTTTGCCCTTTGTATAGCCTGTGTTAACCTTCCAGAGAAAATGATCCAAATTGCCCAAGGACTGGGCAAAACCATAGCTCCAAACAGCTAATATTGCCTATAAACCTCATTTTGTCATTTTTTTGGCAGTTAACAGGAGTCATCTAAGCACATGGCAGGAGGAGGGAGGGCCCTTGGCCTCAGCATTCTGCCAAAAGCTGCTAGAAACCTTCTGCCTCCTATGGCACCAATCTGCTTAGGTTTAGCACAGAACAGGCTTGCGAGGAGAGCTCACCACAGCTCTTGTCCAAAATCAGAATCCTGGCATCACAAGTTTTTTGGTCAGCACTGGCATTCTGCCACAGAGTCCAGTGTTTGACAGAGCAGAGCCTGCTGCAGGCTTCTGTGGACAGACCTCTGTAAGCAAACTTAATACCTCTTGAAGTTGTTTTAGGGCAGGCTAAAATTGCTGAGCTCTGCTGACTCTGCCTTTCTGGCTGGCTTATCTCTTCTATCAAATCTTGTCTCTAACATTGTCCCATCCTTCTTCCACTCACCTTTTTGACTAGTGGTATCAAACCAAGGGTAGAATGAGGCAGTGCACCTTAGAGGTTCATGCTTGTCCTCTTCATTTTCCTCTTCTTGTAACAGTAGAAGCTGGTGGCAGTGAGAATTTATTGCATTAACAAATGTATGGTGCAGTATGAGCCCAGGGCAGAACGGTTTCTCCAGTCTCAGGGAAGGAGGAGATCTCAAGTGATCCAAACCCTAAAGCTGTGCTAATTGTGCAAGCTATTATTCAAGAATAAGCACACATCTGTCGTGGGAGCTTGGCAATTAGTCCACAGCTCTGGCACACCAGGGAGTGTCTGATATCAAAGTAATCCCTGCAGATTTACAGAAATCGGGATCTGAGAATCTGTCCAGTGATAGATAAATGAGACAACTGACAATAACGGAAGGATTCATGGAAGTCAGTGTGTTGGAGTGCTGCCTGACAGATAGGGCAGCCTTTATAGTCAAATGGTATTCTGAGAAACAGCAATATAATCTTATTTTCCATAGGCAGACTTGGTGTGAATGTACCATGGCAAAGTTTTATGGGACAAACCAGCAGAACATTGGATGGGATTTTGGGTTTAGGGAGGGTGGATATTTTGGTGGTTTTATAATGGGGGCAGGAGGAAAGGGAGTTGTTGAAAGATGCCTGGTATCAGATGGGCCATGGATCTACTGGAGGCTTAAACCTCTCACCATCACATAGAGACAGACTTGGGTTGTATGTTGACTTTTGTGGTTGGAAGTGTACAAATGTAGCTTGGAGGGCACATCATCCCTGTATCTGGAAACCTTTATGGATCCTTTCCCCGTTTGTGGAATAAAGGAGGAAAGGAGTTGGCTTTTATTTGAGATTGTGACTGGTGTGCTAGGCTGGGAAACAAGTATTTGGTTCCTAGCATCACCATGCATTTCCCATGAGATCTTCTGGAAGCTGCAAAGCTCTTCTGTGGCTGAGTTGAGAAAGACAATGTGTAGCTACTTCATGTGGATATTTGGGGATTAATATATTCACGTTCGTCAAGCTGTTTAAGATCTTTGGATCAAAGAGGCTGTAGAGATGGGAAATACAATTGCTTGTTGTCAAGTGGCATTGTTTACTAATACTTTAGGGCTTTTTTTTCAAGGCATCTCAAAGTGTGTTTCTTTTTTTTTCTTTTGCAAACTGTAGCCTGGATTTCTTTTAAAACAGGTAAGATTTCTGAGAGCTCTTTAATTTCACAAGTATTTGCCAGCTATTTGACTATCTAGGCAGATCCAATGCAAAGCTAAGACTGAACTTAAATCATCTGGTGTCCCATAAATTGGCCTTTCCATGGAAAGCAGGACCCTGCAGGGCCTAAACTTTGGGATGGTTGCCAGAACCTGCAGGCCATCCCCTGGCATGCTGCAGGCTACAGCAAAAGCCATTAGGATCACTTTTTCTAAGGGCTAAGAAAAGGACCAGGAGCAATACAGATGTTACTACATCTGCTGTAGGACAGGTGCAATCTTTCTGAGCAGGTGGGATCCTGGTTCTTGGATTGCTTGCTGTCATAAAATTTTCTTTGCTTGTTCAAGTACAACACAGGACTGTAATTTTATATATCAAAGCCAACTAGTTTTTCACCTGGTAAGTAGAAATAGTAACAATGCTATAGTTGCTATTTACCTGTTTCAATAAGGGATGTCTAAAGCCCTATATAAAAGGGATCTATAGCTTGTTTTTAAAATGAGAAAATCAAGTCACTGAGTGGAGGAGTGATTTCTCTGGGCAGCCAGCAAGCCAGCGATCAGACCCCGTTCCTGCAGCTCTTGTCTGAACGGTACCGAAACTATCTCAGCACAGCATATGGGTAAAGCCTTCTGCTGAACGTGATTCCGCTTTTAATTTTAGCCTGAGCGTGGAGAGCCGGTGCTGACTGTGTTTGTGTGTTAATCCTTGCAGCTTTCAGCCGTGCCCCAGTGCCCATGGCTGTGGTCCGAAGGGAGCTGTCCTGCGAGAGTTACCCCATCGAGCTGCGCTGCCCGGGAACAGATGTGATCATGATCGAAAGTGCCAACTATGGCAGGACCGACGATAAAATCTGCGACTCTGATCCTGCTCAGATGGAGAATATCCGCTGTTATCTGCCAGATGCCTATAAGATTATGACTCAAAGGTATGGTGCTTAATATTCTTTGTTTGCTGACTGTTGATTTTTTTAATCCGGAGTGTACACACCAGTTTGTGCGTGTGTGTGCATGAGGAAATGCAGGTGCTTAGTGTGGATGTGTGTGCACAGAATTACAGCTGTTGTTGCTAAAGTGTGGGTTTAACCGAGTTGGTTTAGCATCACACAATATAAATAACATTTCCTGTAAGTATTGCTCATCAGTCATCCTGATTCTCTGTGTCCCAGTTTTCCCTCTGAAATACCTAAATATCAAGGCTCTTAATGAATGTAGAAGTGAAATCTTTCTCAAAATGCATATTCACTAGTTTTTGTGCTGTGTTCAAACAGAAGGCCAGTAATCTCCTTGAAACGATCAATATTTTTTGTTCAGAATAACATTTACAGTTTTGAAGACACAAAGAGGCATCTGCATTCTTCCTTGTGTTTGCCAGGTTTTGTTTTAAGGGAAATCTGAATTTCTAGTCAAACATTGGTATTCTCATTGATGAATTGCTGAATTTCTGTATAATGACTGTAGCTGTTAAGTGTGGGTGCTGCATTTGGAAGTGGTAACTGAGATACAGTCAGACATACAGACAGACTCCTGTCTTTCTTGCACAGCCAGGGTCTAACAGCTTATTCCAATGTAGAGGTATCTTGTTTATGAAAAACCTTTTAAATGTTGCTGAATTTTTAAGGCTATTTGCTGGCACAAATGGTGTTGTGGGAAGGATTCATAAGTCACAGCTCTTGACGTGTAATTGAATTCAGTAATACATTCCTAATGCATGAAAAATTATTTAGTGCATTTGACTGTTAATTAGTAATAGAGATTAGTATTTCAAGGTATTAATAATGGCAATGGCATAGGCAAAGTGTTGCTAATTGATGTCATGACAACATGTGTTTGGGTGCTAACAGTGACCTCATGGCTTAAAGCAGTGCAGGGTTTTAATGGAGCATCTTGCTGCTGTTTGCTGTGAAATGCTTTGCACTAAAATGGACTGCTGTAAAGCAACATGAGTTTCAGCTGTGTTTCACATGCTAACTGCTATATTTGACTTCCTTGTAGAAACTGCCCCATGTTGAGTATTTAGGTCTCAAAATGTTGAGGAGTCTTGTGACAAATGTCCCCACTGCTGCATGTGGCTCCTCTAAGACCATTCTTTAAGTTGGACCTCCTTGGGTAGCTGGTTGAATTCCTGTTTATAGGGTTTGTGCCAGCTGCATTTTTGAGAGAAGTGGGAAGGGTAACATCGTGCCATCAGCCAGTGCCTTGGATTCTGTGTGGTTTTAGTGGAATTACTGTAATTCTCCTGTTCAGGTTGTTAGTGGCTTCAAGCAGAAGCCCTTAATCCTCTGCATATTGGCAGAATAAAGCCATGTCATCCCCTTTGTGGCCTGTTACAGAGTACAAAGTATTAATTTTTTTTATATATATATTTATTAGTGTCCTCTAGGCCACAGCTCCCGAGCCAAATGCAGAGCTCTCCAACCTTCTGGTCAGTCCCTACATGTAGCAAATCTGCAATAAACATTGGCCCTTGGGTCAGGGAGGGCACACAATTGTCTTCTGTGTCCGTGGCACTGCAATGAAAACTTCTGGTGATTACTCACCTGCAGGTATCATCACTGCAGGCTCAAATGACTTAGCAGAGTTAGCAGGGAAGCTCATTTCTGTGGCAGAAAATCTCTGTTCTTCCATGTGAGCAGCAGAAAGTGGTGCTGAAGGGGATGGACACTGAAGGGGGGAAAAGATGTGCAGTCCTATTATTGGGTACTATTGAGTTTCTTGAAAATAAATATAATTCTGGCGTTAAAAGACAGGTAAAAAAGAATAAAATATTCTACTTTGCATTTTTGTCAGTCTCATTTCTTTTTTTAAGTCTCCATTAATTCAGAGAGTTGAAACAATTTAAAAATAAAGCCATTAAAATGAAATATGTTCTTAAGATGCAAACCAGTCTGTCAGCTCACAGCTCTGAGCACACTTTACAGCTGAGCCTCTGAAAAAAGTAGTTTAAAAGGAAAATTGTGACAGTCTAGTAGTTGTGGCACTAACTATGGCATTTTCTTCTGAAAACCTCTACCTTCAAAATTAATCAATCTAGCAGTATTTGGGTGGGTTTGCAGATGAATGCAGGCTCTGACACAGTGAGATTGTCTTTGCTAATGCTGCAGGGTGGGGGAGCAGCTGCTGGGAACTGAGGATTGTCGTGACAGTGAAACCTGCTTGGTGATTGAAGCTGTCTGTGCATGGAAAGAAGAGTGGTATCTGCAGTGTGTGCTTATTATGCATTGATTAATTATTGCATTCATAAATACACAGTCCCCTTGTAGGCTCTATAGTCAGTTGTCTCACTACTGGCAAATTTTAATCAGCAACACTGCACAGCCAACTCAGACTCATTCTGGCATGGCTGTAGGCAGGGAGAGAGGGAAAGATGGGAAGCAAAGTGTGTGTGAGACAGAGGTGGTGTTACTGTGTGAGCTGAGGCTGTGAGTGAGCAGATTTATGGTAGATATTAGTGGCTGCTCCCCCAGCCCACCCCCACCAAAAAAAAGCCTGAAAAAAACCACCAAAATCCCAACAGCCTGAGCTAACATGTTCCTTTCTTCTGTATGCTTATATAAATTAATTTTTGCGGACGACTACATGAGGTTATTTTGAAAAGGAAAGGCATAAATCTTACGGTGTGTTTGTGGAGCCCCCTTAAGCAGAGGGAACACAAGGAGTTCTTGCTGCAAGTACTGCCCTGAAACTCTCTACAATCTTGGGAGTATTGCTTGAAGTAAAAGACATTTAAAGAGCTTGTAGGGAGCTATTTTATAGGACATTAAATCTCTGAGTCCTATTTTAGATTTTTCTTTTTTATTTATTTTTTTAAATTTTGCCAGCTCTTCCTTCAAAAATCCGAGAAGCTGTTGTCCATAGCAGCTCAGAAAGTGTGCTTTATGAACTGAAGTTTTTCTGATGTGATTAGATAAAAAGTTATTTCTTAGCATGTTTGCTTTGGAGAAACATCTTTGCAAGGCCTGTAACAACTAATTAAATGTTAACCCTGCCCATTGTAAATTGTGTGCACTGTGCCATGGGAGACTTCTATGCCCTCTCTTCAGTGACTGTGCCACGAAATTAACATATCATCCATTCCAACAGCCAGGGTTCTCTGTGAGCAATGGGGAAAAGTGGCCTCCTATTCCTGTAAGAGTTGCCTTTGTTTTTTTAGTGTTAACACAGTTTAGTATATTAAAAGCACCCTAAAGGAAAAAGGGGGAAAAATAGCTTTTGGTGTGGTTTTTTGAATTTCCTGGTGATGCTTCCCACCAAGGAAGCATCTTGGGTTGAAAGCAAGGGAAGGAAGAAGAGGGGATCAGGTTTTTGCATGTGTGTTCACAGAACTTTGTGCTGTCAGTACCACCTTTGCATTTAACTTTGAAGTTTGGAACATTCTTTCAATAGACTTTAACCTCAAATGCTGAAAAGGTTGGAGAGAGGGAAGTCCCAGTAGGAACAGTAGGAAGTACCTGACATGTAGGTGCACATACATAGAGCACTTTGATTTTGTGCTCTAAAGGCAAGAGCAAGGCTTTCCTTTTGCTTTTTGGATCCTTGTCTACTCCTACCATCATCTGCTTCTCTTATTCTGGAGGAAGGAAAGGAGGGATGGAATAACCAGGCAAAATGACAAAACCAGCAGGCAGAGCAGAAGAGACGGGAGAAATGTTCACAGGTCTCAGCAGTTTTTCTCAAGATCAAAGCAAAATTCTTTCTGCCCTAGAAGATGTGGAAGGCTCTTGCTGGGGAACTCTCATGTCTCTCAACAACCAGAGAGCTCAGTTTGCAAAGTAGGCAGCGTTTGCCTTTTGCCACAGCAGAGCCATGCAGACCTCTTGTATGCTGCTCTTACCACTTCTGCCTTGGGGATGAGGGCTGCTGAAAGCTGCTCAGCTATCTCCTCGCTTTTTCCCTGAAGGGAGGCACAGCTGGGAGCTACTAGATGTCCTGCTGGGCCTGCAGTAGCTTAGCTGAGCTAATTTCCTTTAGGTTTCAGTCTGATCTGCATGGCTTGTCCCTGTGGTTTCGGTGTTGACATCATTGATGAGGATTGCAGGTCAAGACTTAAAGGGGAAAAAAAAAATTAGAAAAAGTACAAGACTGCAGGAATGTAAGACTGTGGTCAGCTGCTCTTAGATTTCCCTTCTGTTTCATCCAAAGGCCTAATCCTTTTATGTGAGAAGGGCGCTCACAATTCTCTTGGTAGTTGGAGGGATGGTAGCAGGCACTTTGCACAGTGTAGGGGAGAATAAATAAATTGAATGAAGCAGCTTGCATTACACTGCAAAGATTTTTCATCTCCTGAAGGGCTATTTTGCTAATGTTTTTGGTTGATGACCTGAAAAATGCAGGAGTCTGAAATGAGTGCCATTATTATTGTAATAATATTGCATCTCATGGCGTGCTGTTATTGATGTTATCATCTCCTGTGATTTTCAAGACACTTCGCAAATGTCAGTGATCTGCACTTGCATTGGGAAATAAAGAGGCAGGATTACCTGTGTTTTACAGATACGATCATTCACATTGGTCATTCATAAAATGGCTGCTGGTTTTGAACAGACTAGTTTGGGATGTTCTTGTAGAGTTATGTGTATCAAGTAGCTCGTTGCAGTGGGAAGGTGCAGAGGACAGGAGAGCTGCAGACCTGGAGGCTCTGTACTGCCAAGGCCATCAGCAGGACTCAAGGGGATGGCTTCAGCTGAACTGCAGCACAGTTGTGTCAGGCTCTACGAAATTAATGGCATATTTCTTAGAAAACAGCCCCCTGCTTAGATGCTGTCATTACCTCTGACTCAGATATTGAATGCCCTATTTGGTAGGAACCCCCCACCACCCTCCTCTGCATCCTGAGCACATTTGGCTAAGACTGCCAAGATACTACTCATTTTTCTAAATTTGTTACCACACAGATGGCATGAGAAGTACATTTCTGAAGGACTGAGATGCTGCAACGGGAAGCTAGGCTTTCTGGGAAGCCTGAGTCTGGCGCTTTGAGATCTCCACGTGAAAAGCATCAATATGGAAAAATACTAATGTTTCAGTTAAACACTTTTTGTAACCAACAGAAATCAGTGGGAATAGTGAAACTCATGCTCCGTGGGTTCTGATTTTAAAGGTTAGAAAACAAGCCTCTTGGTTAAATCATCTATTTTCTTACCATGTGGAAAGATTTTAAAATGAAGGGAATTCTGTTAATTTCACCTGAACCTTGACTCTGGGACAAGGGTCCATACTATATTACTAAGACAGGAAAAAAAAAATCAAAAG
Source organism: Ammospiza caudacuta (assembly GCF_027887145.1). NCBI lineage: Eukaryota > Metazoa > Chordata > Aves > Passeriformes > Passerellidae > Ammospiza > Ammospiza caudacuta. Next base: position 19,371,460 of record NC_080596.1, on the reverse strand, counting down.
TAGCTAAACAACAACAGTAAGTCCTAGTGGGGTTTTGTGCACTCGGCTGTAGAATCACTCTAAAATAGGTTGCTACTTCCCAGCCTACACAGTCTTAATTTATCCTGCCTCTTCCTTTCCTGAAAATGATGTCAGAGTAAATTCTTAAGTGACAGCCCCTTGGAATTGCCCTGGTACCCTAGGAAATCAGGGTTTGCCAGCTCAAACCTCTCAGATCGTTGCAGCTTCCATGGTAACAGATGAGGAAGAGGCAGTAGCTTCTGAAGGTAATTAGGTTCCAAACCATGGAAGGCTTTGTGGATCAAAAATAGTGCTTTAGGCCTCCCTGGGTACCAGTTGGTAGCTGTGGCCAGCTATAAAACACCACACTTACAATAAATAAATAAATAGATGGTTGTATTGTGGTGTGGCTCTTGGGTTTTGGTTGCTGTTAGCATGTGACTCCAGCACATTGCTATTTGGGAAAATCCAAACTGGAACTGAAAAAGCAATGTGCAACCAGCAGCTCCTGTGGCCAAAGCGAAAGGCCTCCTTGATGTGGGCATGCTGGAGAAATTAATCTTTGCTGTTCTCCAAGTTTCAGTTTTTCCAGCTATTTAATTTTGTTTCTTTCCAGTTTCCCCCCAGTCCTGGCCTTAAGTGAGAGAGAGAAGACACAGGATAATCTCTTGGGTAAATCATATCTTGAAGTGGCCTCAGAATCTCTGAGCACATGATGTGCTGAAAACCATGCAGGAGAAATCCAGGTTTATTACTTAACTAGTGTGAAAGTGGCCACCTCCAGCCTGTCAGAGGGAAGGAACCAGCCAGCCCTTGGCAGCCTTTCACACGTAGCTTTTTCCAGTGGGAGAAGACCTCTGTGAAACACTCCTGTCATCTGTTTTTCTTCTGAGTGTTTGAGGCTTGTTGGGAGCATCAGCTCAATTGTTAACGTGGGAGGAAGGGTTGGGCAAGGATGGATGTGTTGCTGGTAGCAGAGTCCTGGATCTATAAGAAGGGTGCTCAGGGAAGATGCAGCTTTGGGCTCTTGGGTGTTGTTCTCTGCTTTGGCTGAAACAGGTTTTGTACTATGCAGTCATTATCCAAAGTGCCCAAAGAGCAAGGTTTAGAGCCAGGCATCTGCATGTGGTATTTCAGGGTCCCCCGTGGCAGGAAGAAAATTATGAATCTGACTCTATGTTGTTAGAAGGATAATTTATTATTTTATGATATTATATTGTATTAAAGAACACTATACTCTACTGTGCTATACTAAAGAATAGAGAAAGGATATTTACAGAAGGCTTAACAAGATACTAATTAAGAATGCATGACCTCTTCCAGAGTCTGGACACAGCTAGACAGTGATTGGTCATTAAATAAAAGCAATTCACCTGTTGGATAAACAATCTCCAACCACATTCCAAAGCAGCAAAACAGGGACAAGCAAATGAGATAATATTATTTTCTTTTTTCTCTGAGGCTTCTCAGCTTCCCAGGAGAAGAAATCCTGGGGAAGGGATTTTTCAGAAAACATGGTGACATCTGCATGCTTCCTGTGGCACCTCCTGTCCATTACCTAAGTAGCTGAAGCGATAAACATTAAAGATGCTTTTGCTCAGTCTTCCTGCATCTTCCATCCACCCAAATGTGGCAGTCATGTTAGGCTGTCACAGGAATTGGCCTTCAGGTGCTTAGTCTTCTTGTCACAAGGCTTAAATCTGTGCAAAGCATTGCAAGATAGTCTGTAAGGTTTGTTCAGGCTGAGTGGACTTATATTATCTTAAGATAACAAAGCAAAAGTTTCTTTTGATGAGAATGATGTATGCACACTCCTTCTCTGGTTGGTTTTCTGGTTAGGAATGATGTCTGAAGGGCTGTGAGGTAAGATGGCTTTGAAGTAATGCATCCATATCACTTTCTTTTGCTTCTTTCTTTCTTCATGTACAAAAGAGCTCAGTTAGTCTGTGCCTGAGGTCGAAATTGGGTTTATACACAGGGGATTGTCTATTCTCTAGGACATTTCAAAGCTTTCATTCAGCACACTTTTGACTGCATCGTTTGTGGAATCTTTGGAGCTCGAGCTCCATATTCCGTTCCAAGGCATGTATAACCAGCACTGGCTTATACCACACCCTCTGCATGTGTGCCTGGGATTTCTGTGCTTCTCTGCAGGGCTGGAAGTGCTCCCTGCAGACCTCGCTCACCTTTGCAGGCTTGCAGTTTGGCATCCACAGCTTGGCTGTGCATTATGTGTGATCACTCTGCTGATACCAAATGCAAACAGGCAAAAGATGCCCATTAGACACAAACCATTTGCTTGCCAGCATCAAAAATATGGACTGATGCAGGCAGTGTTCCTGGATGATCAGTTCAATGTGGTCCCTAAATTTAGGTGTGAGTTTTGTTAGAGGGATAAACTGAAGTTTATTTCAACCTCTTTGGGAAAAAGAGGGAAGGAATGACAGTTACTGGAAGCGGTGACCCAAGAACAGGTTTTGCTGCCCATTGTAATTCAAGAGAAGGATTTTATGTATCAGTAAGTGGAGTGCATAAGAAATGCCAGGCCACATTTGTGATGTAAAGAAAGGGCAGGATATGGAATTTGATTAGAGCCATCTTCTATGCATTATGTATAAGATAATACATTGGTGTCAGTTATATTGAGTAGAAGCCTTAATTCAGCTTGAGTCCTGCTGACATCGTAAACTGGGAGACAGGGAGTGGTTTATGGGCAGTAGTGGAGTCTCCAGACAGAATTATGGCCTCAGCATTCAGTCTGTTACCGAGAGTTGCAGCTGGTGGTAGGCAGTATATTACATGCTTTTACCCAGAGTAGGGCTGGTGACAAGGAAGGGAAAAACTTTATCACAGAGCCACTGTGAGGAATGGAAGACTGAGTTACGGGCAAGACAACAATAGACAACTATAAAACTAATGCAAGAGAAGGAGGAAGGATTTTGAGCTGGCCAGAAGGAAAGATGCCAGAATGGGAATAGAGTGTCCCCATGCCGTCACTGGTTTGCCCCTGTGCCTGCTGTCCTGCCTCCCTCAGGGCAGGATGTGGCATCCCATAGTGGGCAGGGACTATTTCTGCCACTCCTATGCTTTTTTTGTTCTTGATCCCTCGTAGTTAGAGATTGCCTTTCACTCCAATGACCAAGATTTTTTGTATCCTTTTAGATTTTCAGCCATAATAGTAATTTTGTATTTTTGCTGTCTGTATAAATGGTCAAATCCTTTCTGAGTTTCGTTAAGTCCCTGGTCATGGTGACTTGCAGGAGCTCTAAGTCCAGCAGGATAATAGCTTCCTGTGTCAAAAATTAATGTTAGGTCTTAATTTCTTTGCCATCCTTCCTCATTGTGGAGACAGAGGCATCCAAGCTACCTTTGCCATTTCTGTTCTTTAGCTTGTATTCATTTGTCATATGGCTTCTAACCTTTCTGTTCTCCAGGGGAGAACGTGATGATCTTTCAAATATTTCTTCTTGTGGGAGCTGGTATGGATTTTTGTTACAAGTGTGTGAAGGTTCTTGTTGTTCTCCCTGAATACCCTTCATTTTTAAGCAAACCCAAAAGGACAGAAGAGGGAGAAAAAAGTGTGATGAATTTGAGAGTTTGAGGTCATTTCTCTCTGTAAAGCCTGCTTCCGCTCTTCCTTTTCCCAAGTGGCTTTGAATTACACAGAATGTCCCTTTTAACTCGAGTATTACACCCACACAAATACAATTGCATCCTTCCCTAAAAGGCCTGCTCTGCTCCTAATAAATTATTAGTTCTCTTGGTTGCTTGGAACAGATTGTTCCACTTAAACGATTACAGTGGTGCCAGCTAGTACTGATGGAAAAGGAAAGTCTGGTCCTGGATACTAGCAAATATGTGGAGTAAAATATCAGTGTCCATTAGGTTGGAGAGTGTGATGGTGTTCACAGGGGTCTTAGGATGAGAGAAGAGATGAGGATCTGACTCCATGTTTCAGAAGGTTTAATTTATTATTTTATGATATATATTATATTAAAACTATACTAAAAGAATAGAAGAAAGGATTTCATCAGAAGGCTAGCTAAGAATAGAATAGGAAAGAATGATAACAAAGGCTTGTGGCTCGGACTCTCTGTCCAAGCCAGCTCACTGTGATTGGTCATTAATTAGAAACAACCACATGAGACCAATCACAGATCCACCTGCTGCATTCCACAGCAGCAGATAATCATTGTTTACATTTTGTTCCTGAGGCCTCTCAGCTTCTCAGGAGGAAAAATCCTAAGGAAAGAATTTTTCATAAAAGATGTCTGTGGCAGGAGGGAGCAAGGCTAGTTCTGGAAAAAGGATAGTGCTTGTTACAGGCATTCAGGGTCTTAGTCACATATAGTGGAGCCCCATAACCTTGTCACAGACGCTGGTGGACTGGAAGTGTGCTCAAGTTGGTATCCCAAGTGATTTTCCCATGGGTCATGGAAAATTTCACGTACAAATGCAGATGAGTCATTGTCATTATTGATATTTCAGGGAGCAAAGAAGACATCTTTTAAAAAACCCAAGCCTGCCAGTGTCAGAAGTGCACCTCAACACCCTTTTTAATTATTTGCAAAGCTGCTGAGAGCTGAGCACAGGCTAATATCCAAGACACCTTAAAAAGACACCGAACCCCTTAATGACGCAAACACACAAAGAGTATAGGTCACCTTCAATGCAGTGGATTAGCTGGAGTTCTGGAAAATCAATTTTGTTTGATTAGGTGCACTTGGAGCTAGATGGAAAGAGTTAAAGGCAGGCACCAGACAATGCAGGGCAGTGCCTGTTGTGGTGGGCTGCAGTCCAGAGAGCTCTTTGGAGCCTGTGTAGCCGTGCATGTGACAGGAGCTGCCTCAAGTCAGTGTGGAGGTACAAGCCTTCCAGGAAATCTCTGCTCAGAGAGAGAGGTCTCTCCTCATTTTTGTGGCCTGGATGGCATCCAGGTGGTAAAAGCACCCAGTGGTTCACCTCACCAAATCACTGGAAGTCAAGGGCAGCTCACCCACCACCTACTCTGCTGCAAACCACATGGGTTGGTGAGCCAAGCATCATAATCACTGCTTCCCCTGTGTCTATTGATTGTGGGAGGGAAGCTTTCTATGCCCAGAGGTGGCTGAAGGGATACTGAAGTTGTAAACACTTAAAAACCAAAAGTACTCCATAAAATAGAGTAAAGGGAGAGAAAGAGGATGGAGGTTTTGTTGTATAGTGCTTAAAAGGCACTTTGTTGCATCAGCTAGATTCAATGCCAGCTGACACAGTGTGCCCCAAAGATGTTTTTTATCAGGAAACGTTGGTTTGGTGTAGAAACCTTCTTATACAGGTGTAGAATCCTTCAGAATGACCCAGGTATTTGTGCTTGTACTGACAATAGATGAAATAAATTCCTTTATTCCCTTCTCCATAGCTTAAATTTGAAAGGTTTAAAAGCACTTAAAAGCACTCATTGCAGCCAGAAGCCTGACTCCCACTGAACTGGCATGAGTCCTGAGGTCTCAATGTCCAGAAATTTCTTTTCAAAATGGAAGTTCACTCTTAAATGGCTCTAGTGCCTTTTAATATTTTGCTCATGATCTAATTTGGATCTTAAGTATACCAATTTGGAAACAGCCTGCCTGACATCAAGCTATGAGTTTTTAAACTCATATGGTTTAATAAGATTAACTTGCTGCAGTTCTGATACAGTCTTCAGTGAAAGCTTATTCAAATTAAGAATCAGTCAGAGGGGAAGTAGCCTCAAGCATAAAGTAGGAGTGAGGTGGTGCCAAAAATCAGGGCTCCGAGAAGCTTTGTTGTCTCAGACTTTGCTGAGAGCAGAAACCTTTACTGCCAAATTAATGCACTAAGAGGGGAGGGGGAAAACAGCATAATAAGAGATTAAAGCCCAATATTCCCTTTTTCAGCTGTCATCTTCGGAGATGTACACAAATATGCACCCATGGAAATGGATGCATAGTTCAATTTTTTTTTTTTTTTTTTTTGAGACTCCAGAATATGTATTAAAATATGTGGGAACTCTCTTACATGTCTGCTTGAATTATGGAGAATAATTCACAAAGTACAGCAGGGCCGCTAAAATTAATGAATAAATAAGTGAGTTTGAAGAGTATACCTGCCAAATCTGTGTTTTGGGGCTCTTCTGCATAAAATAATTAATTCATGTATTTTAATCATGTTAGTTTCTTCCAGTGTTTGCTTGCATTTCAGCAGCAGAGTATCTCCACCATGAATTTACTTTCTTCGCTGTTAGTAGGGGAAGTCCTGATTGTGTAACCTCTTTTAACCCAAGGTTACATATTAAACCCCTTCCTCCCAGGGGGACACCCTCAAGTTTGGCAAATACTGTGTGATTTCCAAATGTGCACCATATTGATAACATGTACATGGAATCGGGGCCCTTCTGGTTCTGATTTGAATTCTGAGCGTGTCATGCATTTTTTCTTCTTCCATGAAGAGGAAAACTCTCAGCAGAGTTTCCATGCATAATTTCATTCCACTGTTTCAGCAGGAATAATGCAGCTGTGAAAGAGGAATGTGAAATCCAAGAGCATACCACTTTTTGAATATCACAAATTTTATTAGGGGCATTACAGGAAGGAGGAAATCTGTAGGACAGATTGGTCACAGTGCAGTGTTGCTCAGTAAGAAGATAAACAAAACTGCAGTGCCTGTGGTGCTAATTTAAAGTTGTGTTTAGCATTGGCTACAGGAATGGCTGAAGGGCTTTAGCTGTGAATATGAGGCCCTGAAGTAAACATTGGGTAATTTTGAAATCCCTGTTCTGTGAGAGGAGCCATCATCAGGTGTTGGTGGTCCATGGGAGGGCTTAACTAGAGCAAAATACAAATATAAATTGACCACACAGGAAAATTTAAAAAAAAAAGGGACACTGACATTTGCAGGGGTATATCTTTTGTAAGGGTTATGAAAATGTGCCTGTCCTGTCTTCTATGGCATTTAAAAATACACTGAAAATAAAGGTGGTGGCCTGTTGGAGTCGGTTGCTGTATGGCATAGCTTGGTTGTCTTTATCTGGGCAAAGCTATTGCAGAAATGGTTAACTTGCAAAAGAAAGAGTAGCCAGAACGTTTTCTTTCTGGAGAAGTGTACAAAGTCTAGTTTGGTTACATGAAGTGTTTCTCTGTGCTTCCTTCCCTCTCCCAGATGGCTATTGGCAAAATATACAGGATGCAGCATGATGTTTTAAGAATATGCCTTTCTTTAATGTGCAACATTTGGCATGTTTGTATATACATCTAGAGTGACTGCATATATGTAGAGAAGGATGTGCATATGAGAAAGTACAGCAACATGTGCACAGAAAAATAGCAAATGACAGACTTTTTTAAGGAGAAAACAGCACAATTCTTGCCTTGCACTTGCACAAATACAGAACTGGTTTGATATCAAGAAGGAAACAGAAGCAACACACAGTCTCTTCAGAGCTGATACCAGGAGCTGGTAACACCCACCAGACCCCAAAGGTATTGCAGCAGACTAGCAAATCCAAATTGCATTATGATGTAGATGTTGGTCATTTGGGTTTCTTCAAAATTGAAAAGAAAGCAAGAAAGTTATGCTGCCCTGTATATCTGTTAAGCCCATGCTTCTATGTCACATATAATGCTGAAAAATTGCTGCCTTAATATCCCATACAGGTGTCATGACTTCCAAGCTTTTATGACTGCTGATCAATGAGCTCACCCTGTGACTGTATATCCCACTTCTGCCCACTGTGTGTAAGACCACAGTAGGCAAATGGGGTCCAAGGGAGCTGGCTTCATAACATGCCCACGAATTTAGCTTTTGACTTCCAGCTGCTTAAATTTTTCCTTCTTGCCCAGGCTTTTCATTTGATTATCATGTTATTATCATCTCATTATTTGGCATCAGAGATAGCTGTAACTCTTGCTTTAATACTTTTCATTTTCTCCTGGCTTTACTTTCTGCTGGACTTTTTCTTTCTTCTTAGGCACTTCTCAGCATCCTTTTGCTCCCAGGTGATCACTCTGTTCTCTCTGTGCTATTATTGCTTATTTCTAAGTAATCCTTATGTCCTTTTTTTAAAATGTGGTTTCAGGGACTGTTATTAGGCTGTATGGAGGTGTAGGTCCTGTACTGCTCTGGAGTGAAGTCAGGATGCCCTGATTTGGAGGTGTCTGTGTTCCAAACAGCCTTTGTGTGGCTGCACCAGGAGGTGCTTCCCATGGGGACAGCACCCCTAGGGAGGGGATTCCTATTGGCAGTGTCTTCCTACTGCCAGCATTATGTGGGCAAGCAGGTGGGTAGGTAAAATCCTCTTTTGGCACTGAAGAGGCAATCTGTGTTTTGCTGGGGAGCATCGTATAGCTGGGATTTCTTTGATATTGCACAGTCAGCTGGTGTGGAATTAAGTTAATGTTTTCCAGTGCTTTTGTTCCGTGGCTGTGTCCAGCCCCTTCAATCTTCCCAGCTCCTAATGAGGTGAGTCCCCTGGCTTTTGCTGGCCTGTGCATGTGGCTCTGCCAGTGCTGGCAGATCAATCCGTGTTTGTATTCCTGGCCTTGAGCTGTGCTCTGAGGTGGCAACAGCCCTGTGTGTGGAGACTTTTGCTGCCATTTCAGCTCAGCTTAGAGCAAATGATCATGCTTTGCTGAGGCTCTGAGTAACCTGAGATGGTGTGCAAGGCAACGCGAGCAGCAGAGCAGGGTGAAAAGTACAGGGCTGAGTGCACTGGAAGCAACCCCAGGTTTGTTTGGAGCCTGGGTGTGATCAATGATGTTTCTAACAGTGCTTTTGGAGCATGGAGAACCTGATTCTGGAGGGTCTGGGGTAATGCAAAGCGCTGTTGAGATTTAGTAGCTCAGTTCAACTCAGAACATTTCCTGAATCACGGTGGTCATCTCTGCAAGCAGATGTTAGCAGGATCCAGAATATCACGTTTGCAAGTCCCCTGCTGCAGCTTTCAGGAGGCCACAGAGAGGGCAGAGAAATGTGCTGGGCTGTAGGGAGGATGAGGAGCACTATACAGTGAAACCTGGTTAATTTGAGGAATTGTCTTTCTCCATCATGTAGTAAATTCATTAGTCATGTAGAGTGAGGAAGTTGATTTATGGCTGTTGACTATATTGAATCGACAAAAGTAGCTTCTTGAAATTTAGTAGCCGAAATTAAGGCCTCTCAGTCATTAACAGATTAGACTGCTTAAAACAATTTAATTATTTATCCTGTGCAAATGGGATAGGATATTCTAAAATGATGCCTGTACTGCTTTAGACATATTTTAGTATACTTGTGATTAAAGGTCTGTTTGTAAATCATGCTAATTGACTGTTGGCACAGAGTGGTGGAGGAAAGCAAGGACCTTGGCTGAGACTTAGTAGTTTTTAATTTTGGGAATTTAATTTAAAAAAAAAATTAAAGAGATAAAAGATACCAGTCTGGTTTGAGCTAATGCTCTCTTCTTGTCTTCTGCTTCCCATGAACTCTGTCAACATCTGTTCATACAGGAGTTAAAGTAGAAAAAAAGGAGGCTATTAATAGCACGGTATGTCTGTGTTAAAACTCAGAATTATGTATATATACTGCTATTTTTATTGTGTAGTATGTGGATTAGGTGAGGTCCCATCATGATAGCATCTGCACATACATCATTCCCCACCTGGAGACCTTAAAATATCAGTGTAGGTGTTTTTTTTGGTTTTTTTTTTTTTTGCGAGTGATCATGGCATGCAGTCGTATCATCTCCAAAGGAAATGACTGTGCTGGAAGTGGCTCGTCCTTAAGTGCCATCCTACCCAGAAAGAGAAGGAAATAATTAAGATGATATGAATTATGTAGAACAGACTTGAATAAAGAGTGACAGAAGGGCTGGCTTTGACAGCTGGATGTTAAATGAAATTTGTTTCTGTTGTTATAGATGCATAGCCTGTTTTTAAATGTATAATTTATTTAGATTTATTTAAGGGGTAGAGGAAAGAAACAAGAAACCCCTGATGCAGAGAATTGAAATAATGAGTTGTTATACAAACATAAATAGTCATTGCAAAATATTTTATTGGTCTATTTTTGCTGTATTTATAAGGGCATTTTAAGACTCTTTGAGTCTGCATTTTACATGCATGCAAATACATGCTACATTTTACCCTGCAATCCTTACTGCGTGCTTAATTGAGTTGATAGCAAAAAAGACATGAATGCTCCTGACTGCTTCAGCTTGCTCTGGGGAGAGAATGAATTTTTCATCTTTTCCAGGAGAGAATTTATCCTGAATGGCTGTTTCTCAGATTGTGTTTTATTACTCATACCTGTAAGAAGGCTGAAGCTGTAGGTGTGGGAAGGCTTTCTACTCTAAACTGCAGGAACTTTGTAAATGTTCCAACTTCACAGCTAAAGAAGAACTTAATGGTGTTATAATTGGGGGTGTGAGTGTGTGTGGACATAAGGGTAGGGGAAAAAAGCTGTTTTCCCCCCAGAAAAGCTTTCAGATGGGTGGCTAGGGTAGAACTGATCCTCTGGTTAGGATGGTATAAAGCTTTATTGATGTGTCCAGCAAGGACAAACTGGACCAAGGATTTATAGAGGGATGGGAGGAATTATTTATTCTGGATTTGTTAGACCAGGTCACATAGGTACTCATTTGCTATTTGCCCATGACTTTTCCACTTATACTATATGCAAATACGTGCTATTACTATAAATTTTAATTTTTGTCAAGACCTTTTTTTTCAAAATTGAGTGTTCAGCAGGTCATACTTATTTTATGGAGATTAGGCTGAAGGAATGCTTAGGACTCAGTAGTCCTGAGGCAGGCAATGATAGTAAAACTTGCCTTCAGAGAAAATTCTTGCCTCCTCTCCTCTGATTACTTCTGTCCTGTTTCACCATATATAAAATTATGCATATTTTTTTATCTTTTTTTTTTTTTTTTTTTTTGGGCTTTTTTTTTGGCATCTTGATATTGTCTTAGAGCTTTTGGGCACTCTTGGGGAAAATAGCAGAGGTTTCTTTTCTCCTAACCAGCAGCCTTGCCAGCTCTGTGCATTTGCTTTTCTCAGTGTGAGCATACCTGGGGTTTTTAAGGTTTATATATCTGTTATGTGTAGAAAGAGATCTCTTCCTACCTGTCCATGGCATTTGCTTTTCCTGTAGGTTGTTTGGAATCAATTGATGTCACTGATCTTTCTGCTTCTGCTGCTCCTGTTTGTTGCAGATGTATTTGATGCCTTTGATTGCTGCTGACAGCAGGACTCTCTGATAATCTCTATCTCTGGGTGATTGCTTAATTGCCTCTATGGCACCCACAATAATATGGTCTGGAATTTGTCACTTTGGTCTTGAAAATCGTACAGTGTGCAGTTTCCTCACAGGTGTTTTGTGGCACTTACAGAGAACTCAAAATTGAGCCACTTTCTTTTCTTTTTTTGTGTATAGACTCCCAAAATTGCTCTCTTGCATGGTGAAGTGGAGCTAGTTTGAGGTTTGGGAGGCACACAGGCAGCAGTTCTGAGGGACAGTGGCATGGCCAAAATCTCTGATTCCCTCTCCCATGCAAACGTGCCATTTGCAAATTCAACGGGGCAGGGAGGGCAGCTTCCCACACCCTCCACTCCTCATCCCAGCTCCACCCAGAAGCATGCAATGTGTGGGTCATTGAATAATTCTCATTCTTTGTCGCCCTAAAATGAAAACTGGAGACCTACTCAGGTCAAGAATTAAGTTGCAGAAAGGGTAATTCATTGTTATGTACTTGTATACCTCAGTTGCCTGCGCTGGGTGACTGAACAAATGAGAATTTCAGCAGGGCAGCAGGAGCAGAGTTGTGTGGCCAAAGCCTCTGGCATTTCTTATGTTCCTACAGTTTTTTCTTGTGTGCTTTCTTAGAAAAAAACCAGTAGAAAACAAATTTTGTCTTAGTTGAGGAATGCAGCAGATTCTGTTTTCTGAAACAAGAAGCAATGCCATTCAAAAGCCTTCTTATGATTAAAAAGTTGATTACCTCTTTGTGTGTCTGGATCTATACCTTACTTTGGAGGATTGATTGACGCGCGAATACAGCATGAGAATTATTCTTTAATCATTGTTTTCCTGATTATGCTATTCTTTGATGAAAACTGTTCTTTCAGCTTGTCAGGAGATAAATGCCACCTTGAGATCACAGCCCTGTGGGCAATTCCCACAGGGCTCAAGGGAAGACTGGGTTTCTAGTCTTGAAATACAGAGACCGTTTCCAGAGATTTTTCCTCCAGTGCCCCTTTTCCACAAGCCAGTGAGTTCATTTGGAAGAGTCACGGATCCTTCCCATGCCAGAGATGATCACTTTGTACTAAGTGATCACAAGTGGCATCAGTGGCACTGACAGCAGCTGCTCAAGAGTAGCACAGGGCCAGGGAGATCCTTGGCTGGGCCCAGTGGCTTCATCAAGGCAGCAGAAGAGTTTGGGCATCCTCGTGGAAGGAGAGTTACTGAGCCCAGAATGTACAGGAAAGCTGAGAGTGACAGGAATCTGCTGCATTGTGTGTGAAGTTGTAACTTGTCCCTTTCCTCTATCAATGCCAGACACAAGGCTTTTGCCCTTCTGATATGGCAAATATTGAATAAAGTAAGTACAGGGCAGTTCCTCCCCTGCAAGCCATTTTAATGTGTGGTTTCGATCAACAGAAAGAATGAAATGCTTGTCAGTGCAGAAATTCTGGGAAGAATGGGTTGGGAGGACTGGCACCATAGATAGTAGAGGAATAAATTTGCCTCCTGGCTCTCCAGAAGCCAAAAGACACTGTGACTCAATGAACATAATTAAAAAAAAAAAGTACTAGCAGGTTCCTTTCCGATTACTGAAGATGCCTTTTGTGTGCTGAATCACTGTTGTGAGCAGGCAGAAGTCCCCTGGATAGCTGTTTGAAACTATTACTGCCAATAGCTTCTTTTTCTGCTGTATTTTCTGCTTAGATGCTGCTTGATGTGGAAATGGGTGCTATAGCTTTATTTTAGTATTAATTTATATGGGAGAGATTACTTGTGAACAGTAAATAAAATTCTGTTTCTGAAGAAATACTAGAAAATTGGATGTTTGTGACAACCTTGTGTATTGAAATGCATGGTTACATCAATAGATGCCAAAGAAACATATTGGGTAATCTGTAAAGTTCACAAGGTATCCTTTTTTACCAACATTTAGAAGGTAATGGGGAAGAATGACAGTGTCTATATTAGCAGTGTCTTAATTTTAATTAATTGTTGGGATTTTTCTGCACATAAAGGCTTGCATGTGTGTTGCATAGCTCTTTGGTCTGACAAGTACTTTTGCCTCTTGGAGAAATTTTGATCCAAAAAAGATACTGTAAGCACCTTTGAGAGAGAAGAAAGGTGCATGAAAGCCTGATGAAGAAATGGATCATCTTGTACAGTGATGCATGGTTTGGTTTTGTTGTTTTGGAAGGTTTTTTTTGGAGGTTAGGGAATTGCTGCAAGTGCTACCTGATTTGAATTGTGTACTAACAAACTAAATTTAGAGAGCAATGAGAGAACCAAGGCATGTAGCAAGCCCTGCTACAAGGATGGAAGGCCACAGCGTGGCTGAGAGAGGTTTCTAGGAAAGTATTTTAGAAAGGAGCTTGGAGAGGTGATCAGAGTCAGAAGAGGAGGAAATCTTGTGGGTGAAGGCAGAAGCGCTCACTGGTAAGGATGCAAGCCTTGATGTGGATCATCAGGCATCTAACTCAGTGATACTCTGTGTCCTCTGGGGCATGGAAGAGAATGGAGGCTGACCCTTACTTCCATCACATCCCAAATTAGATTGTGCCCATGAGGGAGATGTAATTTAATTAACTCCGAGAACCTCAGCACCGCCGAGACACTGGAGTGGCTTCGCAGGCATCCCTATGACTTCACTGTGCATTCGTTATCCCAGGCTGCTCTCCTGTCACGCCTCCTGCTTTCCAGTTGATAAGAGCCTCTGCCTTTCCATTTGGTCGATTAAATGCTGTAAATTCTGCAACGAGGGGCGAAGCATTAAATTTCTCAAGCGTGTCTGCGCGTCTTATCGTGGAGCCGATTCCATGTTGCTAACAGCATTTGATTCATACTGAAGGAAAATTGATGACCTGAATCCTCCTCACATAAGAGCTTCATTGTTAACATCTCTTGTTCTCAACTACCTCCCAACTTTTTTTTTATGCCTTCCCATTCAATTTATCAAGCATGCTTTCAGCAATCAAAGGCTAGAAAATCGCTTTCATTCTCGAGCAACATATTCTGTGTCATTTTATCAAGATGCGGAGCTCCTAATTCTCTGAAGAAAAGCTGAAGAGAAGTGGGAGCTGTAGCTTATCACTGTCTCCCGTGTCACGTTAATGGAGGATTGCAGCCAAGGTGACAACAGAGCATTCCCAGTAAAAGAAGGCTCCCTCACATGCTCAAGGAGCCGTGGGTAAAATAACCTTTCTCATTGCATCAGTGTTCTTTGCCGAAACACACGGCCTCAGCTCTGGCGTGTGGTAAACTGCTCGGGGAGGAGGCTTTGAAATACCTGACCTGGGAGGTGTAGAAGGACTGTGTGTGGATTTAAAAGAATAAGGAATATCAAGGGAGTTGGTAGATGAAAGAAAACAGGCAATTAAAACTGGTCAGGGTGCATCAACACGAGTTCAAATAACCTCCTGCTTTACAGAGGGCAGAATCTCAGGTGGATTTTGTAGCCCGAGTTTTCTGGCTCTTTGTGGTCAGGCTGCTTTCACCACTACTGCTTACCATATTTTGTTAATGCTTTTAAGATTAATTCTAGCTCTTTTCTATTGCATAATACACCTGGTATTAGTCCCCTGTTTATGGAGACTCAGAAATGGGTTCAGCAGATTTAGGAAAACACAGGAGTAGTTAAGGATGCAGTTGGCTGTGGAATGGACCCACACATAATTTTACTGTGCATTCAGGAAGTGTCTCTAAGGCTTTTTTGATGTTTTTGTCTTAATGAGGCTGATAGATGAATAATCCAATTAATCTCAACCTTTTTTTCCTGTGTGCTTATAGTGACAAAACGTGTGACTCTTTAGTGTTTTGAGGGATTTGGCAATTACAGTTTGTACAACCTTGACTCTAGTTGAAGAATGGTAGCATTGGTTTGAGTTGTGTTTTGACAACTGAAGAGAATGTGGCATGTAATTTTCAAAAGTAGCTTTGTTGGGGAATAGCAGTGAGACTTGATTTTGCCAGACCCTTTAAAGATGGACTGGTTCACCTAACAGCTCTGAACAGGAGCTGAACCCTTTAGAAAGTTTGGCCCAGTCACAGTCACTAGTTGTAACAGTCACTAGTTGTAACCTGGGGCTGGATATTTCACATTTACACAAGCAATATGCACGAAATTACTGTTTATTGAGAAGAGGACTGGGGGAAAAAACATATAAACTTAATGGAAAGCAGTCTGCTGGTCACCATTTCAGTTTCAGTGCAACTAGCAGGTCTGCCTGCTGTATTGCCACTGTAGTGCACAGTGGGAAAGGGTGAGATGGTAACTGATGTCAGCAGTTATGGTAGTAAAAGAGCGGAAAAGTAAGAAGGATGGAAGGAAAAATAAGTTTTTCACCATCTAATTTAAATACCTTTGGTTGTCCCTTGGTTGCCTACTGTAACCTGACAGCTTTCCCTCTGTGGAAGCTGTTGTCTTTGTAATCCCAGTAACAGTCAAGATCTGTCCCTTGAGATGATTTTCTCATCCTTGAGGTTGACATTGCAGTCCTCCCAGAGAAGCAGGAGAAACTCCTTGTAATAAATTATCCATCACCCTATATGATTGACTCTATTTTTGTCCTACCCTTTACTTTTTTTTCCCCCTCTCTGAAGTGCACTGGGTATTTCAGCCCCTAAAGAGGAACTCCTCTGACACTAATCACTTTTCACCCATGCAGATATTTCATCTGATGGGTAGTACAGTTGAATAGCTTGAAGATGTATGGAAGGGAAATTATTGGGAAATGGTCAGAAATTGCATTTGGTGGTTTGCCAACTGGGACTTTTGCTTCAGTCCATTTGGGTTAGCCATGGTGATTTTGTAGCATTTGATTTCCTTCTTGTTAGTGAGTTTTGGCTCATTCAAAAGTATTTCTGAAATTGTTTTGAGATACCAATTGCATTTAAGCTGGGGGACAGGGAAGCCTAGATATCTTGAATAGTCTTCCAGATGACTTAATGTGACAGCAATTTAAACTAGCAAGCTTTTCTTTTCTGTAATGTTTTAGATTAAAATAAACAGATACTTATACTTTTTCAGTCAGTTAGCTTTCACCCTATTTTGTTTTCTGATGGTCAGAACAGGCAGCCTGTACATTCTGCATTACAGTTTCTTTGTTTGTGTCAGTGTTTAGGTATTTCTTGCTAATTGTTGTTTAAGTTGTAGTGGTGCTCTCTTCAGAATATCTTGGGATCCAGGGTCTGATCCAACCCACAGTGCTGGCTTTTAATCCCTTCACACAGCTAATTTCTGTCACTGTTTCTAAGATATCAGTGCTAATTACCCAGAGGCATGGAAATAATTGTGCTAGAATGCTGGAGAGAGGGGTGGTTTTGGTGTGCACTAGAGAGCACTTAAGATGGAATTGAAATAAATTCTCTCCTGTAACGTTTTCCCTGGATAATATCACCCCTATCATGGGTCTCATACTTTGATGTATTCTTGCAAACTTCAAGTCAGGACCCCAGCATGCCCCATTTTCTGTGTGTGTTTCCATGTGTTGTATATACATGTGTCTTTTCCTCTGACATAGGTCATCAAGCTGAGCTGTCAGGTATGTCTTGTTATGAGAGAGTCACTTGTTGGAGCAATGAATTGTCTTCAGTGAATTAATTTTCACTCCAACAGGGTTTTCAATGAAAGTTTACAGACACTATAGTTTAGGCAGGCGGCCAACGCAGAAGGGATTTCTGTTTGTATTTCTTTATTTCAGTGCCAAAGGAGGATTAGCTTGTGCTGAAAGGGTTAGAGAGGTGAGCCAGAAATGCTTGACCTAGTCTTTACTAGACATTTGCTCATTATTTTCTTTTGAGCATTCTGAAAGGCCTTCTTCACACGTGTGGGCAAGAATAGGTTAAAAACCATGTAGACCTGCCAAAGCTTTACAAATCTCTTTACTAGCTTTATTAAACCAAGCCAAAAGAAAACCTCTGTATCTTTTTTTCCCTTTTATTCCCTTAACACCACCCTCCATCCCCCAGCCCTCCTCCCCCTTACCCCCTAGGATTTTGGTTTTTCTTTCCAGCCCACACATCTGTAAGTGCCTGCTAGGTACAGGAGACACATTTTCATGGTTTGTTAGCTTGGCTTTCCAGCCCTGCCTTGTCAGTGCCCCCGACTCTGCAAAGTGTTCAGAGTTTTGTTGGGTTGCTTGTGACAGTGTTTGGATGAGTGCTGCAAATTTTCTGTAATATATCTGGTAATTTACTTGAATGTAGCGCAAGCTGGAAGATGGGAGTGAGCTTTTCATCTCTGACATTGTGATATCAGCAGGGGAGAAAATAAAAAACACCTCAGAGTCAAGATGTATTAAATTAGTTGGAAAGTAAATTGACAGAGAGTTGGCAACAAATACATGATCACTCACCCTTTGAGTAAAGTGTGGGTACCAGCAGTGGAAAGTAGTTTGCCCTGAAGCTTTTGTCTAAGAAAACTAACTAGTAATAGTGAGAGCAAAAGCTTAGCACTTCCATATCCAAGAACTTCTTGGGGCACATCACAGCATTGCCTTAAGAAAATGGAAGTTGTTAATACAGTAAGGAAGTTGTCACATCTTATTTTGAATTTTAAAGTAATTATTTAGGGCTCCATCCTCAACCGATATCCTATCAGGCTGCCATTTGAGCAAAAAACTCTTCATGTCCCTCTTTTTATGAACCAGTTTGTTTTCCTGTTTTCCTAAGTTATGTAGTAAATGTAATGTAGTTCATTTAAGGACCACAACTTTGCAGACTGCCAACACTGTCAAATGGACAGGCGCAGAGGAAGCCTTTGAAATCTCCGCAGTATTTTGATGGTAACATACCAAGTATAATCATCAAGCCACACTGATCCTGAAAAATCCACCAGCCCTCAAACCCAAGGGAAAAATGCAACATGTTTTCATTATCACCTGTCAGTGTGCTGGGAATCCCCATGCTTCACCCCTTGGAGGAATGTGTGCACTGCTAAGATGGTAAATGCATCCTGTAGCATAAGTTACTAATTTAATTTCTGTATCCAGTGGCTTTTGGTGAAGTTTCTGAAGCAGCTACTCAACAAGCATGCATTGAAATCCTTTTAAATCACTCCCCAGAAGTTTGTCCTAGAATCCCTTCCCAAAAGGCTGCTCTTAGGGCAGATCTGAGACGTGGTCTCAATAATTTATGTGCGGATTTCTTCTGCACAAAATCTGACAGCGTCTTTTTGGGAGCAGTAGTGGGACGGTAAATCCTGAACGCATTGTGACAAGGAAATGTGGAACAAAATGGTATAACTTAAATTTAGGCCAGGAAGCCAGAACACATCAAGGAGCAGCTCTGAGTTAAGGCAGATGTGCTGGGCACAGAGGGGAGCAAACAGGCATGGGAGGCAGAAGGAAGATCAGCAGCTTAACCACTTAGTCAAGCTGTTGCTTCACAGAGGAGCACATAGGATGTGCCACTTGTTGTAAGCAGTTCATGTGCTTGGTTCCCCCTCAATCTGCACGTGTTTATGTTTTCTTCCCAAGGATTTTTCTCTATTTAATAAGATCAAACTCAATTATTGAACTATGGACTTCCTTCCTTAAAACTCCATGTGCCCAGATTTCCCAGTAGTCTGCCTGGAACACAAATACCTGAGTAATTTAAACAGGTGGCCATTTGCAGCGTAATTACTGCAGTTGTTACTGATAAATAACAGCCTCAGCTTGCAAACCCCAAGAGCATCTAATTTGTTTGCCTGCCTGCAATGGATTGTCTTCTGTGCAGAATATAGATGATCCTGCAGTCACAAGCCAGAAAAAAAGTAAGTTATTTCAATTCATCCACTCTAGTCCTGGAAGCACTTGCAAGGTATTTGCAGGACCAGGGCCATTATTTGCTTCTGTGAGGGCAGCTAGTCTGTACCAGCTTTAATGATAACCTGGTTTTGCAGAGAGGAGAGGAACCCTGGAGCAGCTTTGTGAAGTTTCCAGTTGGTGGTTTTGTTTCCACCTTTATCAAACTGGCCATTTTCTTCTCTTTAATCTCAAGCTGATGAAAGCACTTAGTATTTGACCATTTTGATTTTTACAATGATAGTTTTACACTGCATTTTGCAATGTAGAGGTGCTGTGGTTTTTTTTTTTTGTAAAAGCCTCCTTAAGGTATGACAGATATTGGAAAAAACAATTTCTACTTTTCACTGATAACTAATTTGAGTTTCTTTATCATCATAGTACTAATCTTAGTAGATGTATGCTCTTATGTATAAGACTCATCCAGGCATGGAGTATTGACAACTTCTCTGAGCAAACTGTGCCAGTGCCTCAGCACTTTCACACTAAAGAATTTTTTCCTAACATCTAATCAAAATCTAATAATCTTCATCCTAAAGCAATTCTCTGTTTCCCTATCTCTACATGCCATTGTACAAAGTTCCTCTTCAGGTCTCTTGCCGGCCCCCTTTAGGTACTGGGAGGTTGCTCTGTGGTTTCCCTGGACCTTCTCCAGGATGAACAGCCCCACCTCTCTCAGCCTGTTAAAAAATTACATCAAACAGTTGCTCAAAAAATGTAGTAAAGGACTTTGCCTGAAATTGTATACATCCTTTACACCATTAAAGTTTATTATATCATTGTTACTACAAACTTGCATTGGCATTACCGAATTTCTGAGTGACAACTTTACAGAGGCAGAGAGAAATTTGGTAATAACTGCACTTTTTAAGTGTGCCAGCCAAAAACCAGGAAAGATAATTCAGTTGAACATGAATATTTTTGGGTTGTGGGATAGGAAGTTTCATTTCTTTGATCTTTGAAAACCTGTCTCCCAATAGATATTCTCAGATGCCTTCTGGGGAGCTCAGAGTTGTAAACCTTTTGTCTGCCTAGAGACATCTTGAAAAAGTCATACAGCAAAAAAACAGCAAAAATGCAACATAGCTTTGCATACAAAAGCTGAACATTCATGCTAGACCTGTGTATATATCACAGGAAATGAGTCTTGAAGGAAGTTAAATCTAAAATTTTTAAACAGTTAAATTGTAAGCATGTTTTGATACTGCATCAGATATATTGCACATACCAGTGTTAGTGAATACAGTCTTTACTTTGAAGCCTTCCAACCATTTGATGATGATATTAATTCACATTTTTTAGAAAACTGCTTTATCTAGTAAGTTTGAGCTGGTGAACACTGAGGGCTGGCAGGAGACTTGGTAAGCAGATTTTGAGTGATTCCAATTGTCAATATATTGTGCAAGACAGCAGTGTGCAGATGCCTTTGTGGAGAACTGTACTTTGTTAAATATTTCAGCTGTATTTTGTGTTTCTTGACTAAACTCCCATTGGGTGAGGACTGCATATTAAAATTCACCTTGTGGTTTGAGCCTGATCTCATTCTATTTCTTATTGCTCTGTTCACAGCTTCCAGTTTTCTCTTCACTATCAGTCTGAGTCAAGAATACTAATGATCTGGCACTCACTGGAGCTGGAAAGCTTTGTAGGTAGTTATACTGTTATTAAATCCAGCTCCTCGGGGTTTTTTCCATCTGAAGAACATGATAT
Organism: Ammospiza caudacuta; assembly: GCF_027887145.1. Taxonomy (NCBI): domain Eukaryota; kingdom Metazoa; phylum Chordata; class Aves; order Passeriformes; family Passerellidae; genus Ammospiza; species Ammospiza caudacuta. Next base: position 19,350,752 of record NC_080596.1, on the reverse strand, counting down.
TCTCCACTTCCTGTAGTGACAGTGATGCCACTGTCCCAGTGTAGCTCTACTGTTTACCAGTCTCTGTTTCAGTGCCTTTCGCATATTACTGGCCACACACTCATTTTTAATATGTCACAGAGTAGATCCATGTTCTGTATCTTTCGGATGAAGCTACTTTTGGTTGTATCCAAGCAAGCTGCCATTATAAGCTGCCAGAACTTGGACTCCATTTTTTTTTGGACATATTTTGTAATGGCATAAGAATTTTGGCATGCTGTGTTGTAGAGGCTGATGTCAGTCACTGCTGTCTAAACACACTAGATTTCCTATCAATTACACCACTAAATCTTTGACAGATTCTGCCAGTCTTTGGGTAAATGCTTCCCAGTTCTTCATTCTGACAGCCAAAAGAGGAGAGGGAATTGAGAGCTACTTTGCAAAGAACGTACAGTATGAGAAGTGTGTCAAAGTTTTTTTAGCTTTTTCCACAGTTAAGAAATCTATGCTAGGTTTTGGTTGGGCTGCACTCTCTTCAGATGCCTAGCATCAGAAGTGTCCTAGTATGGTTTTTGGTTCTAATGTCACTTAGTATAGCTGTTGTTTCTTTTTAAAACTTTTTTTTAAGTGGATGGTGTATTGAATTTTGTTTTCACTTTTTAACCAAAGAGCTATTTTTGTGGTTGAAGAAAAAAGAAGACAAATGTCAGTCTGTGTAGCACTGACTATTTCCTTGCCTTGAATACTAAGGTATCTCTGTCCAAGATTTCTTTGCTGCAGTGTTTCAATGAGAGTGTAGGGAGCTTCCAGCATCATGTCCATGACTGTCTGCTCATTTCTTTCCTGCTCAGAAAATCAGCTGCATGCTCTGTCAAAGGGAGTTGCCTCATTGCCTGCACCTTAAACCCAACATTTGTGTAAATTACTGGATCCTTTGTGCCTGTACTGTGCAAGTTCACCTGTGTGTTTCTGTGTTATCTATGTGGTTTTATGTGTGTGTATTTTTAAGTGGTTTGTTTTTGAAAAAGATGTCTGCATTTATATACATCTGCCTATATGATAAGTGTATTTATTCTGGAAGCTAGGAACTTAGTGTTAGCATATCCCTGTACATATTGCTCAGTAAAATTATTCTATCATTAGGAATGTGTTTTGTACAGATGTGGTCAACATTTGAACAATAGTGGTTGAAATATTTTTCCTGTTAAAATCATTAGCTGTCTACCTGTAGGTGCTCAGGAATGGTATTTTAATAAGCACAGGTAAGCCATTTGAAGAAAGACAAAAATAATTAGGGAATATAAACCTGATTTATTTTATCAAGGCTATTCTTTATTAGTCCTAAAGATAAACACATTTTAATTGGCTCACTGCAGGGTTGGGTGACCAGTAAAGAGAGGAGTCAAAATTCATTTAACCTAGCAGTTCATTGTGGCTTTCAGTGAGGCTGTTACTTGCTTTTCATGCACACAGCAGTTAAACATAGGGAAATTAATGGAACTGGAGTTGTTTTGGAATAGTTATGCCAAGTGGAAAGAGATGGCTTCTTTTCTGAACTTGTCTGAACAGAATTTTTTTTCTCTTTTTGCATTGAAACTTAGACTTAATGAAGTGTGCCTTAATGTGGGCTTGTGGTTCAGGACGTTCCTTTCCATTCTGCAGCCCCTTGAGATGTACTGACCCAGCTGCACAAGGTACTGATAAAGTGCAGCTTGTGCAAAATGAAAGGTCAAGATAGCCTTTTCATGCCTCTCTCCTAGCTATTTGCACCAGCCTTTGGGAGCCCCCTCACTGTTATTTTGCTGAATATTCCCCTTTGGGGGTGCTGTGGAGCCCAAAATGGGCAGCCTGAGCAAGGCCTTGCACTGATGTGGGGTCATCTCTCTAGGCTATGCCATTAGCACTCCCAAGGTCCTTCACAGCTCCTGGAAAAATAGGCTAAAGTTTAAATGCATGTTCTCTCCTGTAAATTAATAAACTGTTATTCCTTTGTTTTCAACAGCTGAATGTCTTTAACATTCCTTTTTGACAGAGATTTTCAGCGTCTCCACCTCCCATACATCCTTTCTTTTTAAAGAAATGTTTTCTTTGGGTTTACTTCAGGTTGAGGAATTTGTATTGTGTGTGGCTGTTGCTTGCAGCGAGGGAATTCTGTTTTAATCCCTTAACTAACATTGAGCAGAGAAGGAGTTTGTTCTTTCAAGTTGATGCAGGACAGCATTAGTGGTGATAAAAGGATATATTGTTTAAAACAGCTGAGAAAAGCTGCTGTCTGTATGGCTCTTTCCACCTTCCTTATCCATGGTAGGCTTAGGAGGAGCCTTCACTCAGTCTTTGACGATGGAGGTCTTCATTGTGTGGGGCAGGGGGAGAGAGAGGGGAAAAAGAGGAAGAGGGCTGCTATCATAATTTTGGAGCCTGGTTAATGACTCAGTTGAAGGTCGGGAATCCTGTGGTGTACAAAGAGGTTAGTTAATGATCTGCACTAAAATGGAATTTTCTGCTCTTGATTGTCTAGTCCTTTTCTTTTAAATTATTATTATTAAGGATGGCACTTCTCACTCATTTCCTGTGAGTTTTGATCATGATATTAATACTGTTTTCTAAAGTATGTGACAAAGCAGCCCCAGTCAATGGTTTAGCCATGCAGACATATATTCATGACTACACTGAGCATCCCCGAAAGCATGATTTGTGTTGGTAAATACAACACAGTACAATACACAGTGCTTCTCCAAATCTAAGCTTTCAACTTTTGAATCAGACTTAATGTAAGCAGATTCTTCACATCTTTGGATAAGTTTTGGAAAGAGAGGTTTTAACAAATGGGACTGAAGGCTGGAGCACGATTCACTGTTTATATGTGGATACTGAAGGAAGCTGACTTTGAATGTGGTCTCAAAATGCAGAAAAGCCACTTAAAGAGCTATTACAATCACCCCTGATGTAATTGCACCAAGCCAGGGATGCTTAGAAATGAGTTCTCATGCCCTGTGGGTTGCTGGTCGGCAGAGGAATAAAAGATTAAATGGAAGTTACAATCCATCTGGAAAGGATTTGTTATCACCCAGAATGGACTGGAGTCAACAAGGGATTTTATTAATACAATTAATAAAATCTTTTTTCTCATCCTGCTGAAAAAGAAATTTTTAAAAAATAGATAAAGTGGCTGAAAATAAGGTGTCAGTGATGGGATTAGAGAGGTTCCTGCAATTTTGCAGTCATTTGCTTTGAATTAAACATAATTTGAATTTTCCTTGGGGCACTAATGCTTCCCCCTCCGTGCCCTAAGTTTCAGGCTATATTTGTAGGCTTTTTTCTTTTTTTTTTCTCCTCTGTAATCAGGCCTGGCCTGTGCCCCTAATTGTGACTATGTGGAGGCTACTTTTTGTAGATTCTGTTTGTGGTAGTGTGTTTGGGTGTTTGCCTCCATATGCCCTTGCCAGCTGCTTCTCTGGAATTAGAGCTTTGCTCCTCCCAGGGTCTGCTCTGCCTCTCCTGCCCCCTAAACACCAATGGCTTGGATGTGGCTGCCTGTAGTCACATGAGTCTTCCCAGCAGGCTAAGACCCACAAATTGCTGGTTTTAGATACTCAGAGATTTGTGCTTTTATTTTAAACTATCTCCTTATCAGCAGGGCACACACCGAACTATCTGGGAGATGCATTAAGAAGTGGATTTTAGGTGAAAGCTTTATTTGGTCCATCTGTAATTAAGTGATTTGTTCCAAACTCATAAATCTCTCTTGGCTCTTTCTTTTGCCACTAACTAACTCATCCTTCCAGCTTCATGTCAGGCACTCTACTCCCTGCTCCCTTTCTAGATCAGATTTCCTTCATTGCCTCCTTTCTCCTTACACCTTGTGGTGGATTGGATTTTTTTTTCCCCCCTAAAAAAAATGCTTCTTTTGTTCTTCCTAGCAGCCTCCACTTCCACGGACTTTTTGTAAAGAAACTGAGTTGTCTTTTCTCTTTGCCAAGCATCTTTCTGTCAAGTGAAAGCTCCTAATTTTTGTCTGGCTCCTGACCCTAGCACAACTTTGGCTGTGTTAGTCTCTTGTGGCTAAATTAGCTGGCTCTTCCTTCTCCTGGCAGTTCCTTTCCTTTGTGCATCTCTCATGTCCCCCATCAATCACTGTGTGCCAGAGTCTGGTAGAGGCAGCTGGCACCTCCTGCTTCAGGAGGGGGATCCCCTTCTGGCCCGTTCCTTTATCCCTGCCGGAAGGACTCGCGGCTTTTTGGCTTTCTCTGTGTGCTTTGTGCTCTGCTGAGCTGGCCCCGCTCCCTCGCACACCTTGTCCTGCCCTGCAAGCTGCACTGAGTTCTGCTGAGGTGGCCTTCAGCTTCTCTGTGCTCAGGGCTGGCACTTGCTGTGGCCTGCTGTGCCCTCAGTGCCTACCAATCTTGTTGGAAAAACATGTTTAAGCTTCAGGGGGCTCCCCAAGAGAGAAGACTTCCATTATGAGGAGACAAACATTTGGGAGGAAGAGGATGGTAGTGCTGGGAGCGATGAGGTTGAAGTTGCTGTGGAAATCTGGGCTGGCTCTCTGGGATCAGACACAGCAGTGAAGCTCCTGAAGATCTCTGTTGCCCTTTTGATCATCAGAAATATTTAACTCTCATACTGCCAGTCCGGGATTGTGAAAGAGCTCCATCCTTTGAGGAGTCCTGGCATTGCCACTGCCTTCCCCAATACATCTGCCTTCAATCCTTAGCCAAGTGTGAGCTCTGCTTATTGATATTATCCAAGCAGGGCTGAGGCTTAGGTGAGCTCTCATGACTCTGTGTGCTATTTTTAAATTGTTGTTTGGGAATGAGTGAAGGAAAGATGCATAGCTGATACAGGCAGTAAGACATACATATTTTATTTAGGAAGCACTGTTTGGATGCTTGGTGATATGCTGCAAGTCCACCACATCACCAGCCAGTGTTAATGTGTTCCTTTTGCCCTCTTATCCATGAATCACTGGAGTAAATGTGTCCAGGTTTGTGTGCTTTTTACTCAGTCATGGCCCATACCCTGTGTGCAGCCAGTGGAGTCAGCCTTGACTCTGAAGCAGCCTGCCAGCACTATCAGCAGCTAATTAGAAATCTGCTCTTGTGGTCAGACTTTCTTTCAGCATGTTAATTAATTTTCTAAACCTCTGTTATTTGGAGGAATGGGACCACCGTGGCAAGATAAGGAAGACCTGGCTTCCTTTCCAGCTCTGTTACACTTCTGGATTCCCATCCTCCTGCATGCCAATCAGGCCATTGATAGCTGGAGTGGGGACATGAGCCAGCCCTAGGAGAACATCCTCCTGCCTTTCTCCTCTCCATTTGATATTCTCTGTGTGTCCCCCACCTTTATTTTGCATTCTCTTGCAGTATCTAATTGATTCTTTATGAGACCTTTGTGCTCCATTTCTTTTCTGTGGAAAAATGTCAGTGCTGTTCAGCATTGTTGCTCTGTGGCAGGAGTCCTTGGGGTCAGGAGGCAGCTTTTGGGTTCGTGTCCCCTCTCTCTCTCAGTGCCTAAACTCCCCTAGGGCAGTCTGTGACCCCTTTTTCTCACGCAACTGGGCTGCTCTGTGGGGTTTTGGGGTTTGCACTTAGAGCCATGAGCTGGAAGAGGAAATTACTGTAGCTTTTAAATTCTGCAGCATGCCATATTGTTTCTCTCCTTCCACCTGCAAAGCAGAGATAACTACTCTTAACCCATCTGTACCAGAACAGTGTTGAAAGATTTAATTAGCTGCTGTCCACAGGGTTTTGAAAGGTGTAAGATATATCTGGAGTATTATTAAAGGTCTTACTAAGATTAGCCTTGCTGCATTCTGCTCTTTCCCTTACAATTACCAGGCAGATGTACACAGTGCGTGTGCAGATATGAAATAGTTAAGAGTTTTTGCATGTCTTTTGAAAAGTCATCCCATTAAAACAAAGCAACACATCAAAGTTAATCAAGTCCTTTTGAAATAATCTTTCTTACTGTATGTGGTTTAGGACCAGCTGAACCATCTGAAAAGCCAAAGCAGGCAGCGAGAGAGGGTGAGGGGGAGAGAGAAAGACACTTATTTATGTGAAGTCTGTACCTCTGTTCGACTTTGTACAGCCAGAAGCTAAAAGAAAGGCTTCCCTAGTGTGTCCAAGTTTCTGGTGAATGGCTCCTTTGGGTGCGGAAGTGAGTGCTGCGGATCCTTTCAGCCAAAAGGAACAGTTAATGAGTGTTTCTCTGTTCTGCCCTGCTGGAATGAGACACATCCCTCTTTCTAGGTCACTAAGTTAATCAAGTCAAGGATTTCTGTCCATTGTCCTTCTTATCAGTCACAGCTGCATTTGCATTAGGAAGCTTTCTGTTTCTTTAAGCCTCATTCATGTACTGATTAAATTCCTTCCCAAGTCTGCAAAAGCAAATGTCTAATGTATTATATAGCCATCTCCTGACCTAAGTAAAAACAACATACAGTAGAATATGCTTAAAAGCAGAAGAAAGGGGAAAAAAAATCACTGCTTTGATTTATCTGATCTGCAGTGATAAAACACAAGGGTAAAACAGGTGGATGCTTATGTTTCTAATGTGTGATTTTCAACTTGATGCCTGCTAGCATCAATATCAGTGTGTACCTGAATAAACAATCTAAGGTGGGAAGTGAAATTGCTCTTATTGAATGTTTGAGTAAACACTGCTGTAGCATCTCCTAATGAACAGCAATAGCTGTTGCAATGTGTTAGATAATAAATTGGTCCTGGCAGCACATTTCCATTTCACAAGAATGACTGAAGGATAAACTTCAGAGAAAAATGTAAAATTACTACCTTTGTAACCAAACAGTTGTAACTCTTATTCTTAAAAAGTTTGCAGTCTGTCTATACTTATCCTTTGTTTTCACCACCAATTCATAGTTTTGATGTTTGGAGGCATAAACTAAAATGTCTGTCCTGCTGATTTTGAGTGCAGTTTTGGGAAAATTGATGAAGATGTCCTTGTCTTCTTGTGCCTGCTGCAGCCCTCAAACATCCCTAAGGGGGCATCTCACTGATTTGGTTTTTTGGTCCCTCTGGATTTTCTAAGTTACTGGGAGGTGTAGACTTTAATCCTCTGCCAGTACAATTCTTGCTTTTAACACTTTAGAAAAAATGACCTTAAAAATTTTCTCACCTTTCCAGTGGCCACTTCTTCATCATCCAAACCTTCTTTGACATCTTGGTAAATACCTCTTGGGTAACAACACATAGACTTTCATTTTGTTTGTAGTAACAACATCTAGGATTTTGTGCTCAGCAGCTCTGTTTTACCCTTTCTCATAGATTTTCCTGCAGGTTCCTTCACAAGGGGCCTCTCTTACACCATAAACAATGCCCTGAAACTTGAAACTCTCTATCGTCCCTCATCTTGGTAAGCATGTACAAGTTCAAGTTCTTTGCAGAGTAAGGAAGGAGCTCCTTTGGCTCACTTTTTTTTTTTTTTTTTTTTTCCCTTCTTCCCCCTCTGCTGTCAGACAAATATTTAATTCCCCTCAGCCCTGTGGAATTCAAGTGCTGTGTCCTAATCATGGGGCTTCCCTCAAAAAGCAGCCAGCAGGAGCAGGGTGTGCCTCAGAAATGGTGTGCAAACCACTGATCTTAGAAGCTGGACCAACCTGAATTCTTTTTATTTTCCTAAGCCTGCAGCCTGCAAAAGGCTTGCATTGTTTCTGGCTTTTTTCCTCCTAGGCTGCAGTTCAATCAGTGTCTCATGTGTGTTTGTTTATGCATTTTAAAGCCCGTGAATCTACTCAGACAGTTTACTGAAATCCTGCAAGTTTTCCAAGTGTCCAGAATTGAGGACCAAGGAAGGGCTCTGGCTGGCCAGTGAGTTGGTGAGGATCAGTGACTGTGTAGTACTCTCAAAAATATACAGACACATATTCTGAGGAAACATGTAGTGATCTCACATCAATTTGAGGTAGCCTAGAAGATGGTGAAAGAGGGCTGTATTACTTGGCTTTTGCTGAGAGCACACTCAACTGTTACAGGAATTTCTGCCATTGCAGTGACAGTGTAAACAATTCTGAATCAACACAAGATCAAACATTTGTAAATTGTCCAGAAGACTGACTTTCTGCTGAAAGAAATGTTTGTTGAATCAGAATATTTTGCTTTTCAAAGCTATGTAATTAATTTTAATAAGAGCGCATAAAACACATTTTAAACTGGAAAGTTTTTTCCTAAATGGCAATGTGAATCAACATATTCCCACACAGCGTTTTGATTCGACAGTTCATCATTTTCCAAGGGAAAACAGTGCCTCAGAAATATTTGGCTGTGACAACCCTTTGTATTTAACTGCATTGATAAAAAACAATGCAGTGGTTGTTCCTGTGGATGCATGTGTGTCTGAAGAAACATGGAGACTGGAACAGCTCAGCCTGTGGAGGTAATAGCTGTGCATTCATCAGGGATCAGCAGTAGTTCCATGGGATCTTTATTTACTGAGTCCTGCTAAGGATCCAGCTCACTAAAAAGTGAAGATGAAAGTACCTCAAACCTCCAGTGTACATAGGAGCTGATGACAGACAAGCTACAGATTATTTGAGTGCTTTAATTATTCTTATTGTTTGTCCACATTAACCTGTGGTTTCTGGAGCTGCAGTTTGATTAAAGTTCTTTGATTAAACAGATGAGTTGACAAGACAAATGTTCCTTGCAGCCCTATGAATTATGGTATGAAATTAGGAACCTTTTCCTTGTTCAGTTTTTGTTCATATTTTCTCTTCCAGCCACAGCCAGGTGAATTTAGGATCACTCAGTAGGGACCTAAACATTTATTGGAGGAGAGCCGCTTATGCAAGACAGTGTAGCAGCAATATCTGTAAAAGAGAGAATGGAGTTTCTTAGTACCTTGTGCACTCTATATTTTTTTTAATTGGTGAAATAATTACAAACTTCCTAGTTCCTTGTTTAATATTTAAAAAATAAAATTAAAAAGTCAGGCAGAGGCCTTGATGAATACAAATGCTCAATCTGTTCAGGCTGCATCTGAACAAAGTTGTCCAATTCCCTTTGTGTTGGCGTAATCAGGATTTGCCTGAAATGGAGTGAAATAAGGGAAGAGGCGGGCAGTGTGAGAGAGGATTTGGAGTGGGTGGTGAGGGCTACTCCAGCTTTGTGCCTTTGTAATTATGCTGTGAAGTAATGCAGAGGGATAGTCTTAGGAGCAGATGTTTAAGGATATTTTGGCACCACAGGAATCTAAGTCTGAACAGGATTTTCCCGACATGAGGCAGAATCCTCATGAAAAGAAAACACCAGTGGACACGGATCTGCAGGCTGCTCTGCCCTGGCTGTTTTGCCAGTGCAGCTGGTTAACAGCATAGGAAGAAGTTGTGCCATACCAGTAGAACTCCTAATTTCAGCACAAACCTGTCAGTAAATAATATATTTTTTCCTGGGTAACTGGATTTACAGAGAGGATGAAGAAAGCTCTACCAGCAACAAGCCCTCTCTTACCAGCCTTGTTTACTTCATGAGGTTGTTGCATAGGTTTGGTTTGATAATGGCTATGCCAAAAGGAGGTTTTGATGAAGCAAGAATTGTTTTTAATAAACACAAATACTAAACTAGATTCATCATAATTTGTGGTACTTCTAACAGACACAGTTGAAGTGATTTTCTGGCTTTGTTCCCTGTGCAGACCTTGGACAGAGGCTGACTCCTTCAGACAAGGTTCTCACTCTCAGATGGCACAAAGGTCCTGGATGCTTCCCTGATTTCAGAGCATCATTTTGAGCATCAAGTTGATGCTCTACTGGCAGAGTCTGCCAGGTAGACAGAAAACTCATCAGGGATAGTGTTTTAAAACCAAGGGGGAAGTTTGGTCCCCCAGTGGGATCACTGGGCTGATTTAGTGAAAACAATTGTCCTTGTTGGAACAGGTTATGTAATGAGAAATCTGATCAGGTTTGATCAGTGTACAGCTATATTTAAGTGACACAGTGATGTCAGACCACCAGTCTGAGCGAATGTGCCATGTGGCCCATTTTTTACTTCCTAAAATTTACAGATGAAGGCTCTCCAACAGGAACAAAGAGCTTTCATTTTCCTCTTATTTGTCTGCAAACTTCACTTGATGGAACAAGTTTCAGGCGAGCAGGAAAATGTCTTTTGCTCCCATGTTTTTGTTAGGTGCAACCATGTTTTAGCACTTACAGCATTACTAGAAAGTGCTCACCATTTGTCACATCCAAGAGGAATGGGAATAAAAATCTAAAGCAGCCTATGACCCAGTTTCTTAGCACTGGGCATCCCAATAGCCCTTAGCACAAAGATGATCACAGGGGCAAAACCACAGGGGGTTTGATTCACTTCAGTGTTCCTGCTCTGGGGGACTGCAATAACTGCTAGAATCGATATTGCTATTCCACTGTACAAACAGAGCCTTATGAGGATGAAATTCTGTCCTTGGAAACAAAGTGGGCATGGATTTGCTCACCTGGTCTGCAGTGCTCTTAATTTTACTCATGTGAGTAACTGTTCTTGGCAGGGGCGTAATAGAGTCTACACTTGTGGCCTGCAGAAATTATTATGCTTTTCCTGTAGAGCTATCTGCCTTCCCCTGCCCCCAATTTCCACTGGAAACTGCCTTGTTTGTCACAGGTCATCCCACATCACTGTGGCTCACCAGGGAAATGACAATAATTCAAGTGCTTGGATATGGACGTCGAGCTTTTCTCTCCCTGTTGTTCCCTGGCATGACTGATGTCATTTGCCTTGCTTGAAGGCAGTAGTTAAGAGGGCAGGATGAGCAAAGCTGTGATTGCACGAGATGTAAATATACTTTGGCTAGTTCATTGTTAATACCATTCCCTGAGCAGTGTAAGAGTGCTTCAAAGTGGAACAAAGGGAAAGTGGGGATGAAGGAGGAGCAGGGAAGGCAGAAGAGAGCAAGGTCAAAACACCAGTAGCTGCCCATGGCAGTGTTTGACAGCCTCATCAAAAGCAAAGGACTAAACTGATCTTGAAAATACTATCCCTAGATGGTAGAAGATGCTGAGATTTGCTGCAGCAACAGCAGGATGTTTGCATCCTTGTTGTCATTTCCATTTTATTTTTGCTGATGAAGAGAAGACATCTATTGTCTCCTCTCCAAATAGGAGTTACTCATGTGCTGTACTGGAGCCCTGGGAATCTCTGATCTGTCTTTCCAAAGCCTTTACTGGCACTGCATCATCTTTGCAAATATATACAATCAAGAAGAGAAAAGGATGAGGCTGGATATGGTTTGTTAGAGACACCAAGGAAAAAGGCTCAAGATGTGATTCCCCTCTGCATTACGGAGTTGAGAGCAGGTATCACTGAAGTTAATGTTATGGTGCTCAAAGAGGAGAGAGGGACAGGGGTTTGCTTTGCTAGGCACAGCAGCTCCCCTAATGGACAGTGCTGTGGTGGTGTTTCCATGCTCCAGCTGAGTTACAAATGGCCTGTGTAAGCCCCAAGGACCGCTCCTCCAAGCTCCCACACACCAGCTGGGACAAATGCAGACTGCAGCTTGAGGGGAAGCAGAGGGGAGAAAAATGGTAACATCCTATGGTGAAAACCATCCTATGGTTGCCCTGAAATGTTTTACACCACTTCGTTTTGTTTTTTTTTTTTTTTTCTTTTTCACTTCCATCCCTAGCATCACTTGGAATTAACTGAAGTTGTGGGTTTAAATTCGTGTAATTTAGTCTTGCTTGGAGACATGCGTTGGTGTTTTAATGTACCTTACTCAGTTTGATCATAAGTCAATTAGGAGCAGGTAGAAACTAAACTGATTCTGTCGCACTTAACCAGGGTTTGTATCAGCTTAACTAAATTAGTTTAATTAAATCAAGCACTGCTGCATTCCTCAGTGCTCAAAAACAGTGTCTGCGCTTGTGCATGTGTAATGCCGAAGGTGCACGTGTGCTGAATATGTATGACATCACATGCAAGCAAATTCCTGAATAACAACCTGCATATCTGTCTGGGCATTTAAACCTTGTCAATTACTCTGGTGTTGTGTCTGATGGGGAGATGAAAATCCCCCTATAAATTCAGCTCACTGCTTTGGCGGCTTTGCTGACAGACTAGTAAACAATTTCTATGCAGAGTGCGATTTTCTAGTTTAGGAATGGAGCCACTTAGATTAGAACTCAGTGTTTTAGTGAGAAATGTCTAAAACGTTTACATAACCTATTTACATATGAATACAAACATTACAGGCTTTATATTAACAGCCCTTGTTGTTGCTCATTACTATGCATAGAAAAAGACATCAGCATTTCTAGTAGCATCTACAAAATTATAAATATGTGATAGAGTAATTACTGATTTGGAAATCCAAATTATATTAAAATGATTGTAGCATCTGTGTCTCCAAAAACCTCTCCATTTGTCAATTCTAATCTTCTATTGCTTAGGCAATAAACATGAGTCTGATGCCTATTTACACAGTTTTGTATGAATCCCCCGCCCCTTGAAATTTAAAAATAAAGTGGAAGGAGTGGTTTGATATCAAGGTACCTGAAATTGGTCCATAGCTGTTTCTCTCACCTTTACTTTACCCCACACCCACTAAAATACAAGAATTGATAATAGATCTTGCAGATTTATCTGAAGCAGCCAGGAGCTGCCAGGAAGATCATTCTGGAGCTGATTAGATTCTGCTCACACAGTAAAAACTGCCAAGGAAGTTCCTCCCAGAAGACAAAGGGATCAGTTCAGGGCTGATCCTTTACTCTTTTTACTGCATCCCTGCTTGTATCAAATGGTTATGAAGGGCCAGGGACACATTTGCTGTGCTGCATGGCACGAGTGAGCTCAACCACCTTACTGTGGTGGCTGTGATGCAAAGTAGAAACCAGGCAGAGGTTCTGACATCCTTCATTGTAACAGAGCTTTGCTTCCAGAAGAGACCCTGTAGATCTCAGCAGGTTTGGGCAGCAGGTTTCCCAGGCCAGTAAATAGTTATACAAGTAGTATGTGTACATATATATATATGTATGTTTTTCTTCCTTGGCTCTTAAAAGACTTTGCAGGGAGGTCAGTGCCATGCTTCCAGTGGTGTGGAAGAGTAGAAATGTCCCCTATAAGGTCACTGTGCCTCACAACAGAAATCTCAATAAGGGCTCCTTTGCCACCTCTGTCTGGGCTTTTGACCACTGGAAGACACCACCCAAGGGAATTTATTCATGGCTGATAACTGGTTATTTGTAGGAGTGCCTTCTTCCAGGTTCTTTGGTCCTGGACCAGAATTCTGGCGGGGGGAAGTCAGTGGGAGGTGATTTGCTTGGAGATAATGTGCTCCCCAGGCAGAGCTGTTGCTGATGTCATGGGTGTTCTGATAAGCTGGGCATGGATAGACATTGTCACGCCGACCTTTATGAAGGTCTTTGGGAACTGATCCATGTTTTTCCCCTTCCCTGATGATGGAGAGTGAATGCTTCATCTGAAGTGGTGTGTTTTCCCTGGCAAGCATGTCCCAGTTTAGGCTGAGCCATCCATGATTCCCTCTGTGGCTTTAATTACGGCGCTGCCTCTAGTTGTCATCTGTCTTTACACCTTCCACTTGCACCACACAGGGACTTGGAGGCTTGTATGTGCATAGTAACAGTTCCACGAGATGAAATGCTGCTGTATAAATAAAGCATTCATCACACCTGCAAGGGAGGTTTGAATAAAATCCCACATAGTTTTAGTGCATGAGCAGTGAAAGATCAGAAATGACAAATGGGTTGACAAATGGTGTGCAGTGCATAAATAGCATTATTTATTTGCTCGGTTGTGTCGGAGTGAGTGAGGTGAGGCTCGCTGGTGCTTTGAGAGAGTTGTCAGGACATTTGTAAAGGAAGAGGCTGCAGGATCAAGCCCCAGCCCCTGGCAGTTGGAGGTGGGTAGCCATTAGATGGAAAACCAAAGTGTCTTTTTTCCCAGGCTGCATGGTTACAGGGAGTGACACATAGGATGAGACTGGCTGGGACAGAGGAAATTTCCTAGTTGGTCAATATTTTAGGGTTTGTCTGTCAGTCTGTTCACACTGAACTTTCTCCGCCCTATCCATATGTCTGTACTGGCTGATTCAGTACAAGGAGGGGCATTGGCTATTTATACATGACTTCAAAAATCCTGGAGTGAGATGAGGTCTGCCAAAAGCACAGGGGAGGGAAAGCCTCATTTTCTCAACATTTGGAAGAGAATTAACTTTTGATACATGCTCTGAGGAAAAGAAGGAAGAATTTGGATGCCACCTGCATCTTAACTTACACTAAGAGAATAAAATGTGGTCACTCACATACTATTTTACTGCAATCAGGGTTAGTAGTAGTGAATATATGGAGAGTTCTGTTGACTCCAAAGGCAAGTTGGGATGTCCTCAACCCTGACTGCACATTCTTCAGCACCTGAGATCTGTTCCCCACTTTCCCTTATTACAACCAAACTGCAATATGGACTACGTAATTACTGCAGGATTTTAAGTCACCATTCAGAAAAAGCAGAGCCCCTTGCAAGGAGAAAAGGTTTGGACTTCACCAACATAAGGATGTTCTGCTACAGACTGGAAACTAAGTCTTTACAGCTGTCCATGGAATTAAATCAATTTTTTTTCAGGTCCACAGAACGGAATCTGTGGCAGTGAATTACTTCAGAGAGCAGAGACAGAGTAGCTGCAAGCATCATCAGACCAGTGTGCTTAGCTCTAATGGTCCTGACAGTGCAGACTTCAGAGCCTCGTGTGATTTTAAAGTCTGGGAGGTGTCATGGCATTATTAACAGCTGCTTGCTGTGAGTTGCTGAGCTGATGGAGGGGCTTCAGTGTCTCATGTCAGGGGGAATTGCTTCTTGGTGCGAGTCTGTCACCTCTGTACCCGTGCCTTTGTCTCCTGGAAAGAAGAGGGAGCTTTAGAAATATCAATGTCAATAGGGCACATGGGGAATTGGATGTTTTAGAACATCCAGGAGCAGCTCCAGGGTCACAAGAGCCTAGCACAGAGTTCAGTAGGGCCAAAAGCCAATTGGCAAGTTACTCTTGGCCGGGGAGCACGGCGTGAGTCGGTTGGTTCAGGAGTCATTTTCTGGTCATGGTGCCAGTGCTGAAAAGCTGCTCGAGCCATGGCCTCTGCTCAGCAAGTGACACTTTGTGGGTTTTCTCCCTCACCAGGGAGAAATTTTCCCATTACCTCACCAAAGTTTGTCTGAGCATCCACAGTGAAAGTCCAGAGAGTCTGAGCAGCTGGTTAGTGTTTTTGTCTGGCTATTTGCAGTTCAAGTGCTTGCTTTCATTACTTTCACAAAGCTGGGGACAGATTTTTCTCCTCAAAACTGGATCTTTTGGTGAGTCACAGCAGAAGAGCTGTTTGTGTGAGGGCAAAAGGAGGGCAAGACAAGCATTTTAGGGAGAGGGTGGTTAGGATGTAGCATGTGGCTGATAATCCTGTAGAGAAGTTGGATAGAGTTACAGATGATGAGTGTGGGTCGCATGTATAGCATGGTCCTTTCGACAAATCTTTTTCAGTCTTTTAGAACCTTAATATTCCAGGCAGCCTTTGGGTGGAAGATTTGGGAGTCTTTCTGGTGGCATGAGCTGGTGGAACTCTTCACATGTTTTCTTAGTACAGGAGTATCCTTGATTGTGCACTCCTGCTACCCAGCTCAGACCCTGTTAATGGTTATGTGGTCCCTGTAAAGGGCTGTTCACCCTCTGAATTTCCTAGGGTGTGGATCATGCCTGTGGGCAGCTATGAGGCCAGCAGCATGTTTGGGTTTGTTTGTTTGTTTGTTTGTTTTTCCAGGAACAGTTTACTTTTTTGCTTGTTGCAGTAGAGTGAATAGTTGATGCCTTCCTCCTAGCAATGCTGAAGCACTCAAGACCCAGCCCATGATGTGTTTGGGAATAGAACATGCTGCCCAGGTGTCCAGTAGGTCCCCTAAGATAACAGGGCAGGTATCAGTGACTGTGTTCCTCTCCCCTCTGGTGACAGCTGGCAGAGACAGCTAGAGCACCCCAAGGAGCATTAATGCATGAAAATATCCTCCATCCTCTTAGCCTTCAAATGCAGGCAGGAGGAATGTGATGGTGGGAGCTATGCTCTCTTGGGAAACCCCACTGACAAATTTGAGGGCTTTGCATGGCAGAAACAGTACTTTTATTAAGTAACAGAAGCTTTATTAAGTTTTTCTCCTGAATGTAATAAAACAATACAGCTGAATGTAGATCAGTCCCAAGTAATTGTTTCACTGCTCTACCAGCTGTTTGACTAATGCTCCAGTGTTAAATAGGAATGCTGATGCTGATATTTTATTTCCTTTTTTTTTTTTTTTCTGTTTTAGAAGGGGCTAAGTGGTCTCTTTCTCAGGGGACTGTGAGGTTAGCCTTGGCCCTTTGAACCTAATTAATCAATGGTGAGGCTCTTCCAGGGCTGGCTGTGGAATGCTCTTTAATTGCTCACTCGTGCAGTCATTTGTTTTGTTTAACCTGCTAGGGATTAAGCTCGCTTATAAAGGTCCTTGCTTCTGTTGTAGAACAACTCCAGCCATCCAACAGCAGGCTGGCTCTCTGCTTGATTCCCCACCTCCCCGGGGATGGAGCAGGGAGAACTGGAGGGAATCACTCCCTGCTCCCCCTCTGCCCTCTGCCTGGACACACTGGCATCTCTGTGGGTCCCCCCATCACTGCCAGTGAGTTTCCCAGGGTGTGCTCTTGGCAAAAGGAGGATCATTAGCTGTCAGTATAACCCAAGAATTCTCCAGATATCTCCCTCGCTTTCTTTCATTAAGTGTGAAACTTTAGAGACAGAAACTTTAATGATTTTCTCTGTGTGTGCATGGGTGTAATCCTGTATGCTCCGCTGGGATCCCTCTGGCATCCCATGTCTCTGAACAGCTGTCAGGCAGCTCAGATTCTTTTCCGAACTGCCGGTCTCCAAAAATATTTCCTTCTCTTCTCAAGGATGGAATTTCGCCCTTGAGTCAGAGAGTCTGTGCAAAGCAAGGGCAGGTTTTGGTGCCCAAAACTGCCCAAAACATTAGGGTCACAAATAAAATCTTTGAAACCTGTTGGGGTGGGATGGTGTGGTTGTGGTGCCCAACACATTAGGGTCACAAATAAAATCTTTGAAACCAGTTGGATGGTGACCAGGGCTGTGAATTTCCAGGCTACAGTGAGACTCTGCTTTCTCTTCCAGCCCCAGTGGATTGTTTTGAGACATTGTATTTCTTGTAATGCTTGCCATTAACATTCAAAAGAAAGCTAGATCATTTTAACATGTTTCAAAAAGGGATGTTAAAATTTATCTTCCTTTTTATTAGATCCACTGCAGCAAGGCACCCAGTGGCTTTAGAAATGTAAGTAATGAAAAGCAGAGAACAAATGTTAACTATAGAAATGATTTATGGAGACATCTGATGAATTTATCCTGCATCTTCACCCTTTCATCCATCTCCCTGGACTTCAGTTAGTGTGTCTGAGCAGCAGCAGTCACATATTTTAAAGCTGACTTGCCAGAGACATGCTCCATGCTCTGGAATGTGGATTTCCCCGTTTTGCCCCACCTAAGGCTCCCATACAATCCTGTGCAGGCTTATTTTTTTTTTTTCCCCTATGGAACTCTCTGGGTTAGATTACCAAAGTAGGCACTCAGTGACACAGCCTGCTGCCTGAAAAATGCTTAATAGCTGTCAGCTTCAACTGCTCCTCATGAGAATTGAGGAGTCCCAGGCCATGCTTGAACAGCTGGGCCTTTTTGTAGCTCCTCTAGGAAGAACTGAGCTCTTTGGAGGAATCCAGCCCTGGTGGGAGGCAGAGGCTTTCTGGAAAACTCGACCTTTGTGTTTAGCTTCCTCAAAGGAGGCTGTCTTACGCACAAGGAGTTTAATTCTTTAATTCTCAGGCGGGCTCTGTATTATGAAATAGTGAATCCTCTACTAACAAAGTATTTTCCACAGGGTCACAAAGAAAACTTGAGGTTTTGCAGAAGCCCTGTTCCTCTGTTCCTACCAGCTGTTGTCCTGCAGATGTTTAGAGGCCCTTTCCTATCAGACTTTTTCTCAAAGGAGTTTTTTAGGCCAAATCTCTGTTTTTTTAAACACATGTTTTAAAGTTGGATAAAGTATGTCATGAACAAGTCGTGTCCCTTTCAGGATGGTGACCAGAGGGTGAGGAAGGAGAAGAGCTGGTGGGCATGTGTAGCTTATGATGGATGCATGGATGGATATGCTGAAAACTGCCCTGGGGAGGACAAGTGTGGAAGGAATGGGGGTGTGAGAGGCTAGAGGTGTGTGATTAGACTTCACCCAGCCTAGTGCTGAGCACAGTGTAAGAAACCCTCTCTGGAACTGCTGGACATAGTTTTTAAAATTGCTTCCTTCCATCCCTTTCTGTGTTGCTGCATGCAGCCAAAAAATGTTCAGTGCTATGTTTAGACATTTTGAGCAACTTCCCAACTGCAGTTTCAATACATTTGATATTTGGCTTTTTTTTCCCCCTCCTTAGCTTTTGCTTCTGAATCTGTTGGGCAATGCAGAGCTGGGAAGCGTATGAAGGTTTTGTGACACTGTGATTTCTCTGGAGCTTAGAATCAAAGTGCAGACTGCCTTTATTCAAGCTTTGGGCTGAAGATCAAAGAGGCAGCATTGGTTGTGTTGGAATAAAATAAAAAAAGAAATCACTTTTGAATACTGAACAACATGCTTAGTTCATTTCAGGATTATTTTTTGAGAAAATTCTTTTTGTTTCTGATTATTATTTGCCTTGCTTTAATGCTTGAGGCACAGAGTGGGCCAAGTCTCCTTTGCACGAGGTGCTGTACAAAATCAGGGACCATGAACAGATTCTGTATTAATAGCACATGATGTGGCAGGCTGTTGGAGGCTGTTATTTTACTAATATTATCTTTTTGTCTGAACTGCTTTAGCCATGGTGCTAAAGTCACAACCTGTCACATGTTGATCCTGGGTTTCATTTGGAAATTTACTGTACTCTGCTGCCTCCCTCCCCCCACACCAGGAGGCTGAGGGCCAATTGCCACCTAAACTAAAATCTATCGACCTTTTCTTAAAAATCACCTCAGTACCATGCTATTGGCACGAGCAGTGAGGAGAGATGCTGCTCTGGGTTATAGAAGCAGAACTGCCTGTGTGCTTTTGGTTCACTCTTTAGTTCATCAGGGAGTTGCCCAGCCTTGACCTTCTGTGCTGTTTGGACGTGTTCATTTTGGTTTCATTCAGTTATTATGTCAAATTTGAGTTGGAGTGCAGTACAAATTATTTTGGCCCCAAACCTTTCTTTAACCCTATTTGCAGAGGTGAAAGGCTAATATGTTAAACTTTCCAGCCCATGCATACTGATTACCTCAGCCCCTTTAGAGAAAATATTCTCTGATTTCAGTTTTATCTGTTGCAGCAACTGTTGAGTGGCTGGGATGGGGGCACTGGGTGGTGACAGAAAATGGCAGCAGTAACGTGACAATTAGCAAAGAGGGATATGGTGAAAGTAATACCGGATTTTCCTTTGAAATAGGGTGGAACATTTATTTATGATTTTTTTCTTCATATATTTAAAAAGTTTTTCAGTGTTCACGGTCAAATTTTCTTCCTGCTCAGCCAGTGCTGAGCAGCAGGTTGGTACCTCACAGTGCTACAGAGCTGCAGCACCTTGGTGCTCCCTGGGCTGCAGGCTCAGTGACAGGCAGGTAATGGTACACTGAGGGTCTGAACACACTTTAGAGCTGTTGTACAGAAAATAACCTATTTCAGCTTGCTCTGGATATTTCAGCTCTGGGTACCTGCACTAAAGAAGAAAAAAATGGGGTTTTAACTCACATTGACTTGTGTTAAAATGGCAATGAAGACAAAGTAATGTGGAGTGCCAGCTGAAATTCAGCCCAGATCTCCCTTAGCCTTTAATTTGACCTCCTAGCCCAAATTAAAAACCAGATTGTTTTCTGTTCACAGTTATTTTAACTAGTGTTAAGTCTGGCTAAACTGATGAGCCTTTTATTGGTTGGTTTGTTTTAGGTGTTAGCTCTCCTCTCCAGATACCCGACAGTGTTTTGTAAAGTGCTTTTTTATTAGGCTGCTACAGAAGTTTATGGAGTTGGAAAAACTAGAGTACCTGTAAAAGGGCAGATGTAGTTCTTTAAAAGATGAGCTTTACAGTCTTAAGGCCTGGCTGGTGTGCTGATTAGCCCTGAGGACCATCCAGTAATGCTGGCCTGCATTGCAGACCTGGCCTTGCTCGTGTCCTCATCTCCCTGCAGCTGGAGCAGCACCGTGACTGCTTGGGGTGTGCTCAGTGCAGATCTGTTTTCCCTGCTGACCCAAACTCTTTGTCCAAGTACACCCAGTGGCTGGGGCACATTGTGGTTTTGCTGTTCTTGCTTTCAGGATGAGAGTCTCTCTCACCAGGCTTGTTTCCTGTAGCTGCAGGGGTGCTGCACGTGGGCACAGGGCACTTGGCCAGGCTCGCCTGTTGCCCTGCACAATCATTACCTTTGGGCATTCCACCTCCTCCCCTCACTGTGCTAATTGCGAGGAGATGAGGCAAAATAAATCCAAGGAAACTATAAATGTAAAGGACATTACATGATGAAGCACAGAGGAAAAAGCTTTTGTTGCTTGGGGGAGCTCTCATTTGGAGGTTGATGATGAATCACATCATCCCTGCTGGCAGGTCCTGCCCTAGACCTCAGATTACTGGCCTGGGGTGTCCCCGGCAGCTCAGCAGATAAACCAAGTTCAGGAGTGCCCCAAATTTTTATTAAAAATTCTTAAATCTTGTGAATTTGCTATTAAATGCCTCTTGTTAAATTTAAGGGCCTTATCAATGAGTTGAAACACTGCAATTATTTTTTTTGGTTTTTAGTCTGTAAACCTGGTATTTAATTTATTTCCAGGACCTGTTTTCCTTCTTGCTCCCAGGCTCTCTATAACATATCAAGGTAGTCCCTTTGGTGACCTTTGCAGCTCATATTTGGTTTGGCTGTGCAGGATTTTTCTGGTGTTTTGCTGGCTGGGATTTTGGGGTGGTTTTGGAGGCTTGTTTTCCTTCAATTTTCCTTTGTTCAATATACAGTAATAACAAGGGGAATTAAATAGGTTGGAGCTATAGAAAGAGGACTCCTTTTCCCATCAAACTTTATAAGATTTTACAATAATCATAGCAGTTTAAATGTATCTCGTTGGCATTTCTGCACAGAGGCACTAGGTGAGGCTGCAATTAGAGTGCTCTGCCTCATCCTGTATTAGTTTGATCACATAAGAAGCAGCCTATCTGACAGCTCTAGCACCTGGATAATTAAAACCTGTCAATAAAACAACAAAATGCACTGTGTAGTGGGACTCGTCTGTGCTAGCATTAAACACCGCAGATAATTATATCGCAGCAGAGGTTGCAAAGCCAGCCTCTCAGTGCTCTGAAAGATCAATAAAAAGGCCCATTCATAATGAAAAAAAATGCTAGAGAAACTGGATTTTCATCTCCCTGTCATTAGATGCTTTGCTTTTAAGGTTTTGCAGAGGCAGAAAAAGATTCTGTTGAGGAATTCTTTGTTTCTGGAAGCTAAACAGGTGGGGGATTTAGCTTTGCTTTTGTGCAGTGCATTACTGAAAGCAAATGTGCTGAACCCAAGTCTTTTCTGGGGGCTTAGAGTTCTGTTCTCCACTGCCTCCCTTTTCTGCTTGCCTTTTCTTTTTTCCCTTTACCCCTTATTTCCAACCCATCATGTGAGCTCCACTTTTTAGTGATATTTCTCTTTGCTTCCTGTTTACTTTTTCCAGGGCTTTTTTTTTTTTCCTTGGCTCTTCCTAAAGGGCTAATTTGGAAATATCATATATTGACAGGGGAGAACACACTCCTGGCTGACTTATTTGCTGCGACAGCCTCTTTCTTAAAGCACTCATCCAGAGAGGAGATTTTTGTGTTCCAGGGAAGGAAAAGCATGTCTTGCAGCATTGCCATGAAGGATAATGAATTAAGTCTGTCTGTTACTGTAAAACCATTAGAAAAGCATAATAGACCTTGAGGAAGAGGCTTAGATATTGATGTCTTGGCTATATTAGCGTGCCTGGGCACACGATGGCTGCCTTGTCTTTGCAGAAGAAAATAAAGTCTGTGTAAAGTAGGTGTTTCAGCTGAGGGCAGGGAGAAGAGCACTGCTGCCAGAAAAACAAGACACTCTATGAAACACAGGTGAGTGGTTTGGTTGGCACACGTGGGCATTAAGCTTCCTTGTTGGAAGCTGCTCTAGGTGGAGGGTAGCACAGCTATGAGCAGGGGCTGGATGTGGCAGCTCAGTACCTGCCCTGTAAATCTAAGTGTGTGGATGTGAAATTTCCTCATCCTCATGGTTTTTAACACCAGTTTGGACTCTGACAATCTGAGGATTCAGAGGAGGCAGGTGGCTTCCCCAGGTAGTAGCTTCCACTGTGCCATATTCACAGGAGCTTCAGTGTTGCAGGAATTGTTGCTTCATCTCTGAAGGTCTGGTCTCTGGAGGATTAGGAGGAGGAGGATGTGTTGGGGTCAAATCAATGTTTGAGCCTCTAGGCTTGTGGTAGAGCTGGGCATGGGTTCTCGTTGCTCTTCTCCTGATGTCCCTAGCACAGCAGGTGCCTGCCTCCATGGTTTGGGCACCTGCTTTTATTGTCTGGTTCCCACCTAGATGGGGAGTTGGAAGACTTGCTGGTATTGCACCTGCCATGATTAATGCTGAAAGGCTTTTGTTTGGAATTGATCTTTGATTTTATGCTGCCTTTGCGTTTTTGTTCTGACAAACATATTGCCCCAGACACGTCTAGCCTGATGTTGTTGACGTGTCTATGCTTTAAAGGTTTCTGGAAAGCCTGAAAATAAACTGCCAAACTTTTTTTTCCCCCCTTTCTTGATCTCTTGCTAAATATATTAACAATGTCAGCATTGGAAAAAAAAAATTAAAGATATCACAGCAGGAATAAGCAGCTGTTTACATCTAAAGTGTTTCTGTTTTGTTGTCACAAGATGACCTTGTCACTTACAAATCATAAAAATATTTCCAGGGAGAAGAAATGGAAGTTTGCTGAAGGGGAATGAAGTTTTGGTGTTGTTTTTAGTTAAAGTCTGAACAGAGAGTTGTAAGCAGAGTTGAGCCCTGCAGCTGGTCCTGAACTCAAATGTTTCCTTCAGTCCCACTGCTATAAATGCAAAGCAAATGACAAATGAAATACTATTCCTGTTTCACATTAAAACTCCTGAAAGTCATTTTCCACTGGAACTGAGAGAAGTTCTGCAAAAATAATCCATGTTTTCCGTTACGGTGTATTTGTTACAGTGGATTGACACCTCACTTCTAGATTAAACACTTTTCCACATATCCAGATAGAAAGACAAAAAGGGGGGTCTTAACTAGTAGGAATAAATACAGCTGGAAAGAATGCATAGGAACATAGGAACCCCCCCTTTTTTTTTCTCTTTCTTTCTGGTTTGTTTTTTTGTTTTGGTTTTTTTTTTTTGGTTTTTGTTTTTTTTTTTGTTTTTTTTTTTTGTTTGTTTGTTTGTTTTTTTGTTTGTTTGGTTTGGGTTTTTCTTGTCTTTTTTAAAAATAATCTTGCAACAATTTGCACTTTTCACAGTAGGGTGATTTTTTCCTCTCCAAAACATAGATGCGAATAACATGAACTTAGGTTTATGAGATGATGGATGTTTAAAGGCTGCCAAGTACCTTGGACTGACTTCAGGAGAATTTGGAATATTCTCTTTTCCTGAACGTACAGGAACAGATAGGAATTGGTGTCTCAAGTTGGGCTGCAAATGCTGATCCTGGGTTTTGCTTTGGTTTCTGGTCTCTTGGTTGGTCTTGCTGAGCTGAGTGGACACTTTTGGTTCAGAGAAAGGGTCTACAAATCCCAGCAGCAGTTAGGGAGGTGGCTCAAGACATGGAGAGGGTCTTTGAGAACCAGTGTCTTTACTCAGGTGCCCACCTTGCACTTCAGGATGTACCAGGGAAAGAGGAATGATGCATAAAACAAACCAACGCACACACAAAAAGCTGGCTATAAATTTCTTGTCAGATTTCATAATAACAAACAACAAGGTGAGCTTAAACCGCTTGAGGGGCTACTTCAGTTCTCTTGTGTCTCCAGAACGTTTGTTTTTAAAATGCTGGACAAACTAATAAAATGGAAGCTGTTTTTTTTAATAGCATAAAATTATCTATCTGATACCCACTGCTAAGCCTCACAACTTGTAGGAGTTTGGAGCAAGTGTTGCCAAGACCCAGGTGCCAGGAAATCCCAAGATTCCATGTAAAATCCTGTGATTTACAAGGAAGAGCTCATGGCCTGGTTTGCTGGAAATGAAGTATAGCAGGAATACATTATGGGTTTTCTCCCTGTGATTTTCAAGGCTACAGATTCATCATCTTTTACACATCTCCTTTCCCATGTCACTTTTTGCATGTCACTTAGTGTCACCTGGGCCTTTAATCTGTCTGGAAAGAAATATGACAAAGCTGAAGGGACCAAGAAGCTGTTGTAAAAGGGATAAAATGCATGAGCAAAGGCAGAGCAACCAGAGTTCTAATGATGAGTGGTTTTTACTTCTTTCTCCCCTTAAAATTTCCATAGCCTGATGTCTGACAGTAATAGCTCATTGAACAGGCATTAGGTTTTTTCCTATGGTTTTTAGTGTAAATTGCCATCATCCCTTTAAGTGTGCTGGAATGAGAAACTTCCGTGTTTCACCCTGGGGTGATAAAAGGAAGCTCAAAATGCAAAGTGCCAGATTCAGTTTTGCTGCCCATAGGAAAGGAGTGTGAAAAAGAGAGGAGGTTGAGTTCTTCTGGTTTTCATTTTGGGGTTTGTTTTTTGGTTTGGGTGGGATTTTTTTTGTTCTGCTTTTTTCTAGTTTTTTTTTTTGTTTTGTTTTGTTTTGGTTTTTTTTGTTTACTTTTAATATGAACCCTTTTAAAGTTAATTTTGTGAGTTACTGACACGACATAGTATTTGTGATTTTGAGAGTTTTTCATTTGGTTTTCTGTGTTTCCTCCCCAAGGTGGCACTGATAATTTGATCTCACCTTCTTTGAAAGTTCCTGTGCTTGGTAGGCTTTGCCATCCCCCATTCCAGGAAAGTGTAGGGGGGCTTCAGGATGTCCTAGAGTTGGGGGGAAAAGCTTCTGCATTTCTGTACATCCTGCATTCCCCATTCAGACCCTTGTATCATGAAGCTTTTAGTCTTTTTGGTGAGATTGCAGAAGGTAGCATTTGAGGAGGTTAAAATGTGCTGTTCACATACAAGTTTCCAGGTTGTATTTTCACTTCTGTTTTATGTAGCCAAGTTCTTGCATTAAAAAGAAAGGACCACAAGGAAATGCTTGACCACTCAAAGCAAATGCTTCCTTGCAAACAGAAAGGAAACACAACACAGATGAACCCTAAAGGTGGTTGTTCCTCCCTCCACCTCCAGTTCCTCCTAGTTCTGGATCTTTACTGGTGATTTTGAAAGGTATCTTTGATCCATTGCTGTTATTCTGTGTAATGTGGCCAGTGCTGTCCCTTCAGCCAGGAAGACTATTGATTAGACCAGTGAAATTGCTTTTTGAAAGGCACATTGCACCCAGTAAAGGATTTTTGTTGAAAGTGAAATTCTGGATGATGTTCAAAGCCTCTCCTGGAAAACTGCCCACTTGAATGGTCTGAGCTACCTGTGATATCCCAGCATGGGTGAGGACATTATCTTTTTTGTTAAGGAAATTATTTTTCTGTCTGTATAACAAAACTAGTCACTTGCTGTGATAACTATTGTCTTTCAGCTAGAAAACAGGAGAATGTCCCAGCCCTCTGGATTATCTGGGATCCAGCAAAACAGCCTGATGAGCAAGCGTATCCGCTCTTATTATTCTTTCCATAAAATTAAAGAAATTATGGAGCTTAAGGCAATTGCTAATGAATCAATTTTAATTTACAGGCTCAAATAAAATCCACATTAAGGCTGACAAACTGTAGCTTCAGGTAAACACGAAGCATTTCTACTGCAGACCTAAATGAATTCTGTGCTGGATGTAGCTTCTGCCAGAACAGCAGAAGGGTCAGGGGTCCCATTTCATGTCAGAGGAGGCAGAATCCTTATGGAAATAGATGCAGTGGTCTAGCCCTTAGGAGGTCTCTTTCTGGTGTGCAAAAGCAGAAAAATCAAAGACTAATAATATTTCTCTCTCTTTTTTTTTATTTAAACAAACAAAGAAGCAGATGATTTTTCTCTATGGAATCACTGTTTGCTAAATGCTTTTGCATCACTAATTGTACATTAGAGGTGTTTGTCCCATGAATTCAGAGGCGAATGTGGCTTTCTACACATGGACCAGTATATGCTCAGGAAGAGCATCTTGCAGAACCCAACCTCTGTGTCTGTTCTCCTAAGCTGAACGATGCTCTCTGCAGCAGGCAGGGTCAGTTCCTTCTGTGTCTTCTTCATTGAGAGCAGGCTTTTTGGAAAAAGTACCTCATTTCAGGAGGTGCATCCATGGTGGGCAGAATGATGGAATAAAGCTTAGCCATTTGTGCCTAATGCAAGGGTGTTGTTTTGTGAATGATCAGACTGGGAAGTTTCTCTAACAGGCTTTGTATGAAAACATTGTTTTGGTTTTTAGACAGCTTATTTGGTGATATTTTTTTTCCTCCCACTCAAGTCTTGCTGTTTCTAGTCTTTGCTTTGGCTTAAAGAGTGTTATACAAGATAACTGGTTTTGAGAGAACACTTTATAAAATGTTGCAAAACATATTGTTATGTCTGCTATAAAACATGCAATGATTATTTTTGCTGCCGTTGTTGGTTTAGTCCTTGCATTTTATTTTTGGGGATGCTAGTATTAAAGAAATACCTCCTGGAGGGGAAGGGCTGTGCCACCATGCCTCTCCTCTTTTGGTAATAAGCTGATGAAGATGTTGGTGTTTGCCATCAGCCTCACTGCTGAGCTTCCCCAGGGGATGTTGTAGTCCTGGCTCCTGCATCTTTTTGACACTGCAGGGGCCACTCAGCTTCTTGAGCTGTCCTTCTGTCTGGTCTGTTTCCTGACTCTTGTCTCTGTTGCTTTCCAGGTGCAGTAATCGGACCCAGTGTGCAGTTGTTGCTGGCCCCGATGTGTTCCCAGACCCGTGCCCCGGGACCTACAAGTACCTGGAAGTGCAGTATGAGTGTGTCCCTTACAGTATGTATCCTGATATATTTGCACTTGTTATTTCAGTAGAGATTTATTGTGGAGATTAGGACAGCCTTGAGCTTGTCTCTTGTTGCTCAAGGGTGAGTAAAGCAGCCCATGTGCATCATATGAGACTGAGCTGATAAGATATGAAAAATTGTTTTCTGTGTCAGGTTTGTGCTTAGGTTAAAAATATCCTAATAATGTCTCCCATGCTGTACAGCATAACAGTGACATACCATCTTCTGGAAAACACTTGGGAAACCCCATTAGAGAAAGCAAACCAGAGGAATGAAGCCCTATTGCTGGCTAACAGCTTCTCTTTACAGAGGTTTATTCTTGTAATCATACAGCATTGTGCTTTGACTGACCTATGTCCATGTAATTGATAGCATTTGATAAGTGCCTTAAATACAGTATTGTATCACCAAGGAGGTAGGAAGCTGTTGTTTTGGGTAATTTGATGTTTGATTGTAGAAAAGTACTAATTTATAAGCTTCCAAAGTTACAAAGGCAAATTAGAGGCAAGCCATTTAGACTGAATTTTTGAGGGTAGAAAGCCAGTCACCTGAGATGACAACAATATGTGCCAAGTGGGAAATTCAGAGCCACAAAAAGTTGTGTACCTCAGAATTTGTTTTCTGTAGAAACCAAATTTGTTACATGCAGGTAAGGCCCTACTGCCAAAAAGGGCGTACATGAAAAAGGAAATAACAATGATAGTATTGGAAAGTGCACTTTTTGTTAGCAGTTGTAGAGAGCTGAGTGATGAATAACAGCACTATTTCCAGGTTTTCTGTTTGAGCAGGCCAACGCTTATTGTAGCACACCTCTCAAAATAATAAAGCAGGTATGGGAATGTATGCTTTCAACCCACAGTGTTGTATTGAGAGAGCAGCAGGAGGCATCAATCTGCTGAAACCCAGAGTTTGGCTCGGGGACTAAGACCATCTTTGTTGCCTCAAGCAGGGGCTGCCAGAGAGCAGACGTGGCTGAGCAATGGCAGGCACCCTGTGCAGAGGGGAAAGCAGAGCCCACAGCCCCTGGGGTGGTCCCTATGCCCCAGGCAGGAGGTGGCCACTTGCCTGCTGCCACAGCCTGAACAGGCTGTGTGGTCTTTGGTTTCTGTGAAACTCCCAGCACCACCTCTCTGAGTAAAGGGGACCTCTCTGTTGAGGGACTCAGATACTCTGCTGGCAGCAGTCTCAGTGTGTCCAGATTTGATTTTTCTAAACAAAACTGTGAAGCTTCTAAATGCAGTGATGGAATACTTTTTATGGGGTGAGCTATTAAACTCATGTTTAATGGAAAGATTGACATCAGGCCTTAGGATCTACCCTATGAAGCAGAATATACTCCAAATTATAGTTTAGAGTTATTCCACTCTAAATGAGGCTTTTCATTTCAGAAGCAACACTGTGCATGGAAAGGGTTAGGGAAGATTGGTTTCAACTTATCACAGCAGGTTGTATTTCCCTGTGATTTTTGATTTGCATGAGGGTATGCTGTTCCCTCCAGAGACTGGGCTGGTAAAGCAGTAGTCATTACCTGGTACCCCTCCACAGCCTTTGTTGCACATAAAACAAAGAGGAATAGTGGTGCCTTGTGAGAAAGGCAATATGTCAGTATTGCACCCCAAAGTGTTAATTGGCCCTGTGTACAAGAAGTAGAATAACTCTTGTGAGAGGCTGCTCAGTAATAAATGTACAGTAGGGATTGAGTATTTTTTAATGATCTGAATGTAGGGAGGAGAAGGATGACAACTGACATGCTGCTTTTACAATTAAGGTAGGAGCTTTGATGGCTGCTTCCTCCACTTCTTTATGAATCAAATATGGGGCCTCTGCAAGTAGAGTTAGGGGGGGAAGACAAAGGACAGGCACATGATGAAATAGGATCTAGTATTCTGAGGTTGTTGTTGTGTGTTACCTAGGAAATTTTGGGTCAAATCTTCATGTGTTGTTATTCTGTGTAGCAGCAGTGAACTAGGTTGTGTTTAAGCAAACTGTGTCCCTTCAAATGCTGGCATGGAGTGGGAAACCTAGAGCTCCATTTTATTCTTTTCCTGCCTTAGTCTGTGCCTGGCTTTGTTGCTGCACCTCTATTTCTTCCCTCAGAATGGTCAGATTAACGCTGTAGATAGATGTTCCCCACCTGGGCCCCATGAGTGTCCCATAAGTGAAAGCCACCCAATTGATGGGGAAGGTCTGGTCAGCTCTGGGCAAGTAGGTCAGCAAAGGCATGTCTGGACCAAAGCCATGCCTGGTGGATGAAATCTGTTCCTTCTTTTCTGCCCTGTTACTGTCAGAGGTCAGCTCTTGTCACTGAGCCCACATGCCCCTGTGCAGCCAGCCTTTGGGAGTGGTGGGCTCGGCCGTATGGCCATCTGCTAAAGGAGCACCTCAGCTGCACCATAAAGGAATTAATATTTCAGCAGGCAGTTGTACTCGTGTGCAATTCCAGCTTGCCTTTGTCTGGTTGGATGGGTTGCTCCTCAGAGTTTCAAATTATTCTTTATGGACAGAGAGTGGGTTTACCCAAGTGTTGGCTGAGCAGCAGAAGGGAGGGTGTGTGCATCTCAAGAGGAGAGGGTTTGGGAGTCATCTTTAACAGCTGTTGTTAGGACTGACCCTAGGCACTTGTGCTCAGTATAGTGCTAGTGTATTTCCTCCCCCAAAGAAAAAAAAATGGAGGATTTAAACCTCCATTCATTAGTCTGTTTCTCTTGAGATTTTATTATTTATTTATTAATTCTTCCACCACTAGCTTATATCGTTTTCTAGAGGAAATCATCCCCCTTTCCTCTCAGATGGGGAAAATCTAAGTGTCCTCTAACTTCAATAGCTCATATATTGTAAAATCTCCTTTTCATTACCCCACACACTGCATTCCTTTGTGTTCACTAGATACCCCTGACAAGGAGAGTTTTGTGAGCCTGCAGTTACTCTCACCATGTGGACAAGATAAGAGATGATTATGCAGATAGCCCAGTCCTCTCCTCATATATTCCTGATCCTGTAGTTGCTTTATTGGGTAGCAGCAGCCTTCTACTAGAATGGATAATCATTCCAGGACACCTGGGCTTCTTAGGTTGCCCTCTGACAGTGAAATGTAGGTGATATCAGCAGGTAAAAAGATAGCAAACCTAATTTGTCAGGCTCCAGTGGCATCAGTTGTCCTATTTTTCTGGTATCAGAAAAAATAATCCAAATAATTTTGTCTTTCTCAAAGCAGGCCTTAGCATGTGGCATGTATTTCTCTTAACGCTTGCTTTAAGTACTGCCCCTTTTCTTCTGAAATACCTAATACTTTAAGTATTAATACTTTAATATTTAATACTTTACTACTCCAATTTTCTTGAATTGAATTTGCTTTTAGTAATTACTGACCAAGAGAGATTTTCCATGGTTTTTCACGGAATGTATACTACTGCAAACCTGCAGTCTGCCACTGCCAGAGCTGTGGACATGTTTCATAGTGGAGAGGTGACTGAGCTGTTTTGTGCTGTGTGTGACTACGAGAAACCTGACGTGAGGGTCCCCTTGATCCAGTACTCTGTTGTTTCCTGCTGCATTCTTTCCCTCTGCCCTTCTCCCTTTACAGAGCAGAGTTAATTGGGTAATGGGAACAGCAGTGGTGGAGGTGGTTTTTAAAGCTAGGTCAACACTCTTATTGCTAACACTTCACTATAATCTTCTGGTGCTTGTACAATCCTGTTGTCATGGTGCCAATATATTTAGGAGTAAATTTTTTCTTATTTCACCTTTGTAATGTGCTAAAGGCCTTCCTGTTTTACCCATGAGCCAGTGCAGAAAGGAGTGTTTTATCCAAAGCTGTACATGAGACCAGTGGCCAGCAAGAGAGCCCAATTTTGGAGGAGCAGTGGTGTTGGGAGAGCTGGCCAGCTAGTTGTCACTCTCATTAGACACATTGTCCAGGTTTAGAGCAAATCTTGGGACGAATCCCCCAAAGGAGCTCTGGTGGGAAAGCCAATACAATCGGCCCCTCCCCCCAACTGGTCCAGGAGGAAAAAAATACTTCCTTGGAGAAAGATGGAAAAAAACTGTTTATTAAACAATAAAACCAAAACAATATCAAACAATGAGACCCCTTGCCACTCTAAAAGAGATGACAAACTGAGAAAACCCCGGGTTGTAGCTCAGCTCACTCAGTCTCTGATCAGTCCCTCAATTGTCGCAGGCCAGGCCTGGCCCAGTGGGCCACAGCTGCAGCTGCCGGTGCTCTCCTGGGTGTTCAGTCCAGACCAGTTTCAAGAGGTCCAAAGAAAAAGGAAAAAAAAACAGTCCAGGGAACTCCTCTGCCTCAGCTAGCTAAACTAACTAAAAGCAAAAGAAGAGCTCTGTCCCACTGTCTGTCCATCCGCAGACAGCGCAGTCGGGAGCAGGAATGTGGAGGAGTGAGTGCAGTGTCTGAAAACAAACTGCGCGCTTCTTCTCTCCCCCCTTCACTCTCTGGAACACTCTTAAAGGTGCAAAACTTATTATTCAACATAAACAGAATGAGACGATTGGGGATAAAAGCATCATATAGTCAACCCAGGGCACACATTTTCTGTCAATAACGTGAGAAACCCAAACCCACCCTTTGGTTTTGCTAATGCTGCCTCTGTATGTACGTGACACTCAAGCCGTCCATGTTTTAGTGGTTCTGCAGGTATTTTGGAGAAGAAGTAGTGGAGTGAACAACCCAGTTGAGGCTCTCTTTTCTCTCTTGAGAACATGTGCTCTGTAGGACATGGCAGTGGCACTGCCCTTCATGGGTGGCACTCCAGATCAGAAGAGGGGTAAATTCCAGCATGCAAGCAGCTATTGCCCGCTGGCTTAGACTGACATTTAGGGATTGTCTGCATTTAGTTTTTAGTTGGGTTTTGAAAATGATACTAGTTGAAAGCACGAGAGGTATTTTGGAATGCTTTCTTCTGTTCATTTCCCTGTAGAGACAACCTTACAGGCTCCCAAAGATCCAGCACAGTGTCAAAAAGAAGATTTAGGTGTACCTGAGTCAGATTTACCGTCAGTTTTCAGATTTACCTTTACTTTTCAGTTTATTCTGCGCTCCCAGTTCCATTAGGCTCTAGGTTTTGGAGGTCACAGAATAACTTGTGCACTGTTGTCCTTCAGAAGCAGTCTGTTTTTTAAACAGGATATTGGAAAATTTAAGCTATAGGATAGGGCAAAGTGCCAAAAGGGTGATGACTCAATGAGGACAAGCCCATTGCTGCATTGATGGAAAGGATGGCAGCAGCAGGAGGGTGCCTCAGGCATGGCATGTCCCACTGTGATGATAACCTGCCTCACACCCAGGCCACCAGGCTTTCATCAGCTTTTGATATTGGGGAGATCTGTTCAAAGGGATGTTTCTTGCAAGGGAAAAATGCTCATGGCTTCCAGGGAAGGATGAATTGTTCTTTCCATTCTGTTTCTTTCTGTGTGGGCTAATGTGAAGGCACCACATATCTCTGGTGCTTACAGAGAATTTCCTTCTTCTTTAATACTAACAAGAGGAAGGGAGAAAAAAAAAAAAAAAAACACAAAAACCCACAGCACATGAGCATATTTTATCCTTTCTTTTCTTACGACTTTTTTTCTTTTTAAACATGGAACCTGAAATCACATTTCCCAGTTGCTGTAGTGATGGAAGAAAAGGTCACAGCCTTGCTAGAAATACTCCTTTTATTGCTGATAGAAGAGTAGATGGGCTCACGTATCAATAAAAGTGAGGGACGGTAAGTGTGATGTGGGAACAGAATTCAATAAAGTTTTATTGTATCACAAGTGGACTGAAGTGCATTTAAAAACATTAAATGAAGGCACACAATATCTGCTCTGCTGGACCTTAGGGCCAGTGAATAGACAGATAATTGAATAATGACATTTTTAAGAGAATACAAGCACTAGAAAGCAAACTGATATTTTCATTGCTCTAAGATTGTTGGTAGAAAGGGAGAGAGAAGGGGGAAGATGGGACAAAATTGCAATCTGAAAACAGTTTAATGAGACTACTTTTCCCAAGAACACAGTTCTTAATTATTTCTGGAGTGCTGTAAGGCCATTATGTGGCCTCTAGGCTTTCCCTCTGTGTTTTCTTGCTGCCTTCTCCATTGGTAGAGAAGCAGTGTTTGCCCACTGAGAGCAGGGCTGTGTTTTGTTAAACAAATGGACTTGCAGCTTCTCTGTTTTCTTTTGCCCTGGGTTTTTATGTTTGCTTTGTTTCTGTTTTCTCCCAAGAGAATTTGGTCCCTCAAGGCCCAGCAGGGAAAATGGCAAATGTTCCCAAGGGATTAAGCCTGACTGTTGGCATTTTGGCTAGTAATGAGTGAATTCCCTCCTAAAGCCAGGCCTCCTTTGTTTGATTTGTTAAATATATTAATTTTGTGCATGGGTTGGGAAGAATAAGTAAAACCAAACAAAAAACAAACAAGAAAAGCCCCAAACCAAAAACCCAATAGCAGACATAACTATCCATTATGATTATTTCTGAGCAGAGAATCTTTGTCTCCTGCTGACAAATTGCCTTTCTTCCAATGCTTACAGTTTCCTGGCATTGCAGTCAAAAAAACCTATTTTTTTTTGTACTCACTGAAATTCCCAGCTTTGCTTGCTAGCTTGTTTATTATTATTATTATTTTTTTTATCTAGAGAGGCAGAAATAAAGAATATATTGCTTCCCTTATCAGTCTTCTTTTACTGTGTGTTTGTGGGGAGAGTGCATCTATACAACAGCCCACTGGAAAGCACTCTTAGTTAAAATAACCTGATACTATGGGCCTTTGCAAACCTGCAGGCTGACCTGTCTGAATAGTTGCATGCATAATGTTCAAGAAGGGAAGGAAAGCTAAGAGCTGGGGAAATAAAGGTATTTAAAAATTTGAAGTAGCGTGATACAAAGGGAAATGAGCATTTTTGTAGGGCACGCTGAAATAAATGGCAACATGGTTAATTTTTGAATATGAGATGAGTTTGGCTTAAAATAAGGAAGTTGGATGGTTTCCAGTGTCTGTAATACATACTGGTTTGAAGGTGTGCTGTCAGCCTTGAACATAATGGATTTTCTTGTGGGGATAAGTTAGATACATGTTAGGCAATCTCCACAGTAGGAAGGCGATCACTACCTGGTGCATCTCTGAGTTCCAGCATGCTTCCATGAAAAGCCAGCTCCTGCTGGCTTCTGTCATCTCTGTCCTTTCCTCTAGGTAGAGGAACATTTCTTCATGTCTTCCACCAATGACAACATGAGCCTTTGTGTGAAAAGTAATTTTTTTCTCTTGCTCTCTCCTGAGTGTTTAGCTGATTTTCTCCTGAACCAGCTCACTGCTCCCTAGTCCTAGGCTTGAAGTTTTGAAATGCCTCCATGTTGTGATGCATTCTGTCTTTAAAACATGCAATGGTTCTGGAAATCTCCATGAACAACAGGTTTTGCTCCCATATGTGTTTAAGTTGCACAAGTTCTCTTTATCAGGAAAGTCACCACAGTGCTGTGCTCATATCTCCTTTAGGTCTGAGATGCTGCAGTGGATGAGAGCTGGAGTGTGGTACAGCCTGGGCAACCTGTGAACTTCTCAGATGATCATGGGATGCTTGATTGCACATTCGTTGATATTTTTATTATATTTTGAAGCTTGTACAGCTGGGAGAAATTGTTTTGGGTTTTTTTTTAAGAATATAAAAAGTCTTCTGTGGTAGAGCACAAGAGGCAAAATTCACATCTCCCCCCACCCTCACCTCACTCAGAAAATTTGTAGTGTGGAGACCCAGACTTTAAATAAGTCAAAGAATTTAGTGTAGGTCTGTTATGTGTTTCTCACATAGGCTGTTTTTCTTGATATAGAGCCCTGTCAGTTCTCCTGAGGGCCTCTATAATTGGTTTATTATGGAAGTTGAAGGTGGAAAACTGTGATGCGTAGTGTAAGTTATTTTATGAAGATTATGAATGTAAAGGAGTAATTTAATTCCTTGTGTGAATTCTGTGCACTATTTATTCCTTTCCAATACTGACCCATAGCAGCTGAATTTTTAGTGAGAAAGTGTATGGGTTTGGTTTGATTCTACTCATTTAAACTAAAAGTTGCTTCAAATCTTTCAATCTTTTGCCCGACTGCCTTTGGCCTTTGAGTCTGAATCAGAGGTCATTCAGTTGCAGGGAAACTTTCTTTCAGCGTCAGCAAACTTTGGGTCAGGTTCCTGATAGCCTGAGGCTTTCTGAATTTGTTAGCTTTTTTTCAAAAATCTCATCTTTGTCACACCCATTTCTAGCATAGTAAATAACTGATACTGTCTCAGCCAAAAAGGGAATTGTAGTCAATACTGCATAGAAAGAAGAATGAAAATATGAGATATTCTTCAATAAAGTAATAGACTGCAGTCCTCCCACCTTTTCAGCTGATGATTCCATATCTAAATAGTGAGACATCTTTGTAGTATCTGAAATAGATTTGTGCTTGAAATAGATTTGTACCTTAATAAAGATGCTGACAAAACATAGCAGCCTGACCCCTGCAAACCCTTTTCTGGAGCACCAGTGGGAAGAACCCCACTGGCTTTAAGTCATCTGTACCAAGCTGTGTTTTTCTATTCTTTCTGACATGACACTTGTAGATATTTGCAACCAATTTGCTGCCTAAGCATAAACCCACACTTCCCAATTGTCTCTGAACAAGTCTGTCATCATTTAGGGAAATATATATTTCTTTCCATTTTTAATAACCTATTGCCTAAATTGTGCTATTATGCCAAGCACCCTCTGGAGATATTGATATGGATTTCATATGTTTTATAACAGATCTTCATGGAAATAATATTTACATTTCCACGTTTTATTCCTATTTTCCTTTAATTTCTTTTATAAGAAGTATTGCAAAGGTTTCTTTCATTGGTGCAAGCAGTGTAAGGAGATTAAGACCATCCTTGCCAGGTGCTATTATAAATCCACAAAAGAAATGAAATACATTTATTGGGTTTTATTCTGGCCAATAGGGAGAACAGAATATGTGTATCCAGTGGCTAAGTTGAGGATTGAAGTTCATTTCTTCTAGCACATGAGGGAGGAGGAGGGAGGGGGGAAATTTGAGTATATTAAGGCAAATCCCTTTAGTGTGTGAAAGACGAAAACGCATCTTTCCAGATCTAAAAATACAACTTCGTTGAGTTTCTTTATATTAAAAGGGCTCCCAGGAAGAGAGCCAAATACATCTGAATGTATTACTTCTTTCCCTCATTTCCTCCACTTTTCTTCCTAACAACATTTCCAGTCAACTTTTAACAATATCAGCCTGCATGAAACCACTGTGGTTGTATGCACCTCAACTCTGGCAAAGGAGACAAACATGGACTGCATAGTATTTGATTTTTGTTAGCTTCTGTTTCCAGAAGGAGTAAAATGGGAGGAATTACCAAGACTAAGGCAAAAGGGCCTTCCCCAGGGTATCCTTTTGAAAAACAAAACACCAAACAAAATCCTGCAACTTATTTCCAGAGGTTTCTTATCTAAAAGTAGTCATGGCATGTCATTTACCTGGGCTGATTGCCAGACTATACAGAAATATTCTAAAGGGCTTTTCAAGGTGTGTCTTTTTATTTCTTTTTTCTTTTTTTTTGGTGGGGGGGGGAGGTGGGCGGGGTGAGGGGGTGGGGAGTGGAATGATGACCAATTCAGATTAAAAAAGATTTATTCCAATTGATTTCACAGATGAATGTATTGCTGAGGGTCTAAACTAATCTCCTCCTCCAAAGTCCTTTTTCACTCCATGGGTAACTTAAAAATGTCTAATGTAGTTTTAAAAAATGCCTTAATCTCATTTATCTTTAATTTCTCTGTTCCGCTCTGCAAGCCCACATAAAAAGATTTACAGTGGGTATTTATCCCTTCCAATATCAAAAGCAAATTCCCTTCCAGATCTCAATTTTCACTGATAATCCTCAGAGATGTATAATTTTAATTTACCTTGCAGATGACGTCTACCTGGTTTCTCTCTCTGCTTTTATGAAGGTATTATTCAGCTGCACCTCATTAACTCTGGTTTGTTTTTTTGGTTTTTTTGGGGGTTTTTTTTCTCTTTTCTCTTGTGTGTCTTGAACAGTGTCTGTGAGTGGAACTATTGTCTTGTCCTTTGCTGGAGTGCACATGCTGGTGCAGCTGGGGCTGGCATGTCACCACGTAATCCAGCTGAGTCCTTTCTTTTTATCCCAGGAGAGGCGGCGTCGGGGCCTTGTCCTTTTTATTTCTTTAAAAATTAATAATCTCGCATTTTTCCATTTCATCCCTTACAATGGCTTGCAGGACCACACAGATGCACACTCACGCACCTGAAAGCTTCCAAAAACCTCAGATGTTCAGATCTGCAAAATAATGGTTCTACTAAACAGAACAGGAACTATTGTGCTCTTGGGATTTTGAAAATGAGTCTATTATATTTAGGTGCCCTAATGAAAGCTGAGCTTCCCTGGAAATCTACCTTTAATGTCTGTATAGGAAACACTCTGGCGTCATTCCACCTATGTTACTATTTAAAGCAGCAAATTGTGCATTTAAGTGCTATTCTAAATGCAGCCCTAAAGATGGTTCCACATTTCTGCAGCAAAACTGAAGGGGTGGAAGGAATGTAAAGTCCATGGAGCAAATGCAGACATGAGCTTGAGTATTTGACTTTGAGAAGAAAAATCAGGAAACAATGTACAGTTGGTGTTGGAGATATTTTTTATTAGTAAGACGTGGCTCAAAACATTGAAATTGTAAGATAAATGAGTTTCATAGTCTAGCCTCGTGTGGGAGGGCAGAATGGCGTTGCTAGTGACTCCCTTTGGTATGAAATTACACTGTATCTCTACTGGTGGTCTTTTCCTTATCACAGGCTGAAATTAGTCCTGCTTCGATATAATCACATTTGTATCCTGCTGCTGCTTTGGGTATTTACACTCAGGTTTGGCAGCACCTGAAACAGCAAAGACTTTCAGTCAGTAACCGGTATAAAGGTGAAGGTGTGGAGGCAGCAGCTACTAAAATGCAGCACAGAAAATGCAGCTCTGATGCTGACCATGGCATGAGATGCAGAGGCACAAACTGTAAAGCAGGGATAAATTTGCCACGTGGGTGTTTTGTACAAGGCACAGTTGTACCCCTGGTTTCACTCTGCCTTTCCCATTGGCACCACTGGGACACTCCCAGCCAGGCATGTGCTTTAAGGTTTGATGGCTGTCAGCTTGTGTGTTTGCATCTTATATATGGTGTATGCAACTAACAGAAGCCTAATTCGGGGGGTCCTTTATATGCTCAGGCTGGGGTTTCAGAGGAGAAACAAATAGGCCTTTGTCCATTTAAAGACTTACTCAGAAGAGTGAGCATGTGCCATGTACATTTCCAATGAAGTCAATAATTAAATATGTTCCAGATGACTGTGGTGGGGGAGGATATTAGTAATTACCAGAAAGTGACAAATCTACATTCTGTGGCTGGTACTTTGAAAACAAAAAGTCACTGTTTCTAATAGAATCCATTAAAAATATGACCTGATTCAATTGTCATATTTAAGGTAAAATAATGTCTTGACTTTTGGACGGTATTTTCTGATTTTTTTTTTAAATGGTCTTAATAGAGATATAGTAGTTGTCTTTCAGCACATGCCTTTGATGAGAGCCCACAGAAACACTTGGGAGTTTTCTTGTTGAGTCAGTGGGAATTTGGATGCAGAGAGTGAAACTGGACAGTATTTAAATCAGTGCAGCCTTGCCTATTAAACAGCTTCAGTCTGAGCCTTCACATTTGGGAGAAATTTGTGGTGCAGTGATGATAATATGGAGAGATTTCCAGAGTAAAAGAAAAGTGTTTCTTTCTTAAAGAGGACTGGTCCATTCTGCCATCTTGTCTCAGAAATGAAATTAAGTGGCTAACAAAGTCTCAAACCAGTTTTAGAGTATACAAAAACAATCATTCACATTTTTCCTTGGTTAAAGGAAGGTCACAGAGCTGTGGTTTGGGCATGCAGGGAGGAGATAGAAAAGGCCAAATCTCAGTCAGAGCTGAAACTAGCCAGTGTTGTGGCAGATAACACAAAGCTTTTTAAAAAGTACTTTAATAGCAAGAGAAGGTCTAAAGAAAGCACTGGAAGTGATAGTTGTTTAAGGTGATCACCCCTTTAATGGAGATAAAGAAAAAGGGGAGGCATTCAATGTTATTTGGGTTTTGTTACCTAATTTTTTAATAATTCTGGTAGGCCTTGGTCTTTCTGTTCCTTTCATGTGGAGGACCATAAGTGTGTGGGTGCAGTGGCTTCCCTTTTGTGAAACTGTAAGGCACCAGCTGCATCAGCCAAATGTTGACAAGTCTGGTGGAAATCATCCCAGAGTGCTGATGGAATGATGTTATGGCAAGACCCCTCTTGATCATTTACCAAGTATCTTAGGAGTCTGGGGAGGTTCCTTGTTGACTTGAAGGTAGCCAGTGTTATTCCAATTTACAAGAAGGACTGTTAGTCTAACCCCAGTTCCTGGAAAGTCATGAAGTAGATCATAGTGGGGTACCACTGACAGGCATTTAAAGAATAGTCCAGTTGCCAGACACAGTCAGCCTGGGTTCACATAGGCAGATCCCTGTTTAAATAATTTGGTACTCTTCTATGGCAAGGTCATTTACCTAGTGGATCAAAGATCTGGATATAGGATGGGACTGCCCTAATAGCAAGTTTGCTGATGATCCCAGACTGGGAGTTGCTTTAAACTCTTTTGAGTGATGAGAGGCATTGCAGAGGAAGTACAGATAGATTGGAGCATCAGGCAGTGGGACAAAATGTGGGACAAGAGCAATTGCTGGATTCTGTGCCTGCTGTGGGGGAGTGGCAGCTCTGCAGAAGGGGATCTGGGGATGAGGGTTGATAACAGCTCAGTGTGAGCCAGCAGAGTACCCTGGCAGCCCAGAGGACAGTCCCCATGCTGGGGTGCATCAAACACAGCATAACCAGCTGAACAAAAAAGGTGATTATTCTCCTGTACTAACCACTGATGCAGCCTCCACCTTGAGTCTTGTGTGCAGTTCTGGACCCCACAATATAAAAAGGAAGTTAAGGTGCTCTAGTGCTTCCAAAGGAGCTGTGAAAGGGATGGAAGACTGCTCCTGTGAGGAGCCACTGAGAACTTTGGATTTGTCAAAGTTTGGAGAAAAAGAGTTCCAGTGACAGCCTTGTTACCCTCTACAGATTGCTGAGGAAAGGATGTGGTGGAGGGAGGTGCTGAGCTCTGCTTCCTGGCATCCAGTGATGGGACACATTGGAATGGTTCACATTGGAATGTGCCTGAGGAAGCTTAGTGTTGGCATTAGGAAGCATTTCCTTACTGAGAAGGTCCAGCACTGGAGGAGGCTTCCTGTAGGGGTGTTTGATACCCCAAGCCTATCAATGTTTAGGAAGCATTTGGTCAATTATGCTTTGGTTTTTGGTGAGCCCTGAAGTGGTTGAACAATTGGACTCTAGATGGCCATTCCAACTGAAGATAAACCATTTTTGCCATGGGAAGATGCTGATGCTTCCCAGTGAAATGATAAATGGGGTTTCCAGAGGCCCATGTGAGTGCCTGGAGACAGTTGTACATTGTTGGTGTTATGTGCGGTAAGAAAGCTCAAACAAATTGCTTTGCAACACTTTTTCATCTGAACATCTACACTCATGTGGAAATGGGTTTTTGCAGTCAAACACAGCCCAAATCTTATCAATTATGAATGGCTGCAACAGATGGTATATATTATTGTTTATAAGAATAAGTGATACGTTTCAAACAAGAAACACATGCTGCTCAGCAGCTTTAGCTGCCACTTCTGAGATGGGAACCAAATCCCTGACCTTGTCTTCCCCTCCACTTGTTGGATAACATCCTATTTTAATAACGAAAAAACGAAGACCATGAAATATTGCACGATGGAAAACTGTGCAATATTTCACGGTCTTCGTTTTTGCAACACCAATGCAAACACCAATTCCGGTGTAAGAGGATCCTACTCTTTCTCAGCTTGCTGGGAGCTGCACCTGTCTGAAATTTGTGTTTGCAGCACAACTATCCATCAGCCTTTCTCAAGGGTTCATGGGACAGGGAATTTCTGCAAAACTTCTTACTTGAAGTTTCAAGAAGTTAGTGCAATGTTGCTGCAAAGAACTGGCTGTAGCCTGAGATCAAGGTATATATCATGATGATGTTGATGAGTGCTTTGTCAGACACCTGGCTTTGCAGAAAATACTGTGTATTCCTTCAGTTTTTCTTTTAATCTCCATTTGCTGCATTGCCTTATTTAAAAGACTGAAATAATTGCTCTAAATACAGCAGGTGAAAGGCTTTTGGGGCTAGAAGCCTGGCTCTTGAAGAGCAGTCCAGATGAACTGTAGCAGTCCTCAGAAACTGGACCAAAAGTCTTGGAAACTAATTCCCTTAACCTTGTGCCTATTTTTGCTATAGATATAAAATTCTATGTACATGCCTTATCTGGAAACAAACAGTGTAGGCATCTGCAGGATTGGTGCCTAATTTGGTGGAGAGAAGACCATTTAAAAATCTTCATTGCTCTTATACAATTTGCTACAAAAACATTTGCTGTTTATGATGCAGAATCTAGACACATTGCCAGAACAAATGAGCCAGAGGTATTTTGTGATAGTAGCCATTCAAAAATAGAATCACAATAATTTGTTTATTTTCTGATTTATAAAATTGCTACATCATCTTGGCTGAAACTGTGGGTAGAAAGCGTGTGTTTTCTTGCTCTGGTGTTTTAAAATTCTCACTTAACATTCATAACACAGCAAAATACTCATTTCTGTGTCTTTAAAACCAATCATATTAGTTATTCCCCTGCTGAATTTAGTACTTATTCAAATGTGCTCTCTGCTCTCCTTGAAAAGGAATTTTGGCTGAATTTCTTTAGTGCAAAGCCCTTCCTTACTGCCTTGATAACACAGTGTTATCTTACTCTGTAATACTTCACCATACAAAGCAATCTCAAACTCAAGGAAGCATGCCAAGAGACACTGGGCAAAAAGCCCTTATGTAAAGTTTGGACTTCTTTCCCTTAACAGTGCGGCATTTGCACAACCTTCTCTTCAGGCAAAGAAAATAAATAAATCAAAACAAAGCTCTAAAGTTAACCAGAAAGTTTTTTTTTTTTTTTTTTAAGCAGTACTCTTGATATTTATTTTAATGAGAAGAAATCAACTTTATGTCACTTTTATCAGACTAAACTAGAGGAA
Source organism: Ammospiza caudacuta (assembly GCF_027887145.1). Classification (NCBI taxonomy): domain Eukaryota; kingdom Metazoa; phylum Chordata; class Aves; order Passeriformes; family Passerellidae; genus Ammospiza; species Ammospiza caudacuta. The sequence continues at coordinate 19,308,388 of NC_080596.1, read as the reverse complement.
TTCCGCAGTGCTCTTTGCTGATATGGGACAAACTCCTTGTATTGTGCCCAGATCTGTATGTAAAAAGTTTCCAATGCAACAGCCTTTTTTAAAGTAGAATTTAATGCCTTGTGGGCCCTGTGTGGGAGTGTGGTGACAGTTATGCAAGGCCTAAGGGATTTTTTTTTAAATTTTTTTTTGCTCTGGAGCTCAGGGTAGGAAAAGGCAGACTTAGGTACTGAGGGCCACCTTGGCAAGAGTTGCACCTCCTGCTACCCAAATCGTGCTGCTTGAAGATGCACAAGAGGTGCACCCTTCTCCTTCTTCACTCCAACTTGTGATCATCCTTCCTGTGATGCTTTTGGCCCAGCGTTGAGTTATGGCATTTAGTGTGGCATTGGCTCTCTTTGCCATGCAGTTTGTGGGCTGCATAAATCTGAGCAGGATGACAGTCTCATTGGAACTCAGGATGTGTGGAAGGAGCCCCAGGTACTCAAGGTTTGCAGTCTTTCTCATGATACCACAGTCCATGGAAATTAGGTGTATGGATACCATTAAGTAGTGTCAAGATGAGTGCTATCTCCAGAGAGATTATTTATCACTATCCTTTCCCTCTGCCTGAATTCAGGGAGGTTTTTATTGAAAATTCACCTCTCATCTCCCCTTTTATTCTTTCCACTTCATTTCTCACATTCCTGCTTACTCTGTCATAAATATACCTGCACAGCTGTGACTGTAGCTTTACAAGCTTCAGCCTCTTAAACCCCAACGCTGTTCTTTGCAGGTGACCTCACATTTCAGGAGCAGAGGCTCTCCTGGAACATGCCACAAGGATATTGGCTAGCAGAGCATTGGATTTACAATTAATCAGTCAACTAAAACTTTTTTTTTTTTTAACCACCTTTTTCTAATCACACCAGTAGAGAGTCCCAAAGTGTGACCCCTCTCAGGAATGCAGAATTAGCCTAACTTAGAGCTCACATGGCTTTTGTGGTACCAATGGTGTGTTTGTCTTTGGACAATCAATAGGGTCAAGAGGGGAGAGTTTGTCTGGTTTATGTCAGTGTTTGCCTGAAGTCAAATAGGTAGCCAGTTAAATTTTCCAATATTGAATGAGAAGAGAGTGGTGGTGTCAGCTCTTCTACAAATGCCTATTAAATTACACGATGCAAAAGTGGCTGAAGATGATTCACAGCAATAATTTGACCCAGTTATATGTTTATTGCATTTAAAAGACAACTGGGGGCTTGATTTCATTGCCAGCTGTGTGGTAGTTAACGATCAGTAAGAAAGCATCAAACTGAGAACAACTTCTGTTTCTAAATACAGCCTGCCGCGCTGAATTTCAGACATTCCCAGAATGAACTGTGTGTGTGTGTGTAATGGATCTAAAAATAAGGAGAAATATGCTTTTATTGGAGACTAACAGTATATATTCACTGCAAAACTGTTCTTAACTAACAAAGAAAAATCATATGCACAAATGATGGACTTGCTTCTAAATGCACATAATTGCTCTGACCTACAGCTGTATGACTCCTGATTAACGCTGGCCATAAATGAATGTCCTAACACAATTTTCCAACCTATGTAATTAGCAGGGGAAGACAAAATTGTTACTTCCTTTTCAGACTGACATTTTTACTGCAACCATTAGTTTTAAAAACATCAGGCAAGAGCTCTGCCTGCGTGGTCTGTCCAGTATCATTGTTTAAAAATTCATTTGTGGAAACAACTGCACATATGATAAACATCAGTTTGAAAATTCAATTTACTGCATAAAGAATTTGGGGACATAGTTTTGCATAAAGCAAAATAAGTCAATTAGAGCCTTCTTTTCACCAACTGCAGGTTTTCTTTCAAGCAAAATAAGAGTGATTTGATTTGGTCTATAAAAGTGTAGGCATTAAAGCTCCAAAGACAATGTGCTACAATAATGTTGAATCGAAGGTGCCTAAGAGAAAATGAATGTTGCAGGGTTTTGGGTTTTTTTCCTTTGATTTTAGGTTTTATTGTGTTGGTGCCTTGTTAGTTCCATTTAAATAAATGAAAAATGCAAATACCTCTTGCTCTAAAACAAGAGACTAAGACTTTATTTAAAAAAAAAAAACATAAATTGTTTTGTGAATTAATTAAAATGTAGCATCAGGCTGATGTCTTTCTTCACCCAGTGCTGCAGTGGAGACGGTTCTGTGGTGATGTGTGGCAGCTCTGAGAAAGCCTGGCAAACTGGGTGATGCTGTGGACATCACACAGAGAAACTTGGCTTCACTCACTTATCTTTCTAGTTGAGAAAGAATCCATTATGTGGTCCTGAATTTTGGTCCAGTGGATGCTCCCATTGGGCCATTTGGGCAGGTTTTTGAAGTGGGGATGGAGCAGAAAATGGAATTTTGGCACTGCTTGTAGCCATACTTTCAGCTTAAATCCAAACAAAAATTGGTTTAGTTTCTCAGGGAGTTGCCCAATCAGATTGTTCAGAGATGAAGTTTTCTTAGCAGCCCAGGACCTGATGGCAGAGCTTTTCCAACATCATGGCCTGCCAGAACCTAACTGACCTGGACTTAAAAATTGATACCTAGGAATTGCTGGGAATCCACATACTCTGTGGTGTGTCCCTGCAACATGCAATTGATCTAAAAGCTGGGAATATTTGGGGCTGGGCACACAGAAGGCGTTCAGTGTTTTTGTAAACCCGGCCATGTCTCTGCAAGGCTTAGTCTGCAGGAGTGGATTAATGCAGCCATGTCTGATTGTCTGATGCTTATCCTGCTCGAGGTGCTCTGCGGTGGACACTGCCTGCTGCCTGCACTATTCCTGCCTGCTCAGGCAACTGCATAATTGCAAAAAGATGAGTGAGAAAAATAGCATGTTTGGCATGTAAGCCTTGCCAAAGGAACTGATGATTACAAAAGAAAAAGGAGAAAATTTTCAGTTTAAGGTTCAGTTGTAATTATTTAGAATTTTTGAACACACTATCTCTTTTTATCCAGAAGAGCTAATCCTTGATCCTAATCCTCCCTGCAAAAAATGAAACTCATTGATATGAATGAGGAATACTTGCCGTATATCATTCTAAGGAAGGACAGACTTTCTGTAATTCTGTGGGACATACGGACCAGTGACATGTAGATGTTTCATTCTTAGTGTGGGAGTGTTGCAATATGAGGTGTAGGGAGGGAAAGGCAAGACCTGCAGGGCTGTTCATCAGTCCTGTTTTCTTCTTGCTGATGACTTGACTCTCTTGTGTTGGATTTTGGAAGGAAACATTGTCTTTGCTTCACAGCGTAATGTTGGTGCTCCAGATGCATTTCTGTTCCCTGAGTATGAGATCTCACTTTACATTCCTCTATCTGCTGAATATTACTTTTAGAAAATGTAGTAAATAAACTCCACATTATTCCTGTTTAGATTAGTTTGATCATAATGTATCTGTTTCCTCCTGTCTTTCCCTGTTGTTGTTAAAATGTCCAGTAGAGGACTTTACCTGACATGAACTAATTTTTGGTTTGCATCTTTCCCATCTCCAATTCTAATAATTGACCAGTTGAAAACTTTCTGTTCCTTCTTTGTTTGCCCTAAAACTGCAGAGCAATGCCCTATGATGGTGCTAAAGGTGATTTTAATTGTGGTCTAAAGTTACTGAGAGCATGTGGTGCTAGAGATACTTTTTATTCTTAAAAAAGCTTCATTTGTACATGTGTTGCTTAAATGCACTTGTGGGGGGGAAAAAAAGGAAAAGTATTGTTTTTAAAGAGTTTCCAAGCACTTCAAAATTATTTTTTCTATATAAATACAATTTTTCCATTTTCCTTTGAAATGTGCAGTGAAAACTGCTGAATGGCGATCTTCACATTTTCTGTGTGGATACTGTTCTGTACAAGAGACCTCATGTGTAACAGTGTTGAAAATCTAATCAGGAATGCTTCATGGAGCTGCAAAATCATTGCTGGATAAAACATTTTAGCAGGGAAGCAAAGCTGTAATTTCCAGAGAAGGTCATGATTGCAGACTGTGTTGACTGGGTGTGACCTGGATGAATACTGATGGTGCAGGAGGAAGCCAAGTTATGCCCTAACCTGATGGCCTCTCTTTTCCATCTCAGTTTTCCTTTTGTGAAGCGTAGCTGTTTTGTGGCTAAAGGTTGGAAAACAAAGCAAAATTGTGATTACAGTCAACAAGCTCAGCATTCTCCACACTCAGGTCCCAGGTGTGATGATACTGTGTGCAGCAGTGCCATTTTCCACAATTGACTTTGTGAGCAGGAGCTTTCCCTGACCTGCTCTGTAAAGCCCATGTTGCATACAAAAACCCAAAGTCCCCTTTAGATGTGTTAACAAAGAAAGCAACAAAAACTGGAGCGTGGAGCCACACCTGGGGCTCCTCCCCAAGGACTGCACTGCTGAGAGCTGGAGTCCTCTCTGCACACCAAATACAAACAGGGGAGGCAAGATGTGCTTTGCAGAGCTGCTTAACCCTTTCCTGGAAGGAACTGCATCTCACTGTCTCTTGGGGGAAGCAGGGGCAGCAAGGAGAATGGGGAGGCAGTTTGGTGTTAATTTTTATCTCAGTCCCCACAGCATGCTTACACTATGTGACTTTTTTGTATAATCTAATGGGTAGATTCCTGCTGTTATAAGTAGGAAAATTCAGGGTGGAGGGTCTTGTGACTCTGGAGCCATTGTGTGCATGTCACATGCCTCACTGCATTACGCTGCCCTTGCAGTCTTGCTCAGGGAAAGCTGAGAACATAACAAAGGGCATAACTGTGCCCCATTGGTGCCTGTCTATCTTGGCATTTATTTTCCTTAAGCACCTCAACATCTCATTTTGCTCTTCCCTGCAGTGAATGCCACCCCAGTGTGGTCTCTCAGTGATCCTGAAGCCCGGCTCTTGCTGTTGTGTTTTCCACTTTCTTGTGGTTCTGCTCTGTGTGTTTTTGAAGGTAGCATCTTTGAGATCCTTGGCCTGTGCTGGCATTGCTAGTAAAGGAAACAGTAAGGCCTTTATTCAGAGCCACTGCAAGCTGGTGCAGCTCTGATAGTGGCTATGAGGCATGTTTCCTCTCCCAGTATGGCATCTGCCAGTCTGGAGTAGCTGTACAGCAAGTGTGTAAATGCAAATCTGCTTCCAGTTTTTTTTTACTTTGCAACTTATGAGCCTTCTGCTGTGCAGACATCAGAAATTGGGGAGAAAGGCCATCAGTAAGAACACCAAATGCCCTGGTGCGCTGTTGTTAGAGACAGAAAGGATGGTGACAGCCGTGGACCATTTGTGGTTGGGCTGTGGTTCCAACCTCCTGCTGCCTGCCTGTATTTGGTGCCCATTGAGCAGCATCCCTGTTCCCATCCCCAGCTCATTGGCAATGGTTCACTGGTGGTAACAATGCTGGTAGAGATGAAGCTGTCACCTCCTTGGCTATCCCTGCTCGTGGGATGGGCACCACCAGCAGGTTCAAGCAAAGACAGCTGCCCTGACCACAGGGTGCTGGGGTGAGCAGCTTCTGAGCCTTTGCCAGCATCATGGAGGGTTGAAGTGTGACCAGAAGGCAAGGGGGGCTTAGGCCATGGTCTGTGCTGCAGACACTCCTCTTGGGATCTGACTTGTGTAAAAGAGGAGCAGCTGTGTTGTGCACCAGTTTTAAAATGATGTCTTTCCAAAGTGCAGCCTGTTCTGGGGAGTTTAACTTTGGAAAGACTGAGGCCAGGCACATCTCTCAAAGGAAGATAAACAGCTTTTGATGTTGCTTCTTCTGAGGGACACAGAGGGGCATTTCTTACACACTTTGCTCCCTCCTGCTGCTTGATGAATTCAGGCGTAGAGTCAGATCCATGGGGAGGCTGTCACCAGGAAGGGCTTGGCCAGTTTGCAAGCCTACACCTGAAAACAGTGCTGTAAAGTAACAAACCACCTCAGTTCCTGAGAGCAGATCTATCTCCCTGTGACCAGACATTCTCCAGCAGACTCTGCTGGTGGCAGACAGGCCCCCAGATGAGTGGTACAGCTGAGAAGATAGTTCAGAGCTCATTGACATCAGTGTTCAAAGCCTGCATCCTCTCTCCTGAGTAAATGTGATCCACAGGAGTTCACAACACTGCACCTGTGGGACTAGAGGAAAAGAAAAATTCTCTCTTACACCTGATTACTGTCTGTCTAAAGGGATGCCACCATGCTGTACTCTGCCAGCCATCCTTAAAAAGACCTGGGCAAGGTGACCTTGCCACGCTACACAGCACACTGGAAGGATGCTGGCAGCTGCATTTGCAGTGATCATCCCTTGAGGAAAGCATCCGTGCTTGCTCCTTGTGCTTGCAGGTTTTCACACTTGGTGTTGGACTATGGTTAAAGCACAGGAAGCCAGTTTTGGCACCATTTCCCAGCTCTGCTGCAGCTTCCTTGGACAAAGTGTGTAATATTTTCCTGCCACTGTTCCCTAATGGAAATATTAATCAATCTGTAATTAACCTTGACTATGTTGTTTGTTTAGCTTGCAAGCTATTGGGAGAACAGTCTTTTCTCTCTTAGTGGACTGCTGTCTATTTCTGCTCTGGCCGTGGGATGTTGCTGGGATAAATACCATCAAAAAGAACAGGACATTTCCTCATCTGGTATCTTTGCTGTTGTGGCAGTGTCACCCACAGTGGAAATATTATCACTGGCTTGTTGATCCACCATTTTGACTAAATTATGAATCCCAGCATGCAAACCAGGAGCATTCAGATATGCAGTTTGGCAATATCTGTGTTACTTATGTTTAAAATGGGATTAAGAGGAACAAAACACCAGGTATATCCATGAAAGAGCCAGCTTTCTTCCCCAATCCTTTAGAAATTTTTTACATTACATATAGTCTTTTCATTAGTTTTCTAACTTCAGGCAAGTATGAACAAAATGCTTTTTATTTCTCAGGGCCTTTGCTTAAGGGAATCCACATGACAAGTTGAGAATATGTATGGAGTTTTTAAATTAGCAGTTTTTTTCCTGTGAATGTAAGTAATGAAGTGATTGTTTCATGCCTTTCTTTAGGAAAATGAAGCCTGTTCTTTTGGCTGTTATTTTCCCTCTATATTTGGTTGTGATGCAGTCAGAGATGACCAGAATTGTAAGCAGTGAGATAAGTTTTCTGAGACAGAATTACAGTTCTGATCCAAAGGGGCATGTGGCTTTGGATGGAAATTGGGAAATTGTGGATGATTTTGAAACACCTATTTAGGTAGTGGTTTATGGTTTTAGTGGGTTTTTTGGTTTTTTTTTTTTTTTTTTTTTTTTTTTTTTTTTTTTTTTTTAATTTTGTTTTGGTTTTTTTTTTTTTTTTTGGTTTTTTAATTTTTTAAGCTTACTCTCAGCTTTCTCACTGCCACCCCTGTCCTCCCCCTCAAAATATAAAGAAAATGGAAAGAGATTTAAATGTGCCCATGCTGTTAACACTGTGGATGTTTTCTGCTGGCTTCTGTCTCCACTTGTGCTTCAGGAAGAAATGAGACATGTTTAGCAAATGGAGGTTTATTGTGGGACAGGCAGATCTCTGAAGAGCTCTGATGTACCAGACTTGTCATCTTAGCTTTTCATTGAACATATTTTTCCTGTCCTTGTGTTCACACACAGCTGTGCATATGTCAAACACAGTTTGGTTTTGCTTAATTCACTACAAATTGTGCCACAAACACCTGGTCCAGTTTTCCTCTGGCTTTGTGGCATGACTTTGGAAAAACTGCAGAAATCCCTGATTTTTCCCCTTTTGTCATCCTGAAAACTTGAGTGATAATATTCTTTAGAGAATTTGTGAACTAAGAGTTGATGTAAGCTAGTGGACAGCGAATTAAACTCCTGGCCAGCTGTCCTAGGCCACTGCTTCTTGCTCTGTCAGAGTTTCAAGGTACTGGCATTTGTGTTGGCTTCCTTATTTGTAAAATGGAAATACTACTTGCTGGAGTTTGAAGGGAGGAGCTGTGTGACACCTACTCTTTGCATGGAATAGGGAGTCCAGAAGCCATCAGTCCAAGGTGTATTTTTCAACTGGCAGGTCTACCAAAAGATCCAGAGGGCAGCAAAGCTGGCTGCTTCCCGCTTGCATTTCTTGCCTGTTGGCTGTGACAAGACCAATGCTGTAACCTTCCCCATGGCTTGACAACACATGCAGCACCAGAGCAGTCCCATCCATCTTTCTTCCTTTCTCTTTATGAGTGTGGCACCAGAGGAGACAGCACCAGCAGCCAGGAGTCCCCAGCAACTCCCCCTGGAGCTTTCAGAGAAGGGCAGTCTCTGAGACAAAGTAATACCTACACTTCTGTCCTGTCTGTGTGTCTCAGGTCACACACAAAATCTGATATTATCACAAACATCGTGTTGAACTGAGATATGTGCCACGATTTTTGTGAAACTGCTGTTTGAGTACCTGCTTCTTTAAATCAGAGGAACATTTTTTAAAAAATGGGTTGGTCTTCTGCTAATTTAGACTAACATAAAGATGAGGTCTTCTACCTCAGTCAACCCAGGTAGAGCTGTCACGGGGACTTTCTTCTCATTTCTTCTATTTTGTGCATCAGCTCTAAGAGAACATAGTAATGCACTGAGAGTTGTTTAAATTTTTATAAAGTATGCATTTGTGAAAGATGCCACGCGAGCTCCTGGCAGTGGGGTAGGCTACACAGAGCTCCTCACTGAAGGCACTGATTTTGCCCACAGTTTGTGAGGGAGATGCACAACATCCCAGGCTTTCACATGCCTGCTGAGGCCAAACAGACTAAACCTTTGCTGGGTTGTGCCTGAGTATGATCTGAATTTGTGCTGTGCTGTCGCTGCCAGGAGCACATGGGTTGTTATCCTGCTGGTGTCCTCTGTCTGGGAGGTGAACACGGAAAAAGCAGACCTGGTTGAGATGGGTGTCAACAGATGCTCTCTAGGTTGTGTTTCCATACTGGTCTTAATGGTGATGCTCCTTAAGCTGTTTCACTTCAAATTTTAGCCCCTTTTCACCAGCCTTTCTTGCATGTCTGCTTGGTCCAACTCTTCTCAAAAGCCCTTCCCTCTTACCCTCAAAGTTATTTAGGAATTTGGTGGGAAGCTGCATCTCCTCTCCCAAGAGATGCTGTAAGCTGTGCTTGTGCTGTGTGTAGGTTCAGGCCATGGCACAATCCCATCAGATCTGTTGGATGAGTCCTTCTAACTGCAGAAGAGAACAGGATGCAGTGAAAGGAAAGAGCCAAGTCCTCTGTGTCACCATATAAGCATGGCCCCATTGATGCCCCTCTGGGAACTTCTGGCAATGGGATAATTTGATTTTTGAGGCTTTGCGTCATCTAAATTATCCAGAAGAGATTTCAAGAGAGAAAGGGCATTTTTATGTGAAGCAGGCATAGCCTTGGCATCTGGCTCTGTCCCCTAGATCTGTTAAGCGTTCCTTTTAACACTGTTTCTTATTTTCAGATTACTAAAAGCTGGACTGAAAACTGAACCTCACCCTTAATTCTTTTTGCCATTTTGAATCTAGCAAGATAAGAAAGTGTTGTTTTACATAAAAGCTAAGCCTTAGCAAAGTAGACAGTTTTATTGAATTATCTCATACCAAAATGAGTGTGTTTCATTTCACTTCTTTTTTTTCTTTTTTTTTTTTCATTTAGCAAGATTTTTTAAACTTTTTTTAATATGTGTTGATGCCATGGGGCAATAGCTGCATTGGCTATGAAGTAGAGAGAGCACCACACATTGACCACTCCAATCATGTGCACAGTAAATAATGTGCAAGAGCCTCAAGGATCCTAATTTTTGAACAGTTAATACATTGGAAGTTAGGCTGTTGCAAAAGCACACAAAAGACTTCCCTCAACCTTCATAAATTCTTATACTTTAAATTAGAAATAAAGTAGTTTCTTTTTTTGCGAAATGATCGGTCTTAGCAGTGCCTAATATTCAGTTCATTGCAAATAGTATGAAATTTCTACATATTCACTGCATATATTTTATTGCTGTAATTTGTGGTTCTCCCAAGCAGAATAATATTTTTACTTCACTGAATATACCTGTGCAAGTTAAAGGTCTCAGATGTATTCCTTTAAAGAGACAGTTCATTCCAGCTACATTCCTGCTTTATATCAGCACTTTATTCATTAAAAATAAGCATAAAACACAATGTCATCCCTCTTAGTTCTATATTCAGGCTGTGGGGAGCCAAATCCTGAAACCCAGAAAGGGTTTTCTGTTCACACTTGGGCTCAGAGCACACATTAGCTGCAGGGTACTCCCTTCATGGGTTTACCTGGTGCTGCCTTCAGTGAATCCCCCCAGCACAGCCTGTCCTGGTGCCCGAGTGTGGCAGCCCCAGGTGGTGGCAGGCTGGCTTGTCACAGCTGTCCCCTGAGCACTGTAGGCACTCCTGGCATCATTTCTGCTCCTCAGTCAGCTCCCCAAATACAGGAGGGTAGGTAAGGGGTAATGAGTGCTTGGAGAGGAGGGAAGCCGGTGAGGAGGAGAAGGAGGAGGATGCTGGTGCACAGCACAGAGGGGTGTTGAGGGGGGTCACCCCAACATTCAGTGTCACCTTCTGCTCCATGAGAAGGTGGCTGTGCCTGTCTTACACTGCAAAGGCGTGCACACAATCCCTCCCATCCCCCAGCACATCTGGAGCATGAGCTGGGGAAAAGGCATGGGAGCCTTTCCCAATTCATCAGCACATCATCTCCTCTGAAACATCTGCCTCTCAGCTGAGCTTTGGTTCACTCTGACTATTGAGGGCTGAAGCAAAAGAGAAGATAAAGCGAAGGCTCCCAAGCAGTTTTCTGCAATGCTTGCCTTAGCAGTCTGTTGATGGGATGTGTCAGAATAATTTCTCTCAGAGTGTTTTAGGAATGTGCCTCGAAGTGTGAGCTGTGCCAGCATCTTTGCATTGCACATGTGAGCGTATGTGTGTGTGACACACGCTTGGGTTAATTATTTAAATCCCAAAATGTTGGAAGCCACTCCTCTGCATATGTGCACATATGTGCTCACTCACACACATACAGCACACTTGTGTTAATTACTTCAGCCTAAAAATTCTAGAAGGCACGCCTTGGTTCCTTTCTTCATCTTCTCTTTTTAAATAGCAGATGTTGTTAAAATTTACACCAGATTGCAAAATCTGTTCCAAAGGACCGGTCTGAAGCCTTAACATCTCCTTCCCCTGCTCTTCACTTGCCCTCCAAAGTGGTTGCAGTGAAATCCCCCCTCTCCAGTTACTTTGTGGGTGTCTCACCAGTTCGTAGAGGGTAAAACAAACGTGTCACTTTGTTTGCCTTTGTGGAAATCCTTTTCTGATTTTGATGGGCAGTTTACTACAGTATCCAGTTGGAGACACTTAAGAATAAGTACTATTGACAGAGGCAATTGATACAAAATCCTTCCTGACCATTCTCTCAATAGCTAAAAAGTCGTGTTTTACCTACCAAAGCGTTATTAAAGGAAACTCAGCCATAGCAGCTGCTGTCAGCAATATGCCTTGCAATCAAATGAGAAATATGGTAGATACTCCAAGACATGAGAGAACTGCCAAGGCTTATTGCAGAGCAAAGAGCTTTTCAATAAATGTTTTCTCTGAAGAGCATCAGATTTCACTCACTTCTCACAGCTCAGACATGCCTTGGCAATCATGATTAGCCTCATTTGGGCCTGTGGAATCTATTATTTTATAGCTAGTCTCATAGCTGGCAGGGTGACAAACAGTTTATTCCTCTTTGGAGAGAGATCGGACTAAAAGACACGGAGCTTTAATTTAGTGCTCTCCCACCTAAGATATTTTTCCTTTCCCACCTATTGCTTAAGGCAAGACATCTTATGTTTGCCTTGATGGCTCTGTCAGGCTTTTGACATCCCAGATTTAGCTCTTTCCTGGATGAGGACAAATCTTTAAGAGACTTGAGGATTTCTTTCATTTTAAAGTCAGGTAAGGAGGCAAGAAATATATTTTTAAAACCCATGCAAATAATAATTATTCCTAGTTAGCTGCATTGGCCATGTGATATTCCTGTGCATTTGAAATCCCAAAAGGAGGAACAAGTGGGGTGGTTATCCAGGTCTATTTATCTGACCCAGTTACAATGGCTGAATGAGCAAAGGGAGTAAGACCTAGACTCAAACTTGATTACAAGGGCTCTCTGGGGTTAGATTTTACCAGACAAGGTTATTTGTTTCCCAAACAGGTGTTTTGTTGTGGGTCTTTAACCATTCTGTCAGTTCATCTCTCCATACCCTGTCTCTGAGCACTCCTGGGCTGAGATGGTAGCACTGGGAATTAGATGTACATTCCTACCATGAAAAACCACACTTAGCATCCCTGGAGCATCAAACCCCGCTGCTAGCACCTCTTGGTCCACCTCTATGTGCACAGAAGCCTTTCTTGATGGAGGGGAGCAGCATCTCGATACTCAGTTTGCCCCCAGACCTTTCTCAGAAGGGTACTATTAAATAGATGTTCTGTGAAAAAGCTAAGCTATCTTTTTTTGGTGCTGTAAGTAATGCACAGATGCACATGCCTCTCTCCCATTTTATAAAGAAGCTTAGAGCCTGGATGAGGTCTAATTCATGTCTCTGTTGGGCAGACTGGATCTCTGCATCTTGTTTGTCCTTGGCTGCAAAAGGCTGATGGGGGCTCAGCATCAGGCTCTTCACTGGCAGCAGGAGTCAGCCATGGAAGGACTGCTGCAGAGGGTCAGCCCTGCAGTGCTTACCTCCCTCTCTGGAGTGTGCTTTCATTTCTTTTGCAATTTTTTTTTTTTTTTTTTTTTTTTTTTTTTTTTTTTTTTTTTTTAATGGGAGAATGATGTCCAGGTGGCTGATTCTGCTGTGATTTAATGGTGGCTCACTCATCTGCTGTTGTGCTGGAAACAATACCAGGCCAACTGCCAGGGAAAGTTTGGCTGAATGACCTGCAGCCTTAATTGAATTTTGCACAGTACTTGTACTGTATCCTTTTTTTTTTTTTCCTTCTCGTGCTGGCTCATCTTGCTGCTTCTTTTTTAATTGGTGAATTTCAAAGGAAAATTCTGGTGCACAACAAGTTGAGAGCAACTTTTCTATTTGTGAGGGTAGTGAGTGGTGGCCAGTGCTCCAGCAAACACATTGAATAGCACAAACAACTTTTTTGTTTTCCAAATTCAGGGATGAATTTGTTTTTCAGGTCGCTTTATCTTTGAAATGGTGCTCTAAACATAAAATCTCATCTACAAAAGAGATTTATACGCATTAAAAAATCAGATATTCCTTCTGAAGAGGAACTTTGAATATAACAATTCCTGCTGCTTCTTTTCTTTCCAGTGCAGTATATTTCAGGACTCATTATATCTTAAGTGAATTATCTTTACTTGAGAAAAAAATATTTATCTCTTGGAATAATACATTTAGAAGTGCAGCACAATCACATTCAGTATCTGCTGAAGCTGATTAAATGTCTGCTTCTTCAGAGAAGCCAGTCACTGTGACTGCCACCTGGAATAATAATGAGAGGAGAGAGGCAAAGAAAGAACAGAAATTATTCACAGAATTTCAGGAAATCCAAATGTTTGCAAAATCATTGAGAATCAGCTCGCTGTTTGCTCCTCTTGCAGGGCCAGGCACACAGCATGGATCTGTTTAATCCCAAATCTCAGAATTCCCTGAGTTTCATTTGCTTTCTGCTGGAGAGATTTTTGGTTCTCCTTTACAAAATATTTAAAGGCATTTTTTGTGTGCTTTTGTAACTAAAATTAGGGAATGAGGTAATAACATTTAAGCTTACAGAAAATTTGCCTCAAGGGGACAGTGCCATGGAAAAGCATTTGTTACTACTTGGATTTTGTGGGAGAGTCCATGTGAGAGCTTGAGCCTCTGATGCCTGTCATCCATTATGTGAATGTCTTAACAAAATGATGGCTTTCTCCCAAAATAGCCTGAAGTTTGATCTATAATACACAAGGCAATTTTGTAGGAAGCCATAACTTTTTTCATCTCACAGAAATGTCTAGTGGACAAGACTTAATGTATATTAGTGGTTTCCTGGGTCCTGATGACTTTAAGTTACACTGACAGGTGTTTTAACATTAATAATCCTTAGTTTTATTTTAGTGAACATCTATTAAACTTAGTTATTATGTATTAAAAAACAGACTGAAAGCACTGACATTTAAAGGAAGCCCAAATTAATGGTTTGAAAGTTTCACAAATTTATCAGATGAATGGAAATCTAAGGAGGAAGAAAAATCCACTTATGAGAAATGACAGCTTCAATTTCTGCAGATCTATAGATACCATATTTAAGGATCTAATTTAGGTTGTGGTTCATGAAAGCATAGATTATTGACGTTTCCAATCTCTGTACTTCACAGCAGAATTAATTAGAAGGTGATAATTTCAGGAATGTGTTACATGAAGCCATTGTAGCTCAAAGTACTCATAGAGCACCTTTGTTTACTGGTGCTTGCATATTATTTGAAAAATAATCTGGAAGTTAAGCAAGTGAGATTATTCTTCCCTTTTATTAAATAAAGGATTAACTCTTCATTTGCTGTAAAATGCAGGCATGTCTCCTGTGCAATAAATCCATTATTTTTCCTCCATGTTTACAGGAGGCAGTCTAATGTGCACACATGGTCACATACAGCCAAGAAGAAGGAAGTACTCTGTTTACTGAGACCTTAAAATAATGCTACAAACTAAGTTTCTCCCAGCACTGTAATAGTTTAAACCTAAGCAAACTTTAAAGCTTAGCTTGTAGAATAATTTTTGTCTGGTGGAGAACTCCATCGAAGAGGCTCAAGGTTGAATGTTCTTTCATAAGAGAAATTGTCAGCCACAGGGAAGATAATTCATGGTGATATACTTGATAAGAATAATTTCTTCATTCCTCTGGCTGAAGAATGAAAGTCTGAGTGCTTTACATTCAAGTGTCAGGTTGCTCTTGGACTGAAAATTCCAGCAATGTTAATGGGGTCTGTTCTCCATTTAAATGTGTTCTAGAAAACCCATCATGTTGAGGAAAAAAAGAAAAATCAAAGTAAAGGAAGACTTGGCAGCAAAAAATGGAAAAATAGCATTACTCGTATGTATTTGTAAAATAGTCTTAGAAAACCTAATTCTTCCATTCTTTGTGCTTGCTCCTGAGCCAAGGCTCAAGAGGTTTTCCCCTGTTGCAAGTTCAAACTTTTCACATTGAAAGCTCAGAAAATGACTGTTTCACTGGGACTGACAGGACTGGAGTTTAGCTGTGACTTGGGGACGGCTTGATGTGGAGGCTGTGGACAAAGGCTGCTCCTTGTGTCTTCTCTAGGGAGGATAGTTGCTTTGGAGGCAGTGAACCCAAAGACCATTGTATTGCTGCTTGGTTTCCTTTGTGTAGAGGCACAATATCATCTGACTTTGTGCTGGTGGAGCTTGCTGCAGTGGATGTGGCTGTGTTCCCATTATCAAGGCATTCGGGCTCTGGTGACCGCCTACCTGCACTGCAGCGGGACTCCAGGCTTTCCTAGAAGGAGTGGGTGGATGAGAGAAGTGGTGCCATGTACTTTGTTTTGTGTCTGGGCTGCACAGAGTGAGCGCTGAACTTGGCTGTGTGTTCTCTTTTGTCACTTTAATTATGTGTGGGGAGAAGAAAAAGAAGCAGAGATGGGTACTTCTGCAGCATGTTGAACTTCAGGTTGCCAGAGCATGTCATATAAATGCCAAGCTAGCTCTCTAAGCTTTTCTTCTAGAAAACCATATATGGGGGTTGAGTGGGTTTGAAATACCTTTTTTTTTTTTAAGTATTTTCATGTTTAATGAGGTTTGGAACAACCTGGTATAGCTGAATGTACCCCTGCCCATTGCTGGGTGATTGGAACTGGATGATTTCTAAGGTCCCTTCCAACCAAAACCATTTTGTGATTCTGTGATTTTCATTCCCTGAGTTTAGGTATATTTATTTCAGGTCTGCTGCTGCCCTGAATTTTCCATGTGCCCAGTTTGTTTTTTTGGTTTTGTTGGTTTTTTGGTTTTTTTTGGGGTTTTTTTTTTTTTTTTTTTTTTTTGTTTTTTTTTTTTTTTTTTTTACTCTGACTCCAGGACTCAACCATGCCTTCAAAAAAGAAGAGCACTTTCACCTGTGAGCAGGCTCTACATGGGCATGCTTTGGGGTGCCTTGTTAGATTTGCAGTTTTGCTGTGGGTCCTAGGTTAAACAGGGATATTACAAAATATCCCTGTTCAATTTAGGACCCACAGATGGGGCTATGTGTTAGGGAGAAACACATAATTTGCTTTTCAGCTTTACCTGCCTATGCATATGGTCAAGTTGGTTGTGGATGTGAGATGCAGCAGCCACGTCTGGCATGAAAAACACTCTCAGCATGGCCAAGAAGCTCCAGCTTGTGCTTCTAAGGCCAGCCTCAAAAATCTGGGGGTTTTAGTTGTTCTCTTTTGTCATTAACTATGTCTTTAGTGCTGAGTGTATTAATTATTAGTCTGAGTATGTTAAATCAATCAGATCTGTGAAGGACAGGGGCAGGGAGTGGATGTCACTTATGCCACTATTAAACATCTGCCTTCAAAGAAGCAAAATTAAACAAACAACTAGCTAAGTACAGGGCACACATTTTCGCACTGCTTTTGCAATTGCCTTTTTACATTCCCCTACTCACATTTTTTTTTCCAGGAGTTTTATGCTGCTGTTGTGTGGGTTTGAAGCAGTGCCAGGGAGACAGCTCTCTATATGTCTCTGTCACTGTGTGCTTGTGCCTTAAATAGTTGAGTGCAATTCAGTGTGGCGTTAAGAAAATGGGCAGTTAATGTTGTTCAAGTGTTAATTGTGCCAGAGTGTGTTTTCAGTGCCTCAACCCAGCAATAGTAAGAACAGTTAATTAATGCTTTTGTGCAATTTCTTTGAGCGGGTAGCAGGAGTCTGCTTGGGGACAGGCTGTAGTGGCTCATGATTGTATGTTGTCCTCAGTTTTCCTTCTATTTGAAAATTCTTGAGAAAATCAGTGTATGTGGAAAGTCTTGTTAGTAACTCCCCTCAGACACAGCAAGTGGTCCTTGATTTCCTTTTGGCCCCTGACACTGTTGAAGTCAATGGCACTGGCAACCACTGTAGGGAATCAGGGTGAAATAACCTTGTTCTCCATCCATGCAGTGACAGCAGGAATGGAAGACCTCAGTATAAGAATAAAAGATGTGTATGCCTGTTTTTTTTCTGTAGATCTGTGTAGGTAAGGTACACCCTGTGCTGTCATCCGTACTCAATTCTGTGGACTGGTACAGGCATGTACAGTACATTTTACAGGATGTAAAATTGTCTGTAACTGGGAAAAATTAAAAAAAATTCTACCAGTACTTTATGAAGACAGTTTTGCAGTGGTATGTTGTGTAACTGAAGGGATAATCATACTCTAATTAGACCCTTTCTTTTAATATTGTTATACGATCTAAATCCTCCAAGCTTCTCATGGAACCTGTCTGAAAAATATGGTACCCCAATGTAAGCTGAATAATTATTGAAATTCAAAAGTATTAAGTCTTAAATTAGCAGAGGGAAAATAGGTGTTTGTGACACGTACAATGGAAGCACCGTTCAGAAGGTCACCAAAACCCATCCGTGTTTGGAATTATAAGAGAGGCACTGAGTGTTAATAACACATATGAGCTATTCATGATAAGGGTAATCAACGCTTCAGGTCACTCAGATCAGCTGGTCACAAATATATTATCTCCTCTAGAAGCTTCTCTCTCCCTGCTTTACAATATCATGCTGTTGTTTGAATGCATTACAAAAGCTTTTGCACGTTTGGAAATGTAAATTACAGCCTTCTGTGCTGCCAGAGGTACTGTATACCATCAGCCAGGGGAATCAGTGTGAAGCCATACATTTGGGGATCTGTCACATTGCCTTCTTGCTTTTGCCAGGGACATTTAATGCTTTTCTGAATACCTTACTTAACTATGACCAGCCACAGTTTAGGATGGGGAGAACAAGTGGTGTGTGGGTTTCTCCGACTGCTGTGTCTGGAGCCTTTTAATCTTGCTGGCTCCTTCCCTTGCAAAACCAGATTGCACTCAAATGCATTGTCTCTGCTCCCTAGAGCCCTGACAGCCACATGTTGGAAACATTTGCATTTAACCTTAACCTGTTACGAGGTAGAAAGGAGCCTGAATCAAAGCCCAGGTAAAAAGACTGTTGGAGTTTGGAAACACTCGTTGTGGGAGCTGCAGTTGGCTCCAGCTGTATGCCTCTCTGGACGGGGACGTGTAGATCCACATGTCTAGCCAGAGCATTTGCAGCCCTGCCCTGAAATTGTTCTTCCTCCAAGCCTGCAATTTCCCATCCAAATGAGCGAGACTTTGGAATGCAAAGAGTTCTGCAATGCCAGCACCAGAGGACACTTGGCAGATGTCTCGGCCTGGAAGGGGCTGGGGTGGACTCTGGGCAACAAAACCAAAGCATGTGTGCACACCTTCTCATTCCTGTCTCACTTCTCCAGAGATCTCTCTGCTGTCAAAGCCATCCTGGTTTGCTGGCAAGTTCTCAGTTCTCCCTCTGTTATTTCATGGGGCCTGTCTTCTCTTACACCTTCGGGGAAGAGGCCCCATGGAACCAGCAGACTGCAGGGCTGGGGTGTGGAGGCTGCTGGGTCCGGTCCCCACCAAGCTGGAAGGAGTCAGGGCCTGTGCCACAACTGCGGGAGGCTTTTGGATGAGGACCCCCAAACTTTCTTGCAGGAGGTTGTTAGGTACAGAAACTAGTACTGAGTATTCAGGAATTAATAAGTTCACTTCATTTATTTATTTATTCCACCTGAAAGGGGCTTTGTCCGGTCTCTTCAGCAGCATTATGATGCACAGTGAATAATTCACACTAAAATATCCAGCACGTTCTGGGGTTGGGCTTTGAAAATAGCGCTTACATATTTTTGTCTCGTTAACACTGTGAATCTTTGGGATCTTATTTATAAGTGCTACAAGGTTTCCAGTGCTTTTTTCCAACTCTTACTAAAGTGTGTTTCTCCAAGACAAAGGACAGGACTCTACGAGCATCCATGGACATGCTTCATTTGACTCTCCTAAGTTTTTTTTTTTCCCACGTCATAAGTTAATATTCTCCTATTTTAGGTAGGGATCTCTGTTTTACAGGATTTTGGCAAAACGTATGAAGATGTATATTATATAAAGTTTCTCCCTGGAATTTTTATTGTGTACATAAAGTTGTATCAATCATATTTCACTTAATGGATATTTCATTTTGCTCTATGAAACTAGTCCAAGGTTGCTGCTGACAAGGTAGAGTCCAGGGGGCTCATTACATCCCAAGTGTTGGGCTTTTTTTTTTTTCTTCTGCCAGATTTTTCTCAAGTTAAAATTTATCTGTATTTTGTTCAGCTTGTCTGCTTATTATCCAATGTATATATCAGAGGAAAGGTTTATATATATATAAAAATGTTCACATACCAAAGTAAATTAATAAATCTTCCTTTTCTTATGAAAGAGGTAAAGAAAAGTACCTGGCCAATACAGTACCATTAATCTATTCTCTTTTCTCCTTTCTCTCTTTACCTCTCTCTCTACAATAGAAGTGGAACAAAAAGGTAATTAAATACCTTTCAAATTATATATATATATTACTTATGTATAGGCTAAGTTATTTAACAGTTTAACGTTTTAGTTGAAATACTTTGTCATTAATTCTCACTACCTTTTTGTTAAAGTTTATTTAGTATCTCTGCTGCTCAACTTCACCAGATAACTCACGTTTGCTGAAAAGTTTTTAACCGGTGCCACCTTTTCTCTTCCATTAAATTTATATTCAAAGGCTTAGAGAACTCATTTTCCTGCCCCAAAGAATTTGGAAGGTGTGCATACATATGTATGTGCATAAGTATATCTAATTATGGCATAAAAGCCTCTTGGAAATGGCACCCCTTTTTCAGCAACTCTGCGTGGTTACTTAGACTCCAATGGATCTATATAATTTTATACTGGCTATTAAATCTGATTTTCCTCCTGTCTTGCTCTCCAGACAACATTACCAATTTCTGCATTTACAAAAAATAATCAATTATGCTCCGAGCAGGAAGTGTGAATGTGGGATCCCATCCTGCCAGCCCCGTGCTTCCGGAAGTGCGCGGTGGGATGCTTCCTCACGCCTCCCTGCCGCCCATCCCATCGCCACGGTCACTGTGCGGAGATCAGCGTTCCAAATAACCAACCAGTATTCTCCCCCCGAAGGGTGTGCAGCGCCTCCAGGCCAGGAGGGTGCTGGTGGGCATGGCCAGGGCCAGATTTGCTCTGCAGCATCCCTCCTCTTGCCTCCCCATCCATCCAGCCGGCTGGCCCCTGGCTGGTGGTGTTCCCATGGGGCCGAGGCCAGCCGGGCAGTGGCTGAGCCTCTTCCCAGGTCCTGGGTGTGCCCTGGCCCTTGACAGCCCCCCTGTCCCGAAGTCTGAGCAGCAAAGCATCCCAGTTAGTCAAACTGCTCCTCTGTGCTCCTCTCATGTAACAATAGAATGTATATGTTTTTAAGTTTGAATTACTACTATATTTAACAGGACATTTTTTAACTGATTAAAATCTAGACATTGGGTTCCTCTCCAGCAAACTTTATTCCTTTCCTTCCTTCTTTCCTTTCTTCCTTTCTTCCTTGTCTTTTCCTTTCAGCATCCATATGTCATTCGTTTTTAATTGTGTGGACTGCATGTTTCATGTGTCCTGTAGCAGCTTGGAAAGTCTCATTCCTAGTTATACTCCAGATGGGTGTTCCCCCCCCACACTCCCTTTGCTTTAAATGCTCCTCCGAGTTGCTAAGGGATTCACCTCTGCTTTGCTGTTGGTATCCTTTAAATATTTAATATCATTTGGGCTGTAAGGATGGGAATTTCTTTCTCTTATTTCCATTTCTAGGCCACTCTTCTGTGGGCTGTTCAAATAAATATCTGGATCAATTCCCTCGGAGTTTAGCCCTTCACCTAGTAGGTACAGATTCACTGCAGAATATAATTTGGAAACACAAACCCAGAAATCCTTTGGGGGCACATATTCATTTCAGAGTTTACAAAAGCGAGTGGTCCAAGTAAGTATACCTGTAAAAATAGATTTGAAAAGCAATAAGAAAACGAGCTACAGCTGATAGAAAAAGCAGGGGGGGAAAAAAACCCAGTTTGATGGAGCAGATGTTGTTCCAGAGATACAGTGGGCAGGAAGGATAGTCTCCAGCTCCAAGGCATTGCTCTTGGGTTTCCTCTCATCACAAGTGTCCTCTGCTCCGGGACTAGAATCTGTTGAGATGCTTGGGCCAGCCACCCCTGAACTGCAATTAACTTGTGTTTTTCTTTCAAATTCTTTTCCCCTACGACAGTTTTTCTTTGCCCTGGACTGCTGAAGGGAGTTTACCAGAGCGAACACTTATTCGAGTCTGACCACCAGTCGGGCGCCTGGTGCAAGGACCCTCTGCAGGCCTCTGACAAGATCTACTACATGCCGTGGACGCCGTACCGGACGGACACGCTGACGGAATACTCCTCCAAGGACGACTTCATTGCCGGCAGGCCGACCACCACCTACAAGCTCCCGCACCGGGTGGACGGCACGGGGTTCGTGGTGTACGATGGGGCTCTGTTCTTCAACAAGGAGCGGACCAGGAACATCGTCAAGTTCGACCTGCGGACCCGGATAAAGAGCGGGGAGGCGATCATCGCCAATGCCAACTACCACGACACCTCTCCCTACCGCTGGGGGGGCAAGTCCGACATCGACCTGGCCGTGGACGAGAACGGGCTCTGGGTAATCTATGCAACAGAACAGAATAATGGCAAAATTGTCATTAGCCAGTTGAACCCTTACACGTTAAGGATCGAAGGGACGTGGGATACTGCCTATGACAAGAGGTCAGCTTCCAATGCCTTTATGATCTGTGGGATTTTATATGTGGTGAAGTCTGTGTATGAAGATGACGACAATGAAGCCACAGGGAATAAAATAGACTACATATATAACACTGACCAAAGCAAGGATAGCATGGTGGATGTGCCCTTTCCAAACTCCTACCAGTACATTGCTGCTGTGGATTATAATCCCCGGGACAACCTCCTCTATGTATGGAACAACTATCACGTTGTAAAATACTCCTTGGATTTTGGCCCGCTGGACAGCAGAGCAGGTAAGGGGTTTAATACCAAACCAAAAATCTTTCTGGGTTTTTTTTTTAGTATTTATTTTTGTGAAAAGCTGAAGCATACTCCTGTCTTACTGATCTGGTTGAGTTTCTGCATATAAAGCCCCACCACAGATGTATAATGGCTATTAGACATAATTATGTGCAGATTTTTTTTTTTTTTTTTTGGTTTTAGTTGAAATGAAATGAATGAAGGAGTAACTACACATAGTAGCCTGAAACAGTTTCCAAATGCCCATGGGTTTGTTCACAGGGGTAGCAGTTTTTTCTTCTGAATCAAATGTCTTTCGTACATGATCAGATCATTTTCCCTTCTGCAGGAATTTTGACAAAACAAAGCATGGAAGATGTTGTTGCAAACAGCTGGAGGAAAACTGCCTACCAGTTTAAATTACTTTGTTTCATTAAGCTGGGGGAGTTTTGTCTTCTTAGAGAAGCTCAGACTAATTGAATTTGTGAGCATGCACCCACAAGTGTGGAGTCAGGAGTAGAATCAACAAAATCCTCTGAATTCTTGCTTTATTTTCTGTAAAATTTCTCTTTATATTTTAAAGCATGTCATGACTTACTGTGACTTACTATACTTTATCTTAGGGGATCGTCGGGTCCCCAGAGGTTTCCCAGCTTCTCCACCTTTTTTCCTGTTAGAAACGTGCTGGTAGTTACTTTAGATATATTCCCTTATATATAAGGGAATTCCATCATCATTTTGCATTTATGAAGTTGCCACTTTACTAATAACAAACTTAACCTGCACTGCGGTCAAGCTTGCATGATTTGCAAGAGTTTCCAAACAGGATTTGCTCAGTGGTTTTAAATGATTGTTACTGTACTGATGAAGTCATAGTATCAGGTATTTCTTGTGGTTGATTGTGTACTTTCAAAGGCTGGAAAAGTAAAAAAAAAAGGCAGAATTAGTATAATTTGGACAGTAAAGTATTCAACTAATAACATGGCTTTTTCTGAAACATTTCCTTCTGTAAGTAAGAAACTTCAAAGTGGATGAGGAGATTCAGGGCTTTAGATTGCAAAAGAGAAGTGAAAAGATTTCTGTTGATGAGATTTTCTTTTCCTGTGTGCAGCTTGTTACCCGTATAAAATGCAAGTGGATCAAGAGATGATGAAAGAAATTGTGGGTATGAAAATCTGGGGAGGGCTGGAATAAAAGTAGTAAACTGGCAATGAAATTGTGGGTTTTTTTTATAAAAATGTAATGAAGGGGAGAAGGAAAACTTGAAGAAGCAGATGAACAAGAACTGAGTGACTGTTAAGGAGTAGAGATATTTTCAATGATGTTGACCTCTGTAAAGATCTCAGATGAGTAAAAAATAAAGTAATAATTCTCCTTCTCCTGACTTAATGACAAGCATATACTTTCTGGGTGGTGGAGTGAAGCAGAGCAATTTGTGAGCTATTGGTTATTCCCAAGGAGTAGAAATCAATTGCATCCCTTCCATTTCACAGAGTTTCTCTCATTTTTGGTGAATTATTTCCAGGTATTATAACAGACTCTTTGCTGGTGCTTGTTCATGTGGTGACCATAGTCAGTAATAGCATCCTTAATACAGAAAAAAAAAAAAAAAAAGCTTTAATCAGTGAAAAACCTAAAATAGGGGAAAAAAGGAAATTGTTCTCCCTTTTTTTGCAGTGTAAGATGGTGAAATGGGAGAGTAGGTGAAAACCTTGCAGAGGGCTGAAAGTGTGTCAGGTGTTGGTCTATCTGTGAGGATTTGGTTTATCTTTGTGTCACTCTGATTTGAAGCCCCTCACTCTTGGTTCGGATAAGAATTTACAATCCCCCAGTGCCTCAGATAGGAAGGTGAAGCAGTTCTTAGCTTTGAATGGTGGGCATGAGAGAGTTAATCTGGTATTGGGGAATCTGGTGAGCCTTCTCTGACATTCCCTGTGTACAAATTTTGTACAAAGCTTTGTAATATGGATAAAAGGCTGAATTTTACCTGTGGTTTTCTTCTCTGAGAATTATCAGGATTTCCTTTCTGGCAAAACTGCATAAGGTTCCTATTACCTCACTCTTTTACAAGTTTAGAGGACTTTGGAGAGGTCTGCTCTGAGAGCAGCTGAATTTTTTGATGAGAAAACTTGAATGGGCCAAGACATTTCAAAGAGAAGAGAAAAAACTTCCCTAAGGGAGTTTACTGCTCCCTTACCCACATAGCCTGATCAGTGGGAACAAGTTTTGATGAATCAGTGAGACAGAAGCACTGATTTTGGGTTGGACAGGTGAGCAAATAGTTGCTTGACATCAGGCTTTTTTGCAGAGAGGAGCAAGGAGACCAGGTCTGCATGGTGCTTTCTCTTTCAAGTTCAGTGCAACCCATTTTTGGGTGAGCACCAAATTTCATGCTGCATTGCTTTACACATAACACTAAATATCTGGTTGATATAAACCCAGCCCCTCCAACAAAGAGCAAGAACTGAAGCTGATACAACCTTCACTGCTTCACAAGCAGTGAAGAATCAGGATATTTTTGTTTGGATATTTTTTTTAGATTTTTTTAATGGAGTGGACTGTGGGTATGTGTCTCTTCAAAAATCACCAGTGTTTCTTTGTATTAGAGCCATGTTCAATGCAGGCATTTTTCCATGGTGTTACAATTTGAGTAGCAAAATTTGTAAACAATATCAGCTTAATTAGAAAATAAAAGAAGGATTGTAAAATTGATGGGTTGAACATATGGGTTGTTAAAAAACAATTAAGGGTGAAGTTTTAGAAGAGCTCGTAAAACCAAAAATTGATCATAACAAGAAAAGTGAAATACTTAACTACTTAAATAGCCAGTAGCCTATTGGAAATCACTTGCATCATACATTTCAGGAATATCTGAAATAAAATACAGGTTTTGGTGACTGCAGTTCACCTAGAATCAAGCATTTTCAATATTTTCCCAAACTGTTCTGAGAAACTGGGAGTTGGCAGGAGTTGCTTCACTTATACAAAAGGTGGGACTCACATCCTCTTGCTGTTCACAGTGTCTAAGCATTTTCTGTGATTTTTAATTAAAGATCTGTGCATATAGGTTTGGAACATACTTGAGACCTTCACTGTTGCAGAGCCTCTCTCACTTAATATTTTAAAAAAATGAACTTTTACTCCTTGGGGAGAGTAAATGTCAAATCCTGGAGTTTCTGTGCTCAACTTCTGCAGCAGTTGAAGTTACCAGAGAAAACAAAATATTTTGTAGTGCTAAAAGCTGAGTTCAGCTAATCTTGAAGCAATTCAAGGCTCTTGATGGAATTAAACGCAACTATTCATTTTTCTCAGAAATGAGAAAAGCTGCATTTTAACGTTTTACCCTGCTCTTTTTTTTTTTTCCCCCCCTTTTGTCTGGGGTGGTTTTCATTTATCCCAAAAGTGGTTTTGAAAGCAAACAGTCTTCAGTGCCTGCAAGTCCCAAGAAACCTATCATTAATGTCTGCCCTCAAGAAGTGAACTTGAAGATACCAAAAGCCTTTGAAGTGTATTTTCTTTGAGCTGTTTGGCCTCAAAATGAGCTTTTTGGAGGATGCTTCTTCATAAATGCTCCAGAGGTTTTGGGTTATTTCTTTGTAGCTTCTATTGAATTTGTGAATGTGAAGTGTTAGTAAGGATAGCTCTGCATCTCTTCTCATTCTTCAAGAAGTTAAACCCAGAACAGTCTTCAGGTTATTTTTTTTTGTGTCCTACTAGACATATGCAGAGAGGGAAACATAAGGCTGTAGTGACAGGATGAAAATTTTCTGCAACCTAATCAGTTGACATTCACCAGAGTTACCTGTTTTAATTATCACTCACTTACGATACATTCTGTGCAAATAAACTCAAGAAAATACCAACAAGCCTTCCTCTCCAAAAAGGTGAAGTGTTCCCATCCTGCTTCCCAGTGCTGTGCTGCATGCAAGCACACATCTCCTGGTTCTGTGCCTCAGCACCTCCCTGAGCAGGCACAGCTCTTGTCTGGACACCAGCCAGGGGTTCCTGGGCATCACAGAGACCACAAGTTCTGTCTTTTAAATTCATTAGGTGCCCAAGTGCTGGCAGCTCTTGCCAGGGCGCAGGATATGCTGGCTGAGCATTTGGGTGCTTAGGTGGGCACTGTAGCACACCCCATAGTAGAGAAGTACAGGGAAGAACTTGAACCAAGTTAAAGATCTCTTTGTGCATGTTTTGGCCTTGCCTGGTAGCCATTCCCAGTGACATGGGACACACAGACCGTCTATTTTCGAGAAGATATTTTAAATTTTGTCCAGGAAACCCAAGTATTACCCAAGTATATACCCAGTACATAAGAAAGATGCTGATATGATTTCTAGGACTTCTGATAAAGCCTAAATGTGCTTAAGTGGCTTCTGCACGTTTAATATTAACACTGTGGACTGCCATTATGGTAATCAAATGTGATACAGAAATTACATGGATATCTGATATTTTAAGAATACCAGAGGGTGCATGTCACACTTTTATCTTCCACATTTTGTCAAGTATTGTGGGATGCTCTCTTGACGTGTGATTGCAAGTATTTTATTCAGTCAGAATGTTTGGGTTGTTCTGTGCTTTTTCTTCCTGAAGCAGTTTCACAATGCAGATAAGGTGAACAGTCTGTCCTTATAATATGCTAATTAAGTGCATTTGTGTCTTGGGTAAAAGATGTGGCAGTATGGTGATGAATAAGGACTTTAAACACATATGACACCTCGTTAAAATGTAATTTTCACATCATAAATCTGAGGCCTTTCCTTTGACAGCTGAGTAATGTGGGCAGTGGGCAGAGGAGCTTGAACATTTCAAGGCTGCCATGTGCTCACACGTGGCTGGAGCTGCTTCCTGCGCTGCTCGCCTCCGACGCCTGGCTTCCCTGTCCAGGAATGCCCCAAAAGGGCTGCAGGATCTTAAATCCCACTTGTGCACAGGATATGAGCTGCTGTCGCTTCCAGAACCCCTTGTGATAAGCCACCTTTGCTATCTCTGAAGTTGAATCTAGGCTGCATTTTAAAAGGCCGGCCTTTGTGATGAGCAGTTCTCCTGGTGGACAAAAGGCCATTTTTTAGGGAGCTGCTGAGTTTTTAATTGCTGCTTCTCCTGTGTTTTTACTTTCCAGTTGCTTTCCTCCCATGTAGGAGCGTCCCTGCCTCTCTCACTCGTGTTCCTGTGTGTTGCTTGCAGTGACAGCTGCTGGTTGCACAGTGTTGCTGGAGGCTTTCAGAGAGATAAGCTCTTGCTTTCAGGAGCTTCTGCTAAACGTGTAGTATGGACTGCAGCCCTGACTTTTACCCACCAATATCTGCCCACATATTCATGTTCCATTTAGGCAATGAATATTTCAGTCCCTTTTTGCTGTCTCAGGCAGAAAGGGATGTCTGAGTTTGGAGGTGAAAAAAGCAGAACATCTTTTACAACAAAGCAGGCCTTTCAGCCTACATTTGTTGGGCAGACAGTACCTTAAGCTCAAAGGGACAGTATTGCTTTCAAACTCCATTTTGAGGCCTGGTCTGTCTCCTAATTTTTATCCTGTTTTAAATTTGCCCTTTTTGTAAAGCAGTGTTTGAGTAGAAAATGATAAAAAAGAATCACACGACACTAGACTTCTGAAATTAGGGGTTTCTGCTTTCTGTCTGGAAAGCTGGAGTTTGAGCTCTTTTGTCTACCTTTTCACAAAAAAACCCTTAAAAAGTGCAATATCCCTCAGCTTCAAAATTTTCCCTTTGCAGAGCATGTAATAAATATTAATACTGTTTGGTTAGTGCAGTGGGATGAACTTCAGTGTCTCTTCAGTGTGAAAAAATATATGGTTGCTCCTCTTTCCTAAATAAAACTACCATAGAAGAGCAGATAACTTTACCAGAGTTGGAGCAGCCTTCCTCTTCCTCAGTTTACTGCTCCTGCTCTGCGTCACCTGTTTAAACCACCCTGAGAAAATGGAACAGCAGACCTAACCCGTCCATGAGCTAAACTGGGGTACTGTAGTATCCTCATAGGAGGTCATTTGTTGCCATTGCCTATATCCATGGGCTGGGGGCCTGTTCCCAAGGGAGTGCTTGGGGACTGGGCTGGTGGGCAGCCAGGATGGTTGAAGTAGGGGAAGGGCAGGAAGAGACAAAATGATTAAGCTAAAGCTTCACTTTCAAGCTTCAAAACAAAAGGAGGCCTGAGGCTTCGGCACTTCATAATCCTGTCAAACACCATGAGGGGGAAAGGACCTTGCCAAGAACGTGTCTGAAAAGCTGAGACAGCTGTTTCTGGCAGCAAGCATGGGATGCAGATAGGGGGGTGATTGCATAGGGAAAAAAGCATTAACTGCCAGTGAAGGATGGTGGCTTTTCCTCTTCTGCAGCGAGCTTCTCAACATGAGGAATCAGCCTCAATAGTGATTAATTGTTATTTCATTGAGTTCAAGGCCACTGAGTCATGCTGACATCAACCATGGCTTATCAGTCCACTTAGCAGCAAACCCAGCTGTGAATGTGCCAGCACTTTGGGTTAGAGCTGTTTGCCAGCAGCAGGGAGCAAGAGGTAACACGTAGCAAGTGTCCAAGGCTGCTTTTTGCAGGAGAAAGGGACTGAATTGTGTACTAGAGACAGTCTTTCAGTGTTGAATTTTTAAATAAGATTTTAGTGATTAGTCCATCATTTATCCCTTGGCCAGCAGGTTTAGCTGGCTTGTGTGCAGTATTGGGGGGATTGGGGCTTTAGCCCAAGAGGAGGCTCCTGGATGTTCCATTTTTGAGCTGTTGCCTCTGACAGCTTCTTTCATCCCAGGCCAAACTGAGATAATAACGTGCCAGGCTTTTTCCTCAAGACATTACCCTCTCCATGCGGGTTATATTTGTGCACCTTGATACCCTGTGTGATGCACACACCTTCTGCTCCTTGCAGTTCTGGTGTGGCCTGGCTGCAGAGCCGCTAGCCTGGCTTGGGAAATGGTTATCCTGTATTAGGTGTTTTGCCACTGTGTTTTTGTAATGAGCAGCCTTTATTCCTGTTCCCCACTGAAAATACCTCCACCACGGTAGCTCACGGGTCTGGATTGCTCTCCTCCCTCGTCTGCCACTGATTGTGTTTGTTCTGGAAATGACTAGTGCAGTATTTTTAGCAACACTTATTAAGATTTGTCTCCTAAAGTCTAGTTCAGTGTTGCTAATTAACTTCTTCAATGCCACCATCACCACTCTGCAGTGCTGCTATGCCAGGTTTTCTTCATTTTTATTTTTTTTTCTTTTTTTCTATTTTTTTTTAACTGAGAGAGCAGTTATGGATGCCCTGCCATATTCTGCTTTGGAGTCAAGGCAATTAGGGGAGGCATTGTATGCCCTTCTTTCTGCTCTCATACTCATGTTAAAGAAGAGCAAGAAGCTCTTCAAGAGTCAGCTACAAAATAACTGAACCTTTAAGGGGAAGCTTTAAAGAGCCTTCCCTTGACTTCAGGCAGTTGTGGTGCTGTCCTTGGCAGGTCCCCATCCTTCAGATCCAGCAGCAAGTCAGCTTTCCAGTGGTATATCAGTGCTGATAAGAAGTACCCAAAGGCATGTATGAGGAATGGAAGGGTCAGCATTATCCTCATAAATCCAGCTGAACTCTTACAGTAGGGTTGGATTGGATCAATTACTGATAGGAAGGGAATTTAGGTTGAAGGAGCATAAAGAGTCTTGGTAGCTAGTTTGAAGACCTCCATGTTCAGGGAGAAATGGGACCAGCCATGAAGGGCTGTGAAATGCCCCTGAAAGGGGAACACAGATTAAGGAAAGAAAAAAGTAGTAAGCACTTCACAGCTCTCCATCTCAAAGTAGATTTTGTTGTTAGTAACTACACTAAAGCAAGAGAGTTGAGTTGTGAAAAAATCAAGATGTGTTGATTTCTTTCAGGGGAGTCTACCAGGTGTGCAAAAGTAAAGGTTGATATAATGAAAAACTCTCTGGGACAAAATCCCAGAAGAGTTTCAGCTCAGCTTTTATTCAGATAAATTCTCTGAAGCTGGTGGGAGTTTGGGCTAGAGGCTTCAGGAGTGAGTGTGCAGTGGATTGCTGTTTTTTTCTGGAAGGAATTGCACTTTGCCAGTGAGAGGCCCTTTGACATCCTGATTTGTGTCTGAAGCATCCAAAAAGAATATATAAATTGTAAGCTGGAAAAAATGGTGAATATCCATATGAATTTAAGTTGCAATATCTGCCTTACATTTTAATGTTGAAAAGGTTATTTTTTAAGGGTGTGCTCATGATTGGAGGGCAAAGGAGGGCAGTAAAGGCTTGGGTGAACGAGATGTGTCCAAGAAAACAATGTCATGATTGTTCACTGTAACGGGATTTCTTCACTGTAAATAGGATTTTTGCTTGATTAAAATGTGCTGAGAGGAAACAGGACTTTAGGGAAGTTTCACTGAAATACAGGATTCAGTTTGAAGAGACTGGCACTGAAGAGGCAAACCAGCTGTTTTATGTTACATAGCTCCTTGGGTCTGTTTTCACAAAGTACCACCTGCTTGAGGCTCAAAAGGAAGGGGGAAAAAAACCCAGAGAAACATCAGAGCTAAAAAGTATAGAAGTTATACACTGGCCATGACAGAAGATGGGAAATCAGCTGCCTTTATACCAGTTTGAGCTGGCTTACTGGGGTGCCATTCATGCTTCCCTCAAATGGCTGGAATAAATTAACGCAACCACTGGAGAGATGAGGCGTTAGGCAGCTCTGCAGTTCTTTTTCATCTGTTGATGTTTGGGACAGAGACAGGGAAAGGGCTGTCTAAGCTGCAGGCAGAGAGAAAAAGTAAAGGCAACATCAAGAATAGGCATGCCAGCAGAGATGAAGTCCCTATCCCACTCCTAAGATCTTTCCAACCTACCATGTGAAGAAAAGCTTTTGTGAGCCCCCATGTGCTGGCCTTCAGCTGCTCCTCTGTGTTAAATTATTCCCTCTATCCAAGGCGTGCTTGGGGGATGCTGTGGCTCACTAAGGTCAATCAGCCTGGATTCATGTGATGCTTTGCACTCTTGTACTGCCAAATTAAGCAAATGACTGGTGATGTTAATGTGAGCATGGAGGCTCCAGGAGGAGGGAAATACTGAGGGAAAACTGCATGAAGAAGAAAAGAAAAAAGAGAAAGGGAAATTAGGGAAATTTTTCCTTTTTTTTTTTTTTTTGAGGGATAGTAAAATATATTTGCTTGATAGGAGCATATTGAGTACCTTGGTAGCATTAACAGCAGTGAATATTTCTGGCCTTCTCCTCATAAGTGCTTGCTTTTCTCACTGGACAGTAACTGCCAAGTATTTTCTTGATGCAATATTGAGTGTGTTACAAGTTATTCACGAGAAATATCCTCGCAATGACTGGAACAGATTTTCTTGATGCAAGCGTTGTGCTCTTCTCTGTGGCAAGTATCAGGCTGAGTGAAGGATGCCATCGCCCAAAAAACCAAGCCAAGGTGGAGAGTGCTCTGGCAAGTTTCTGGTTGATTTGTACAGTTTGAGGTGAACGTTCATGCAACATTCTGTTGGGAGAGGTGCCTGTGGCTGGTGCCTTGCTTGTAAATGTAAGTTCTCTTTATGGATAATTCAAACCTCCTCCTGAGCTCGGTGGGGAGTAAATGAAGCTTTTGGGTAGCCTAAAACTGCATGGTCAGAACACAGTGTTGTGTAAGGCTGCTGTAATGTGGTTTTTTTCATATAAATGAGTTCAAATTGACTCTGGTATGAGGAGTAGAACAGAGAATTAAATTAGATTAATAGATTTTTTAAGACCAGAAGGGACCATTAGCTCATTTAGTCTGACCTCTGTAATGCATTCGATTGGATTTCATCCGCTTCCTCTTCTGCTGAGCCTAATGACTTGACTTTAACTGAAGTGTACCTTCAGAAAGGCACCCAGACAATCAGTGCCTCACTTCACTGAGTGCTTTTCTTGGTTGGATATTCTCTCCTCAGTTAAGAGGAAAAATAACATTCGCATTATAAATGTTTTGATTGTGCCTATTTGCATTATCCATAGAAAGGTAAAAATGTGTGTCTTGGGTCGTACCCTTTGGACCATGCTCAGACAGTGCTCTGGAGATTGCTTTCTATGGGAGCTAATGGTAGGTCTGATTTTTTATTTTTTTTTTTAAGATTTTAGAAACTTGTTACTGCAGTGGGAAATTCCTGAATAGACCAAAATAGCAAATAATTCACTAGCAATGAGAAAATAGCTTTCTGGGCACTAAAATCAAGAAAGCCTTTACTTTCAGATGTGTACTTTATGAGTGCCACTAAATGTGTGTGTAAACCCTGCTTTCTATGTAAAAAAATTTACCAATCTGAAGAGCCTGCATACTGCTCTCTTAAGGCCACTTCTGTCTTTGTTTGAACCCGAGTGCCAGGGAGTGACATTTAAACCTTGGAATTTGTCATCAAGTTCTAATTTTCTCCTTGATGAAAACATCTGTCCATGGGAAAGGACAAAAACTTGTTCCAGCAGTTTTTGCATAAGGTATTGAATGACTTAATTCCAAATGGGTGTTCTGATTGTTGACTTGTCTTTTCCCCCCACTTTTGTTTCCCATACTCTTTTTAAAGGAGTGTTCTGGAAAAAAAAATAAATTATGTTGATCATGCAAGGAAATGAACTGTAGAGGATACAAGAAGTAATTGAGTAATTAATTAATTGTGTTAAGAGTCTTGTTAACACTAGTTTTTTCATGGCAAAATATACTGGCAAATTCTGGTTGTGATTTTCTTAATATGCAGACATAAATTTCCTGCACTCATCAGTGTCTTAATTCTAATTGAAATATGATTTTTCCTTCAAACCCCATGTTTTGCAATACTTTGGATAAACTTCACCTTCAGGCATTTCTTGATGGTTACTAACCACCTGAGAGAGGCTTTAGTAAGGCTGTGGCTTTGTTAGATTGAGCGGTGTGAGGGTAGGCATGTGTCCCCCTCTTTTCATTGGAGAGAGGAACCCTTTCAATGGGCATGTATCAAGGAAGGCTAGGGGAAGTCCTCTCTTGCCCTTTACAGCAGAATTTGTGACCAAAATTGTCCTGTGCATGTTTGGAAGTCATTGCCACAATGTTCTTGGCAGAGTAAACATCAGCTGTAAACAAAGAAAAATTATTGGAATTAACCAAAATTAGTGCAAAGTCTCGTTGGGGCTAGCTGGTATGAGGCAGTGCCAGTGGGAGTTTTGGGCTGTGGGTTTCCAGACAACCTGATTTGTAATTGAACATGGCAGGCATCACCTTGCTGACCCATGGCCCCTATGTGTTTCATTAAATCTCCTCCTGTGATGTCTTCTAGGGCAGGGGAAGTGATGTGAAGTGTCCTTCTACAGCTGGTTAACACTTAGCAGTGAGAAATGTCTTTTCTTTAGTGAGGAAAGCCACAGCTGTAAAAGCAGGTCCTCTCCAGATGAAGCTCTTGTTACAGTGGCCTGGCTGTCCTCTCCCTACTCCAATTTTAAAGGTGATTTTAATATGCCAAAGGAATAATCATCAAAAATATGACATGCATCAGTGCATTTCTCGAATTCATCTTCCCTCGAAACCTTTGGACCCTTTTCTGATAGGTAATATGTAAGGAAAGATGATAATCAAGGGAAGAGGAGGGCTAAGGAAGCTTTTCTTTCCACTGGGAATCCACAGAAAACAAATTAATATTTTTGCCTGTAATTAGAAGAAAGGAGAGGTGATCAAGTTTTAGGAAATCCTTTAACTTGCAAGGCACAGACTCTGGCCAGCCACTTAAGGTGATACTTCCCATAGCTGGCATGACTGACTGGAGTGACATCTTTGAGGCATTTAGTAAAAGTTTCTGTTTGTTTAGAAACCTGTAACAAAGTCCCTTGGATATTTCCTGACATGGTGTTGGTGTTTTCTTGTCCCCTCAGTATCTTTATAAACTTCAGTTGTTGATAATACAAATCTTTTTTACCTCTGCTGGGCTTGTCACTCTCCTACTGCAAGAGATTGATTATTGATTTTTTCAATTATTATTTTTTCTTATTATTGCATATTTAACAATAAAACTAAGTAATGTTCTATTCCCAGCTGAGTCTCCAAAGACTGCAACTGTTTCTCATTATAAAGGGGGAGAAAGTAATTAAATTTTGATTATTTTTCCCTTTTGCCCAAATATCCTCACACAGTGCAAATTAAATAAAACTATTTAACCATGACAAGCACTTCTGCTGATTAATCCCTGAGAAGTGAAGCTGGAAAATGTGTGCCACACACAGGCAGGCAGTCACACACGGATGCCTGGAAAAAAGAAACCCGGAGGAGTCTAAGACAAGCATGAGTTAATCAGCCCAACAGAGCCATGAATGGGAGTTTAAGCAATGGTGACGTCCCTACCAAAGCTGATATGAGCTCTTTGAAGCCTTTTTTTTCCTTTTTTTTTTTCCCCCCTCTTCCTGATACTCTGAAGAATCTTTTTCCCTTCTGGCTTAATTGCTAGAGATTAATTGAAGTTCGAGAGCTCAGTATTTCTAGTAGCCTTTATACTGAAATTTAAGATGGGTAATTTAACTTTCAATTGATTTTTTTTTTCTCTTCAATTTGAGCTTTTAGTATGTGCATATTTTTATCTTGGCTACACTTGGGTTTCCTGAATTACAGGCAAGCTTACCAAGAGATATTCATTAAACAAATGTGTTTATTAACAACATAAAATTTGTTGTACTGAATGCCTGAAAACTGGATCCCATTATTAAAAAGGAAAATATTTTAGGCAATTCAGAGCATCAAAGAAAAAGTTGGTCTTGCCTACCCAGATTTTTATATGCATGGTTTCATTACCTATTAAAAAACGCTGGTGCTTTTGCATGGGCTTCCAGGTCAAGGTTAGCCCTGTTCCTCCATTTTAGCAGATTAAAAGCCCAACTTGAAGTCAGTGGCCATGTCCCCAGGTGGCAACTCTTCTCCAGAAAAACATTACCTTGCTTTTATGGGGAGGTTCTTAGGCATCTGGAGGGCCTGTGAGGTGGCTACTGGCTTGGTGAAAGCCATGCCTGCATCTCTGAGATGTTTATTTAGGTCTATTTGCTGTTCATCTTCTTGTATCTGAAATCAAACATTGAGTGCAGACTTGTCTGAAGCTACTGCTGCAGGGAGCACTATTGACAGTAGTGCTGTGCACACTGTAGATGTATAGATGGATATATACTCGTGTGTTGATGAGATATATTTGAAAAAGTAGGATTTTCATGCTAAATACACATTTGTTCTCACTGAAGACAGGGACATAAAAGGGTTTTTTCTCCTTGGATGAAGCTGTCCCAAGCAATTCACATAGATATCAACATTTGATCGGCTTCCCTGAGTCAAAATATCAAGATATTATGCAGATCTAATTAATTTGATTTTGCACATCACTCCAAATGCAATATAGGGAATTGATGTATTTCTATCCCTTTATCTATTTTCTGTCTGATGGGATCCTCTTTTCTAGACCAGACTACTTGGGCTTTGGCAGAGCAGCGAAGGTCCTTGGCTCTGTCAGACAGCATCAGCTGGTCAATACCAAGCTTAGCAGGAGGGGGAAAATGCCTAGACCAGACCAGAAAGGGGCAGCAAGATTGTGAGGGAATTGAGAGGTTCCAGAATTAGGCAACAATTCGTGTAGTTTTTAGTGAAGCAAAGACTGAGTTCTAACTCTGACAGGGTTAGACTGGATTTGTTGGGCAGTAGTTTGCAGCCTCTGATGCTGCCAAGTACAGACATGGCTTTGAAGAGGAAAGAGCATCAGCCTGATGGAAATTCAGAGACTGGTTTTCACAGGCTGGAAAGGAGTTGGCCAGGTGGCAATAGTTGTGGCATTGCTGCTCTCAACCTCCTCCTTCTCTTTTAAGTTTTAAAGTTTTTTATACCACCCTGGGGATTAGATGTAGAAAACTGTGCATTTAAACATAGAACATTTTAGTATTGCCCAAAGGAAAAAAAAAAAAAAGGCAGTTTTATGGAAATGAAAGGTTTGATGTCCCTTGAGTCAATATTGTGTGAAAGTCACAATCCTTTGTAAATTTCAGTCTTTTCTTCCAGGTTATAATAAAAATAGATCCTTGCACATCGTAATTTCCTTTGGTGAGCAGGTTATTCTGACCTGTTCTTTTTCTGGAATGGACTGACATTATGGCCCTTCAGCCTTTCCGGAAGAATGTGCCGTTGATTTGAGCCTTGTATCCTCGACTCATTGCGTTTTTAGGCAGAGCAGGGAAACTATAGATTATCTACCTAGAGGGGATGCAACAAGGAATATTCCATGTTTTTCTAGCTATCCCTATGGCTATATCATGTCTGTTTCATTCTCTGCCCTTTCTCATAGCTCATAACTTTCATCTGCAAGTGGGAAATTTTGGAAAGACTGGGCAGTGCTTGCTGAACTGCCCAAGGAGTCTCAGGTTTGCTGACCACTGGGTAATAAGATGAATCACACATTCTGCATTTTGCCTTGGGAGAAAAAGGAGCAATCATGCCAAGCAAATTACTGGGTGATTTACTTATTTGAAATTCTGGGAGGGAGTCTTTATCTTCATAAATCTCATGTTAGGATACATTTTGTAACTGTGCCCAGTGGTGATACATTTGTCTATATAAAATCAGTGCCTTAGCTGTGCACAGGGAGCAGATCTCTGTGTTTCACCCTGGCTGGGATTGATATCCAGAGTTAACTAGGATTGCCCAGTGTTTATTTGTCTGCTGAGATGAAGCTCTGTGTTTCATCTGTGTTGCTAGATGCATGGGCTGAGATTCAGCTCCTGGCTGGAATGGAGGGGTTGGCATTTAGCAGGGAGTGCATCCTGTGCCAGGTTTTCTGATGGTTGGGTGCATCGCGCTGAGAGCAAACCAGCAAAGGGAGCTGAAACACACAGGAAAATGTCACATGCCGGGGTAGAGGGATGAGGGAGAGGTGACCAATGGAGTTAACTGTCAGTATGGCCTTTTTTTGTGAGAGCTAAGTACAAAGAACTTTGGTTAAAAATCACCCTTGGTGCCTTTCCAGGGAACGGATCCAGGGCCTGCATCTTCTTGAGCTGGGCTGAATTTCTTTCTGAATTTTCTGCCATTCTCAGAGCTTGATTTTCCGCTTCATGTTGTGGGGTCCTCCTCCTCCAATCAGTCTCACCTGAGTGCTTGGATGCTCACTGTTATCTGTAGGGGGATACAGTATGGGTAAATGAAGGTGGTATAGAATGTAATCTTATCCCCTAAAGAGTTGCAGCTGAACCAATTACTAAAGAGTAGGAGCAGGCCTGATTTTAACAGGCCACACCTGTAGCCAATAAGACAGTGTTATTTATAAAAGAGTGGATTGGTGGGAACTGGAGTCAGTCAGTTGGTTGCTGTCAGGACGAGGAAGAGTCAGTGCCTAGAGGAGTTGCCTACAAGAAACATCAAGGAGGTAAAAAACTCTAGCAATATGGAACCCTTGCAATGTAATGACAATAGAACTCTTGGAATATAATGACAACAGTTATCCAGTGTTCTAAGTCATCTTCAGACAGTCATGATATTTTCTTATTTCATTGCACCCCACAGTAAGGTTATCACCTGCTTTTCTCTGTGCATGTTAGTGCTGCATTCAGGGTATTTTAAATTGAATTCTGGACCTTTGATCTGAAGCTAGATGTGGACCAGGGCACAAAGGTTTTGCTGATATCAAAGTTTGTCTACACAATCACTGTCTGCAGCTTATCCTTTGGTTAAACATACTGATCCGTTCTGATGTTTCCAATGCATTAATTTGTCTCTGACAATTTTCTTAGCTAAAATTTGAGCAGCAGGACTGCTGACCTAAAATGACCCTAAGTTCTTCATCTTGGAGACCTCCTATTTAATGAAATTTTGGTAGATGATCATCAGCTTGGGGAGATTATAACAGAATTGTGAAGTTCTCATTTGTCCTGTGCCCATTGAAAATGTAAGATGCATGAGTTCACTGAAAAGTATTGTATTAGTTGAGAAAAGATCACAAATGGGCTAAATTTTATAAACAGGCTTGAAGACCCTTGCCAGCTTCTGGTGGGCAGAGGGTAGCACCAGGAATTTGCTTGGCTGCCTTTTTGCCCAGCTGCCCCTAGCAAAAGAGTCCCACCAACAGCTTGAGAGAGGATCCATAGAAGCACAGAAGATGGGTGTTGCTGCTGGCCCATTGCTGCATTGCAAATCCCTGTAGAGTGTCAGTTTTTGCCTCCCTGCACCATGGCTTCTTCCCAGCTGAATGCAGTTCAGTACTATTTATACCACAGTCCTGTCTAAGGCTGGGGAGGGCTGGCTCCACAGCTCACATGGAAAAGTGAAGGCAGCAAAGTTGCAGCCATTTGTTCCACCAAAGGAATTGCTCTTTTGTCTTGTCATCTCTGCAGCCCCAGGGCATGCTACTCCTTGCTTGCTTAATTGCCAGTTTAATCAAAACCTGACTTGCTGTTTCAAATATGATTTCTCCTGCTGAACACCTCAAGCTGTATCAGCAGATCTGTGTGTGTGTGTCCTGTGCACACCCCAAGCAGCTGAAACGTCTGGCTCTGTTTCAGGGTGCCGTGAATCCCAGCAGACTGCAGCTGCCCAGGTGCTGTGGCTGTGCAGTGATGTTCCCAGGCCCAGCTCATCCCAAACCTCCTTGAGAGGTTATCCCAGCATAGCTGGTAGGACATGGGTGCTCAGCTGCTCCAGTGCCAAATCTGACAGCCTGACTTTGTTACCAGATCACCCCTGGGAGTTTGGGCTTCTGGGACTGTGTTCTGCTTTTATTTTCTAAATG
Organism: Ammospiza caudacuta; assembly: GCF_027887145.1. NCBI lineage: Eukaryota > Metazoa > Chordata > Aves > Passeriformes > Passerellidae > Ammospiza > Ammospiza caudacuta. The sequence goes on along the minus strand of NC_080596.1, from coordinate 19,269,547 downwards.
CCCTCTAGAATACAGAAATTTTCACAAAGACAGCTCTACAATTTGCCCTCTGAAGTGCAACTTCAGGGCTGTCAGTGCTAGTGACTGCATTGCTGAGCTCAGGTATGGTTTATCCAGAGTCTCTGTGATCTCTGTTGAAAAGTATAAAAGTCATATTGCATTTTTAAGTGGAAAGCGAAGCCTTAAAGTATGGGTCCTGAAGACTTTGAGGCACAGTGAAGAAAAGCCTAAATCTGTAATACTTATTATTTCTTGTGGGCTTTATTTTTCTTTGGTTTAAAAGTCCTAGGATGTAATTGCAGAATTTAGGGCTGCCGCTCCTGACTTGTACATGCTTGAGACTGAACGTGAAATGTCTTCCCAGCACTGACTTTTGAAGAATGTCATTTCAAACATCTGAAAAATGAGGCTTTTTCACAGTTGTTTTTTTTTTTCTTAGCTGTCCTGGGTGCTCTAAGCTTGTTCCAGTCATTTGTAACCTTTGTAATCAGCTTGACACTGGGTACCTGGGGACAACCTGCAGCCCTGCTCATCCATCTTATAAAGCAGATAGTGTAGGCATTTGCCCTCAATCCACTGCACAGATACTTTGTTGCCCTCCACTTTTTCTTTCTTCTTTTGTTCCCACACCTTAATGAAAATATTTCAGTGTTTTCTAAACCTCTTCTTATCCTGAGCAGAAAGCCACCTTTGTGTCAAATAACAGGCAGCTTTCAATCTGGCTTCTCATCTTTATGAAACTAATTGGAGATTTTTGTCTGGCATCTTGCAAAGGAAAAGCTTTCAGAGGACTTGCTCCCTGACCACAGGGATTCAGGATTGGATGCCAAGGTCTCCAGCCTTCTGTGAAGGTGTTCTGTCCTTTTTGTGGATGCATCAGGATATGGGTCCCTTTCTCCTCCCCCCACCCCAGGACATTTTCCCCCACTCCATTCCTCCCCTCTGTCCATCTTTGCTCCTGTTTAATTTGCCTGTAAATAACAGCAGCATGATTCCTCAAATTCAGTAACTTGAGAAGGAAACCCCATCTCTAATTAGGACATCCCTGGAGGAAAAGCACAATGAAAGCTTGAACTCCTGCACGAAGAAGCAACCTTAACACACTTTGTAAGGGCAGATTGGCATAGGGAGCAGCACAGCCACCTCCATGAGTGGCATTCTTCTCCATCCACAGGGGCTGTGGAAGGGAAGTGAACCTTTGGCTGAGGCATGCCTAGTATTCAGCTGCCTTGCTTGAGGACTTACAGCTAGATTTAGAAAGCTGAATTACACTGTTCTGAAGGTGTCACTGCCATGATGGGGTCAGAAGTACTTCCACACTGGAAATTTTCTCTTTATTTCTGCTATTTCTTTTCTTTAAGCAGATTATGCTGTATTAGAATCCCTCTGCAGCAAGTGGGCTAGTTTGTAATGCAAGTTACCGAAAGCAAAATACTCTTTTATCAGATGCTTGTGTACGCACAATTCTTGCTGTAGCGGTCACCGAGCCATTTGACCAATGTTACTTGGAACTATCATGTCAATCAGAGCTGGAATGGCTGATATTACTGAGACTGCACTCAATCCCAAGGTGCCAACCCAGAAATCATACCTCCCTCTGAGTGTCCCCAAAGCCACTGAGTGCTGTTAGATGTAACCCTACAAAAGAAGGATTGAGCAGGGTTGCTCTGTTCTTCCTCTAGTCAAGGTAAAAAAACCATGTATCCATCCTGGGTTCCTAAACAATGAGGTGGTCATTACTGGGGTTCAGTGTGAGGCTAATTCTGCAGAAGTTAGAATCCCACATGGGTCCGATACCTAATCAGAAATAGGAGTGTTCTTCCTTTCTTGCTTGGGTCACAAGAGGGTGAAGAGAGAGCTTCTTGTCCCGAGACCAGATTGTCCACATAATTGAAGCTTGGATTTGTCAGTTCTTCGGTCAAGAGATTATTTAAGAAACTGAAATGCAAAGTTAAGGGTTAGCCTGTTAGAGGAAGTTTAGCTTGAAGTGGTGGTCAGGGCCAGTATATATGAATATATAAATCTGTACATTCATTAAAGCAGCTAAAGGGTTCTAGTCTAAAGGGTTCTCTTGCATTGAGATATTGGGTGATTGTGTTTCAGAGGTGATGGAATGTATGACTAAGGACAGTTTGAATGATGTCTGTTGTAAAGGAAAATACTCTAAGCTAAAGCTGTCTATTAAGTTTATAGCAGCATATTTTACTGCAAAGAACAGGAGCCTGAAGCAGAACAAGCTGAAACAGTTTTCAACTGGGCTGAAACACTCAACATTTTGGGTGCACTTTTCAGACTCTGTGGTCTCATTTTCAGTCATGCTGGATGTTTCCTGTAGTTTCTGGGGGGTCTGACAAGCAGATCAGAAGTGATGTAGTGCAACAACCCCTTCCCCTGCACGTATGCAGCCAGGCCCTGGGGATCAGGCAATGTGGCAGTGCCTCGGGACCCTTGCCCCAGTGCTGGCAGACAGAGCAGTGCCCCAGCAGACCTGTCTGCTGCCCTTGCAGAAGGCAGACATCCAGCATGATTCATCCAGGGCGAGGGAGGCTCAGGCGAGAATTAATTTGTATTATTCAAGGAGTACCAATCAGGAGCTTATTGTTCTAGGCAGTGTGCAAACTTATAATCAAAGCTGTCATCCAAAGGCCTACAGTAACATCATGGGAACTAAGATAAGAATAATCCCAAGACATGCTTGAAAGGCCTTAAGGAATGCAGGTCCCAAATGCAGAATATCTGATACTAAAAAATTATGTTTGACCTTGTATGAAACATCTGGTCCGTAGATGTTGGCTGTATAAACCTGTGTTCTGTGCACAGTTATTCAGAAGGTTGTGAGCTAGTTTCTGAAGGTTCTGCAGTTTCTGACCCATTTCAAACTTCTTATTCCCTGGCCGTGAGGAAATAAATAAGTGTAGCATGACAGCATGAAGGGAACTGACAGTAAAATCTTCTATGTCATTCCTGACTTGGTCAAGCAATGAAAAGGGACACAATGAAGTTTATAAAGTCTATAGTTGACTTTACTAGAAGTAAAATTCATAAGCTACAGACTTCAAATCTCTTTGAATCCATAAACTAGTAATTCTGCTTCAGAAGTTAAAAAACAGAAAATTGGCCACATTGAGCATGGGTTTCCTTAGATTGGTAAAGAGGAGAAATGAACATCACAATGTTTTGATACTTAGCTCAAAAAACTGGAGGAAGACCCTATAAGCACAACAGCAGTCACCAACTTATAAAACTGTGTTATATGCATAGGTGAAAAGAGTGCAGAAACAACAAAGCACCAAATTGTCTTTGCTAAGCACTTTGGACTGCTTGGCATTGCTTCACTGTAGAGGACTGGACATTTCTGGAGCTCCCAACCGAGGTGATAGGAAGAGATGCTATTTTACTGACTGTGACAGGAGCATGCTTAATCTTTGCTGTAAAGTGGTAAGAGTGCTCCCAGGATTTGGCCATCAAAAATTGTATTTGGAATTGTCACTGATGCAGAAAGGTTATAGATATATTCACAGCTAGGGACCAGGTTTAAAAATGCTTTGATTTCATTTTATTTGGGCTAAGGAAGGGGAAAATGATTCCTAAAGATTATTAAAAAAAATCCACTAAGGCTTTCTTTGGATGGCTGATCCAGCAGTTTGCCTGTTATTGGCATTGGACATAAACTCAGACCTGTAATCTCAGTTTCCTGTTCTGCTCATGTCTGCACCCAAACTGTATTGACTCTGTCCTCAGTGGCAGGCAGAAAGCCCATATGCAGTCACTATATAGGGAAATAAATAGTGAATTAGGGAAACTGTTGTCTTCAGACCCTGTGTCTGTGTGCAATGGGGAGGTGCAAGAGACTTCTGAGACCTTCCTCTTCCTCTCACAGGTTTCTTCCTCCAGCTAGGTTAACGATGAACAGTGCAGCAAAAGCAGGCGATCTCCCCTCTTCTCCCCCGTTCCCTGACATTGAACTGGAAACATGGATTCTTTAGGAGGCTTTTGATTGAGAGAGAAAACATGAAAACAGAGAGGAAGTCTGTCAGAGCTGGATCAATTTGCCCAAACAGCTCAGTTTTTCAGCTGACAGCATTTTAGCACTCAGAGGGGAGTTGTCAAAATCTCTCTACAGGCAGTCATGTCCTTCATGCTGAGAAATACCTTATATTATCTTGAAAGATAAGAAAGAAGACAAGAGAAAAAAATAAAAAAGGAAAGACAAGATGGCTTAGATTCCTGTTCTTTTATGTCACAGAGCATAATACCCACTCTTGTTTCATTTCTTCATCAAATCATGTCGTGTTAATCTCGTTTGCTGCTTGATCACTCCCTTTGAGATGGAATCTGTCCCCTTTTGCAGTGTCCCATTGCATCACTGCTGAGGCTTGGCAGCAGGCAGGAATGCAGGGCCAGGCAAGCAGCACTGCCTGTCTCAGGGCTCCTTTTGCAGATCAAAAGAAGTGATTAATGCAGTTAGGGTGCACTGACCCACAGGGAAAGCAGATTACTCATCTTTGCACTTCCTTAAGGAGAGCAGTTGACGAAAAATACCTGTAATGAAGAAAATGCTTTTATGCTTTATTGTCTGACAGCCCTTCCAGGGCTGCAGTCTCGGGCAGGAATAGTCACAGAGACCCATGAGAGATAAGATTTAAGGTTTGCTGTATTGGCCACAAAGCAGTGGAAGATGGAGCTGATGAAGCTGGACAGGAGGACGCAGGTTGAGAGGCAGGGAATCAGGCTGTGATGAAATGGGGGCTCACAGCAGAAGTACAGGCAGTACTGGGGAGGTACAGTGTGGAAATGGAGAGATAAAGGTTGGAAAATAAAGACAAAATTGGAGGGGGCATCTCCTGGAGGCTGTCACAAATGGAGGTAGGGGAGAGTGACAAATTCTTGGACCACATCACACAGTATCTGAAACCACGAGACACTTCAATTACTGTCTCCAGGCTGGTGACTCACAGATCTACCTGTCTGCTCTGGACACATCTCCTACCTCATAATCCAGCATCTCAGCTGATTTCTCTGACAAACCCCTTGGATGCTTTGCCACTGAAATTTAAGCTCAGCATGGCAAGAGCTACTGCCTGATTTCTTCCTCTCCCCCACTTCTCCCCTTTCTGCATGAACAAGAGTGGCATAAGTAAGAGAATGACAGGGCTGTGTCCCGAGCTCTGCCTGTGAGGAGCTGTGTGCTATAACGCATTTGGCTTTCATTAAACCCCTTGATCTGGAGTCGCTCTTTAAATTATGCTGGCAGGTGAATTTAAAGCTGTCTGAAAGGCAGTGAGGGAAGGTTGCAGTTGGTGGGAGTCTCCCTGGGGCAAGGAGAGAGTCTGGTGTGGGACTAGAGGGGCAGTCCAGATACAATACCACCACTGTTCCCAGCTGTGGTTTTTTGTTGTGGTTAAACTGATAGCTGTCCCCATCCCACCTCTGGCTCTTTTACTCTTCCCCTTTCCTATGCCTCACATCTGGCACTGCTGCCACAGCAGCCTGAATTGGTTCTGCTCATTGAGCCAGTGGAAAACAAGTAATTATTGTTTTCAGTGGGGCATTTTCCATCAGATCAGCTCTACCTCGCCCTGTGCTTGCCTTACTTGCCAGATCTGCTCCAGGAGAGGAGATGGGAGTGTCTGGCCATGCCACAGGGGAGAGGAGAGTGCTGTGAAATGGTTCACTCTAACACAGGGCTGCAGCCTTGATTAAGAGCTGCACCCAGCTAAAAGAGATGGGGAAAAAAAAAGAATTAACAATATTCCTTCCCCTCAGAGAAAGCCAAAACTAAAGCAAAATCTTCTGATTATGGGATCTGCTGCTCAGCATCTGATAGTGTGAGGTGGACAGCCCCAAGGAGATACCTTTCAAAGCAATATAAGGAATGGTTTTGGCTCTGCAGGAGATAGACTGGATGTCTTTGGCTGGGCTTTCCCTAAACTTCTCCATGCCAAGTCATTTCAGGCACACCTGAGGCAGAACAGGCTGGGCTTGACCCACTGAGGAGGTTGGGAACATCCTGTTTGACTTTTGGGGCAAGAACAGAGTAAGGATAGCAGGAGCTGGCACAGAGCTCTTGATATCAGATTCAATCTCTGAGAGGTGGCTAAAAAAATCTCACTGGGTTTTGCTGTATTTGCCATTGCTAAACCTGCTCTGGGTGGTTTGTGACCAGTATTTGTCATCCACTCCAGGGCTCTGAGGACTGCGTTGCTCCAAATCCCTCTGTTCCCTCTGCACCAAAATCCTCCTCCTCCTCTCCCATGTTTTTCAGTACAGGTGGCTGATAAATCGTACTTCATAGCGCAGTGAGCACATCTGGGAGGGAGGAAAAATTCAACATGTCATGTTTCTTTAGCCTGCTGGGCAAGCCTGTGGGGAGACAAGCTAAAAAAAAGTGCAGCCCTGGAGGTCAGGTCCCTGCTTTGGGCACTAAGGAAAGCCAGGCCTGGATGCAGCCTTGCTGCCTTATGGTGGGGGGACAAGGGAGACAGGAGGTCTTTAACACAGTTTAATTATCATGGCACATGTGAAATATTTCCCAGGTTTTTTAGTTCTTCCTCCCCAGCCTTTCTACTAGGCTCTTGTAGCACAGTGTAGATTTTGGGGTGTGCACTGCAGGATGCAGAGCATCACTGGAGCCAAGGTGCTGCTAAATTCAAATGTTTTGAAGTCCTTAATAGAAGGATGAGGTTCATCCAAAAATAAATTATGATGATCGCACATCAAAATGAGGAATCTTGGTGTGACTTTAGGAAGCTCATTCACCTCTGACTTCAGCTGGAATATGAGTTTCTGAGTCCTAAATACTCCTTGGAAAAGATATATCTGCCACTAGTGAAAAGCTTCAGGTTGTTTTACCCGCTCTAATACTCAGGTTTTAAGCCATTCATTTGGCTTTAACCCATTCCCTATTTTAGTCCTTATTTTCTCCTGTAGCTCAAACCTAGCCTTGGTGCTCCCAGGTAGTGGCTGTCACATGAGGGACAGTTTGGTCATCAAAAAGGGTCACTTTGATGTCCTTCCTCTCATGGTTAGAGCTGTTTGTTGTGACAAATTAAAAATAGGAATAGTAACATCTCAGAAAAGTCTAGGCCAACCTCTGCTTATGCAGGCATGCTGCCAGATGCTGCTTTTGGATTTGCATTTTCTCTAAAGCATGAGATGCATGCGTGACAGGGACTTAGCCAAACATCTCCCCAGTTTACCCCTTTCCCTGCATTCTTGTCTGAACTTTCTTCCTTGCATCCAAGGTCTTCTTTGCATTTGCCAGCTGCTTTGACTGAGCCTGGAGTTTGCTTTAGCACTGGGAACCTCAGCCATAGCCCACTGAGGCTGCTGGTGTTGGTACCCTCTGTTTTCAGCAGGCAGGTGTGACAGGAGCCAGCTGTCCCTCATGGAAGCCACACTGCAGGTACCCTGCTCTGTCCTGCTGCAGTGCCTTTCAGCTTGCTTACATAGTTTCTGGTATGAAATACAAGAGGCAAAATGGCAAGGGAGCAGAGATAATGTAGCCAGAGAGCTCCTCCTGGAAAAGAGGGTTTTCTTGTACTCAGAAGCATCCACGGCTTGGAGGGAAGCACAGGGAAATGACCGTGGGAGCGAGGGAAGAGCAGGGAGAGCATGAGTTGCTGCTACCCTAAGGAGTTAAAAGGGCATTGAGAGATGAAAGAGAGATGTACAGATGAAAGAGAGAGACTCCATAAAAGGCCATGAATAAATGAAGCAGTGGACAGAATCTGTGCTAACTCTGACACGTCTGAGGAAGAGAATGGCTTTATAAAAGCTTTATTTAAAAAGAAGGCTTTTAATGCAAAATGGAAAAGGGTGGGCAGTGAGGGAATGGTGGTTTGTAAATGAAAGGCAGACAAAAAGGCTTCCAGGAGAACTCTGAATATATGCAGAGTAATAGGTCGGAATTAAATTTGTTTAATGGCATGTCAAAAGAGTTTGTTAACAAGCCCACCAGCTTTTTAATTTCTCTTTTCGTATGTTTTTATATATGCCTACATATTATGGGATTCAAAAAGAGGGGAGAAAAAAGGACAAGAAAAAATTAACTAGTTTTGAAAATGAAAGAGGATGAGAGTGATGATCCTAGGAAGCTACACTCCAACAAAGTATATGTAGTCTTTTGCTAGAGAATAAATTGGATTTTTTAAAAAATCATGTTCACATTTACAGAATTACATAAATGTTCCCAAAAAGTAATGTTGTATTTTATAGATCAAATCATCGCAAACTAGACTGCTTTTAAAAATTATTATTTTCAGTTACATGGGGAAAAAAGCCACAGTATGTAAAGAATATTTTGTCTGTAGAGATATTACTAAAATTGTCATTATGTTTTCCAAGCATTTTCCTCAGAATGTTTTTTGCATACCTAGTTTGTGTCCATCCTATTGTTAATTTTTAAAAAGTAAAAATATATGAAGAACTGAAATGAAAGGCTGAGGAATGGATATGTGGTTTCATGGGTATTACCTAATTAATGATCCAAGCAAATGGACTAACAGATGAGGGATTAAATCCATGGAGGTGCTGCATTCAGAGGTGCAGACAAGAGGGGTTGTAGGAGAGGCAGTACCTGGGAACACGGGTCATCAGAGATACCAGCACGAAATTAAATTAAATCCTCTGCATGAAATGCTGACTAGGTTGTCTAAAAAAGGATCTTGGGAACTGGTGAACCTGCGGAAGACAAAAGAATGCTAAAATAGGCTGGAAAATGGGTGGAAATCTGAGTAATCTGACATGACAGCAAAAAAATGTGTTGCAGTGATCGCCTCTGGATAAGGACAGCAAAGAAAAGGGACTCTCGTCCCTTGAGAACAAAGAGCCTGAAGGATGTTTGTTTTAAAAAAATACATCTCCTGGTGGCTTCTCACTGCTGCTGAGAGTCAGGTGTGGGGCAGAACTGCAGTTCAGGTGCATGACTGTCCATACCCACCATGGGCACTGAGCAAAGGAGCAGCAGGGAAAAGGGAGAGCCATTCATTCAGGTGACTGTGGTTGTCTCCATGGCATCATCAGGGCTTTAGGAGACAAGTCACCAAATGTTTTAAAAGGCCTTTTAGCCTGGTAAATGTTGATTTTTTTCCTTTGCTTTTGGGGGTTTGAATCTTTCAGTCTCATGTTTTCTCTTTGATAGTGCACTGGAAAATCTCAGGTAGAAAATGAGCAGGGGCCAGGCAGAAGAGTTTCCCAAGTGCACACATGACAGTGTGCATTGTACTCTAGAAAAATCAAATGTCACCAGCATTGGAAATTTGGCCCAGGATCAGGAGGAAGGCCTTCCCTCTCAGGTGCTACAAACCTGTGGGTATGCTTCCAGAAAGGATCAACAGGAAGTGGTTTTAATGGATACACACATGATACTTCTTTGTTGCTACTTTTCTTGGTTAGCCCATGCATTTGCAGATTTTTTTCTGTAGTTTTATATCATTGCATCTGTAGATGACTAAATCACTTAGGGGCAGATTTTTGAAGATGTGTGGATGTTTATTTTCTGTCTATGAGCATCCAGATTCCTTTTTTAAAAAAACAGTAAAGAAAAAAAAGTCCCTTAGGCCAAGCTATTATGTTTCCTTCAGTCTTCACAAAACATTATCTTTGTTCTCCTAAGTTATTGGCTTTTTAAAATGCAGCGTATCTCTCATGTGTCAGACCCGAAAATAATGGCCAGTCAAGCACTTTTTCTAATTCACAAACATCTTTCTCATTTCCTCTACCTGAGGAGGGCATGTCACCAGATAGACTTTCAAGGTCATATCCATATTGTTGCTCCCAAAATTGTTTTTACCAAACATGGGGTTTTTTTTAACATTGTCACAGTGCATGCAGGTGGCCTGGCTGCTGTGAAGACTGCTGGTTTGTGGCTACCTGTGCCACACCTGTGCTTGCCCTGTCTCACCTGAGATGGGGTTGATATTTAGGCAGTGTTGGCCAGCCCTGCATCCCTGTGTTTTGGTGCAAGAAAAGCAGGTCAGGGACGATCCACAGCTGTCTTCCAGCATTATTCCTCACAGGGAGCCATGGGCACAGGCCTCTCCAGGCAAGAGGGATGAAGGAAACAGAACACAACCTGAGGTGGTAGGTGCAAAATTGGCAACTTCATCAAACATTACTTTGATGATTACATTTGATTGCTGTTTACTTTTTTACCTGGGAGCTGGCTGCAGAAAGAGCAGATGGGTAAAGGCAGGGTGAGATTGGGAGAAGACCATGCAAGTTGTTCTGATACAAGGCATGCTTAACTTCCCGTCAGCAACAGAGACATCTTGACCTTTGGTAGTTTGTCAGAAGTCTCTTTCTTTTTCCTGCACCACTGTCAGCTCAGACTCAATGTGCAGAGAAAACAGCTGAAGGACTGGAGAGACGGGTGTGGAGTGTTGGAGTGTTTCTGCCTTTTATTTATTTATTTTTAAGGCTCTCAACATCCATTTTTTAAAGTGCTCTTCTACAGTAGCTGGAACTGAAGAGAGGGAGTCCGTCATTCCTAGGGCTGGGGCTTGCAGTAAGCACCTGAAACTGCAGAACTCACTCCACAGGGACTGGGAGTCGGCCTCACTTGGGAAAGCTCGTTCTGTCAGTCTTTGAGATCAGCTTGACCTGTACCAGTGATATCAGTCTCAAAACCTTTCATAGGTACATTGGGTAATTTTTTTTTGTTTTAACTGAGTGAGTTGGCAGCATTTTTAATGCCATTATAGCCAAGGAGACCATGTGCTTGTGTACCAGCCCCATTGCCAGGTCTTGCTTCTTCTTCCCCTTGCCTCCCTTCCCTCAGCTGTCTCAAAGGTCACCACTGGCAATAATGGTAAAACCAAAGCAAAAATGTGATTCTGTTGATTAAAAAGATTCATAAGGTAATAATGGAGACCCTTTGTTTCTCCAGTTTGAACACTGATGAGTCTGAAGAACAAGTGAGCTGGCATTCACGCCCAGAAAATGAATCACAACAATTGTTTGCATAGCTTTTTTTGGAGAAGGAACATTAAAACCCAAAGTTTGATTTATTAGCATTGAGAGAAGTGTGCAGTGTAACAGAAGTCAGGGGTTTTTTTTAGCAGTACATAGTAGTAGTAGTAACAGAAGTCTGATTTTATTTTTTTTTTTGCAAGTACTGTTTTGCATCAGCAGCAAATAGATAAAAGCTTTCTGCAACTTGTTTCATTTATCACTAGAGAGCATTTGATGCTACTGCTTCCTCCATATAAAGTAAAAGCCTTAATAAAGCAATAATAAACTTCCATAGTTATTACTCAATTGTAATAAATGTCTAAACAAACTCACAAATGTGTTTTAGTCTTTCATGTAATGTGGGCGTATCTTATTTACTCCAGCCTAGCCCTTTAAGCCTTCAGAATAATTCTTTATTTTTGGTTTGCTCCCAGGAAGAGCAGGTGATTTAAAAAAAACCCAACCAAACAAAAAAACCCCAAAACCCATGTGTCAGCAGTTGTGCTCAGAGCAAGTCCAGCAAAGGGCCATAATGATGATAAAGGGATTGAAGCATCTCTTTGTGGGGATGGGCTGAAAAGCTGTGAGTATCTAGCCTGGACCTGATCATCCAAGGGATCTTACTGATGTGTATAAGTACATGATGACAGGGAATAAAAAAGATGGAGCCAGGCTCTTCTTACAGGCAGATAATGGAAAAGCTTTTCTGTTTTTTTTTTTTTTTTTTTTTTTCTTTTCCTATGAGGGTGGCAAGGCACTGGTACAGATTGCCCAGAGAGATTGTGGAGTTTCCATCCTTAGAGGTATTGGAAATCAGATTGGACACTTGCTATGGGCTCTTGCTGCCCTTGAGCTGGGCTAGGTGATTTCCAGAGTTTCCTGCCAAGCTCAGCTGTTTTACATTTCAGTGGCATCTTTGATGCAGCAAATAAGGAGACTGTTCTGTGTTATAAGGGCACTGATCATCCTGCACACTGAGCAGCTTGGAGTGATAGAAGACTGTCTGCTTGTTTCTGCTGCAGAACCGAGCATTATTAAATGATGACTTCTGCTCACTAATGACATCAAATGGGTTTTTAACATGTAAACGAGGAGAGGAAAGCAGAGTGACTTGTTTGCTATGGATTCGCCTGAAGCAGATTTCCCATGTTAAAGCACTTAAAAGCAAATACAGAATTTATGATGTGTCGGTAGATTTTTAAACCTGAATTACGTCCAGTTGTTGTAATGGCTAATAATGCAAATTATCTGAGTCATCCTCAGTGTAAAGCAGTAAACATAACCTGCACATTCAGATACACTTCTTTTTTTTTTTCCCTCTCCCCTTTCTCATTAATATTTTATCTCCCTGAAGAGATGCTTTCAACATATTATGTGCACCAGCATACTGTGCTTGTGGTATTCCTGGATGTCATTACAAAGAAGCCTGAAGACTGTACTGCTGCTCCTCTGCCTGTGACGCTAGCTTGGAAATTGCTTGGAGCAACAACAGCAAGTGTCAACAGGGAGCTGTATTAATTATTTGGAATGTGTCTCTTAAGAGGAATCAACTGCTTTTATTGCAGAACGAATATTACTTGAAATGGGAAGGTTACTCTAACTGTTATCATAATCTATGTGTCATTAACTTGCCATGTTTAGAAGAAGAGATTAACAACCCTGTAAATTGGTACAGTAAATAGATGAATTATAAAAAAGTGTTTTTATTATAAATAGAAGTGTCTTGATATAGTTACCTCCAAATTGCTGGAAAAAGATTGAGTCTTTAGCAACAGAGAAACTGCATGATGGTGTTGGGAACCAAAAAAATCTTCCACTCATGTCAAAGCAATGCTGAGCTCTGAAAAATGGTATGTGTGTCTCCTGCAGGTGGGAAAAACAGGTGGGATTGTGCTTCATGCCATGCTTCCTTCTAAAATGGCTGTGCCATAGGAACACTTGTTTCCCTCCTGAAGTGAGATTAACAGATTGAATGGGTTTGTGTGAAATTGGGTTCTCTTCTATAGCATATATATATAGAGAGAGAAAAGGTTTCAGGAGAACATGGTGTAAAGTATATGTAGTAGTGGTAAAGCAGGTGTAAATAAAGTTCTGCAGAGTACCCCTCTCTGCAAGAAAGAAGTGAGAGATGGAAGTAGTTTCAGCTTGTCACCAGGTGCCTCCACAAATGGAAGTTCATTGTGAAAAACACACAGAACAAAATACTTGTGAGACTGTTTTGAATCCAAATGCTGTGTATTTGACTGTAGCCCTGATAGATCTGTGTAGGAAACAGCAGAACTAAACCACTTATTTGTCCACAGGGCAGGCTCACCATGGGCAGGTTTCCTACATTGCCCCACCGATCCACCTGGATTCGGATCTGGAGAGACCGCCATCCAAGGGTGAGTCAGTGGGACAGTCTCCATTCCTTGCATTCCAAACCAGCCATGAGTGGATATCACTCACTTGTTCACTGGGCCTCCATGGCCAAGCTGTCACCCTCCATCCAAGGACGAATTAATTAAGGGAGCAGATTAATTCCTGCAGGAGAGATGTATGTAGGATGATCGTGTCCCATTACATAGCTTTGAACATCCCATCACTTCACAGGATGGTTTGCTCTCCCCGCTAGTTCACTCCTGCAGGGACAGGTACACTGCAGGTCCTGCCCTCTGTCTTGCACCTTTCCTTCTTAATGGCAGTGCAAAGGCACAGGGAGCTGCTGGCAGAGTTCAAAAAGGCAGATTTCCACTGCCCTTCAGGTGAGTAAAGGTTGCACAGTGGTTCAAGCCTAGATTCAGTCATCATTGCTGTTGCTTGAGGGGTTTTTTCCTACACTTGGTAAGGACATTCATTACAGAGGATGAATTAAATTTTAGGTGGGCTGATTGCTCTTGGGAGCGATGCTAGTAGCCAGTATGTACAGAGTTAGTCCAGAATAGCCCTGCTAAGACAGGTACCTGGCTTGAAAGGTGCAAATAAAGTAGTATGAATGCAAGCACTTGATTTTTCTGCCCCATTTGGAGGATCATTCCCTAGTGCTGAGTCCCCAGTGTTTGCCCCTGAGGCCTGGGGAAATGAGATTGTCCCCAAAGCAAGCATATGTGGTGGTGCAGACTTCTTACACCTCCCTTTGCTCCTCTTGGTTAGACTGGCCAATATTCAGGTATCATATTGAAGTAAATAGCTTGTTCTTCTTGGAATAAATGATAGCAAAGCAAAAATTGTACAGGATTATGAAGGAATTTCTTGGTCTATCTGCAACTGGATATTAACATCAAACCCAGTGAATGTTGTGGAAGAGAAGGGGAGGAGGAGAACAGCCAAAGTGTAATGGCATAGAGATATTCTATACCTTAGGTTTGGGTTTTTTTCCCTTTTTCCCACTCTTTCAAGGGTGCTACAGTGGCAGAAAGAGTACCAAATCCACCTGTGTGGTAATTGTCACCATTCTGCCACAACACTGTAAGGCTGCTGGTGTGTGTTTGTGTCTGCATGTTTCCCTAACTGCTCTTAACTGAAAAATGTGAGGTGGAACCATGTTCTGGGTGAGGATGCCAGATTCACAGTTCTCTCTCCAAATCTGGTCTTGCCATGAGTCAGGCTGGTTGTGCACAGTCTTCTGGTAGTCCACAACCTCCATTCAGCTTTAAGTTAAGTACCCTGGGATTTAACATGTGCATTTGAGATCATCAGCTGCTTCTAAGTGATTTGAAAACCTCCAGTTCTGTGGTAAAATTTACTGCCTTACTTTTATGGCAGAGCACTCTAGTGAGGCAGAGACAGTTATGACTTGCAGGACCTTCTTGCTCTAGTCTGTCATTGAGGTGATGAATCAGAGCTTACTTAGAATAAGTCAGTGTAAATCCTTGCCTTGGCGTCTGAACAGACTGTAGAATATTGAAGGATGCTGGAACAGCAGCAGGACAGAGAACCTGTGTCTTGCCTCCTCCAAGCTGAAAGAGCTAAAGACTGACAAAACTCTTCAGTGATCTGCTGTTCATGAGGGCAGAGCTACCTCCACAAGATAAATGGAAGTGCCACCAGGAGCAGGGCAAAGTGGGTCAGGCAGAACAGTTGCAGTGCTTGCAGAGAGGGTAAAATGGAGTTTATCCAACATAAACTGCTACACTGACAGCTTCCACCAGGGCCTCCACCCCCCCTGGTTGAGAGATCTTAAAGAAGGAGCTGCTCATGGTGGAAGAACTGATATTACTGCTGCTGTGTGCTGGTCAAAGGACTTGAATACTCTTGTATAACTTAATTGGAAAGGGCCAGAGAGAAAGCCAGCTCTGGAGGCATCACTCTATTAGCTGGTGACTAGGGGCTGTTAAAAACATGGTAATTGGCACTGTCTCCTGGGGGAAGAGCAAGGCTTTCCTCTGGCCCTGGAATGTGGGATGTGTAGCTCTGCTGTCTCATTTCTAGTCTCAGCATCCAAAATCCATTAGATATTGTATTAATATTTTCCCCCCCATAAGTGTATTAGGCTCATAATTCCTTTTTGTTTGTCTGCTTTTTCTGACACCTTAGGACATGCTTGGGTCATGTTCCGAGCTTCATCCACAAGAGCTGTTTTAAACAAAGAAGTCAAAAACACCTGTCCTTAAGCTTGTGTTCCTCACATTTCCTGTAGCTGGATCTCCAAAACCAGAGCAGCATTATGACAGTCAGAATAAACCATTAATGCTTCTGGCTGCTCCTGTGGTGCTCTTCATTTCCCCTCCATGCTTACCCTTGCACTAAGCTGAGCACCACATGCAAGCCAACTTTGCACTCAGAGTGGCAAAAAGAAGCAGCCACCATACAGTTTTAATTGTAATAAATGGAAATAGAACCTGGGTAGGATGCTTTAAGAGAAGCATCTTTCCTTCCTGTATTGTCAAAAAAAGATGCAGCTTTAGTGCTCCTGTGGGTCTATGCAGTTGCAATTCTCAGCTGACAGATTTATTTGTAACTGCCTCTTCCTTTTCCTTTTTAAAAATTTTATCACTGGTGACATTTACACACATTGTTTATGCATGCAGGGGATTTTTACCTGCCTTTCAGAGTCCTGACGCTGGTGGTGAATAGAGTATAAACTGCAGTAGTTTACTAGTACATTAGTGTCACTGTGCATTACAGGGTAATTACTCTGAGCCACTGCTCTGTGCAGCCACCCAGTAATGACACTGTACATCACTGAATAGAAATGAAGCCTTGAATCAGCATTTTTCATCAAGACACCTCTTAATCCCCACCCGCTTTTTAATTTGAGGCTGTTGTAAATTTAGTTCTGTGTATGAAGCACTGTTAACTACCATTTTTATACCTCCTTTCAATCCAACAATTTGGATGTGACTACATGATTTTTATGCAAGTGTTTACATCCTGTTTGTACAGAATAATTCCAGGCACAGCTGAGACCTTAGGTTGTGATATCACAGACCGTAGATTAAACCAGTGTTTAAAAATGGCTACTGACAATAGCAAGGAGTTTCATCGATGAGAGTCACACTGATACTCTGGCTTAGAAAGCGATTTTATAGAATTATCATATATAGCAATAAATTAAATGTTTATTTAATTTAAAATGAAATTAAATTCTCAAATTCTGCCAGGTACTAAAACACAGTAAAGAAGTGAATTAAACACACCAAATATGTGCACTAAAACAATTTTTAAAGCTGTGTGGAAGTAGATCTTAAACCTATATGTGGAATCATATTGAATTTGAAATGTATGCCTGGCATTTAAAGCTAGACAGCCCGAGAAACTCTCCTGCCCTGTTGAGCTGATGTTTTGTAAAGGTTTCCTTCTAAGCTGAAGTCCAGAGAGTGGTTATCTTGGAGATTGATATGCTTGAAGTCAGTACATTTCCTAAACACTAACTGATAAGCAAAACTTTGGACTGGTCCCCAGTTCTAGAAATAAATACCAAATAAAGGAGGCACTGGAAATTCTTATCCTTCTGTGCAGATTTCTCTAACCAGGGATGTTGTTATGGCACCGTGTTAAGGCACTGTGGGAGCTTTTCCTGTAAACCTCAGTTATCAGGTTCATATTCCATAAACACAGAATCTGGCCCTAGTCCTTAGACAGCACATCAGAGAGCCAGAGGTTTTGCTGGGTATGCACCTTTCTTTTCCATCTTAGTGGAAGATGTCCCTTAGTGCTTTTTTCTTCAAAACCTGGATCCATTCTGCCATTTTTCCCCCTTTGCATTTGCACTCTCTGTAGGAGAACCTTTCCTGAGCGCAGCAGAAGCACAGTGAAATCCTATAACCAAAAATAGAGTAGGCTTTTTGTAAGTGTGCATTCTGGGTCTTATTTGTTTTTCCCCTCCCAAAGGTCCCGAGAGGGTCGATGGCTTTGCAGATGATGTAGGAGGATCTGACAGCTGGGCCGATTGCACAGCCCCAGCCCTCCTTCCCAGGTCCAGAGGAAGGGGAGTGCAGGGCAGCGAGGCCCAGTGGCACTCCTTGCCTTAATTCAAGCTGACACATATGTGGGGTCATGTATCCTGTGCTCACCCGGCCCTGAGACCCCAGCTTGCCTGCCTCTCCCTCTCTGGTCCAGCACTAAGAGAGAAGTGCTGTCCTGGACTGCCTGCTGTGAGCCAATGCTGGCCAGGCACCCTCTGTTTCCAGGCTTTTTCATTTTCTGCTGGAGTCCCCCTGGGGAAGGCATTCTCTCAGCTCAGGAGTCCTTTACAGTGTCCCTCTGCTTTACTCATCCTGCTCCTTCTGGCTTAGCTATATGTTTCCTGCTTCTTAAGGCAATATTATTTTCCTCACATCATTCAGGTGGAAGAGTCCAGGGGAGAGGCTAATTTGATGCCTTTAAGCCAAGAAAGGATCATGCAGGGAATGCTATTTGGGGTCTCCTATGCTCAGGACCCTCATTCCCCTTTCCCTATGCAATTCTGGGGTGCTGTATTGTGTCCTGCTCTTTCTTGGTCATGTTCTTTGGTTTTGCTCAGCCTTTTTTTCAAGGATGACATCTCTCAGGCTGTCCTGAGCCCACTAGAGCATCCCCCTCATTCCAACATGGGCTGTGAGTGCTTATTGCAGGCAGGCAACACCATCCTGTTGTCCCATGTGGCTTTTAGGAAAGCAGTGTGTAAGAGGCATGCAGGAAACTCATGTTGCACCAGTTTGGTGGAAGGGACGTGACTGTCACCACACCTGAACTATCCGTGGAAAGGTTTTGCAATGACTACAAGCCTCGTGTACTGTGAATTTGCAGCTGTCTTGTTTCAAAGTCTGTTCTTGAATCTGTCTGCAGAGATTTGTTTGTTGTGTTCCTTTGCTGTTTGTTTTTTGAGTTCTGGTTTTTTGTTTTGTTTTTTTTCCCCCTTGTGATAGGCAGCCTCATTCAAGGCTGGATATCTATCTTCAAACAGGTCAACATTGCAATGTGGTGGGTTTTGGGCAGAGTGGTAGGTGTGGATGCAGAAGGATACAGGAATCTGCTGCCAGATATGGAGCTTGTTTTGGTCCTGAAAATGGTGGAGGGATGTATGAGCTCTGATACAATGCTTTTCTCAGTTTTATGCACAGCTCTCTGAAAATCTCCCATTGTGGCTCAGGTCTGTACTGTGATGTCCACCTTCCTGTCCACTGATGTTCCTAGGGCAGGCAGCTGCTTTGAGCATGGGCCATGCTCCATATTTATTAATTTGTCATTAGGTATCATGTATGGGGCTAACAAGTATCATACCAGAGCTCCTTGCAGCCAGCCTGTACTTCTCCAGTTTGCTTGTTGCCATCAGTAAAGTCCTACCTTGCATCTTGCAGCTCTTCACAGTCAGAAAGAGTTAATTGCACGCTTCTCACCGTTTGGGTTTTCACTGTGGTGCTGAACTGTTGCTCTGATTCTTCTGGAATGTGTGCTTTCACTGCACAGGAGCACCTTGGGGCATTGCTGTTTATTTATAAGATAACAGCATTTGCTCTAGCAGAAAGCTGGAGCTAACAAAGTCTCTCAAAGAGGAGTGCCAACTCCCGTGTGCTGGTGGAAACTGTTCAAAGTATTTACACTTGAAAATATTTAAGGATTTTGAGGAAGGGGGGAAGAACACTCTGAGTGATATTTAACACCTTTTCCATTATTCTTAGTTACCTGGAAAAAAAAAATTATAAAAGGGCACTTTTTAAGAAGCTTCTTTTTACCAGCTAGCCACTGTCTTGTAAAGGAGTATTGCTATGGAGATCAGCCTGAACTGTGATTTAAAGACGCCTTGAAATGCTGCTCTTTGTAGGCCATTTGAAGCCATTGTGTGACCTGATTAAGCTCAAAATGTATGTGAGAAACAGAGCTCACTCTTTGAGATTTTTTAAAAGTTTAATAAGGGATAAAAAGGAACAAACACCCACACTGAGGTGTTTTTGGTGATGGACAAAAAACCACACCATTAGCTTAAAACAATGTTCTCTAGACACTGTTACATTAGAGGGGGTGCATGCATATTCATAAGAGTATATACATATTCAGATAGTCCTGTGAGTTTAGGTGTTCCATGAATTCTTTTGCTTGGTTTTAACCTTTGGCTTGTCTGCATGCCATCCTTCAGATTAAATCAATGTATTTTATTTCTTCTCATGGCTCCATCCTGCTGTTTTTACACTCCCTGAAGAGTCGGTAAATTCTCTTGGTGATCTGGTTTTTGTCACTTTTATCTTATCATAAGATAGTCCACAAATGTGAGGAACTACCTAATTATCTTACACCATTCTCTGAGTTAGTTATATGCATAAAAGCATTTTAACATCACATAGTCTCTATTTTAATATTATGCTAAGTCCTAAGATATATTTACCAAACTACTATTCATATAAGCTATATGATGCATACATAGACTGAAAGATTGCACTGTACCAAAAAGCAGTAAAAGGAAATATAAATTGCACCATATCAAAATCTTTGAGATTAATAAGTATATACAAAAGCTAATACATAAATGCACTAGCCAATGCTTTTGTTTTCCGCTGCACTGGGTTTTGCCACTCGCCATCAGTGGTGGAAGTTTTCACCCACCTGACAATGGCAACAGCTGGAAAGTAGAGTCAGCTATGGTGCTGCACCCTCAAGCATCACTAATCTAAAGTGAATGTCCTATTACCAGCTTGAAAAAAAGCTGTTGAACCAGTTCAATGTGAAAAGAAGAGTGTAGTGCTGCATACAGCATCAGACCCATTCTCAAACTTTTTTTTTTCCTTTTCTGCCAGACTAATTTTTGGCTACACTTCTCTTCCTGAAATATTTATAGGGCAAATAACTGTTTTAAATGAGCAGATGGGGGAGACATAAGACAAGCTGTTAAATTAATAAACATGTGTGGTGCTTTATCAGTAAGGGAGCCCATTTTGGCATTTCTTCTGGTTGATTTGTATGGCCTATCAACATTGCACCTGGTGCAGGGACAAGAAATGGGCACTTAATAACCAAACAATGTGCAAACTCCTTCCATTATAACTTCATTATGTCAGATATAATCGTCTATAACTAGATGTCAAATACATAATTTATGTCCAGCTCCCCTGTGGAATAGTGGGCATATGAATGAATGGTCCCATTAATGGGAAGGAGCTTTTACTGTAACTTTTCCCCTCCTGGTACATGGTCCATTTTGTCATCTGGTATTAATTCTGAATCATTTCAGGGCTGCAGAAAAATGCCTGTCATATTTGTATTTGTGTAATGGGAGAAGATGGCAAATAAATCATAGGAGAGATCAAATTTCAGGTTCACTGATTTCCTAAGCCACATGCCTGTGTGAAAGAGACTAGGATTGGTTTGTAGTGCTTTGATTGAGAGGCATAACTGGCCTTCATTTTACACATCCAGAGATGTTAAAAAGGGACATGAAGTGAGGTAGCCCTTCCTGTGGGACCTCCCTGCCACAAGGAGCTCAGCCCCTGGAAAGCCAGGATTTGCCACTGCATCCTTTGCTGTGTGTTGTGTTGTCTCTTGCACTGTGTCATGTGGGGCCTGTCTAGAGAAGGGCTCCATGACATAATTGAAATGTGTCCTCATCCCCTGGAAGGATGGAGGATATGAAAACCCTGTTTTTCTAGAGGATTCTTCTGGAAACATATGGGTGTGTTGTAGTGGGACATAGAATCCCAGTTGTTCAGTGGAGAGCTTGTGTATATTCACAAATAGGTACAAATTCAAGGATCAGGCTGGCAAAATTGCTTTCTATACATTTTTATTATGAAAGTTCAAATATGTGATACTCTTGCAATGTGTTTTAGTGTATAATGATCAGGGGTCTGAAGCTGCTCTCCTATGAAAGCAGGCTGAGAGTTGGTGTTGTTTGTTCAGCATGGAGAAGGGAAAGTCCCCCAGGAGACCTTCCAGCACCTTCAGGGGGCCTACAAGAAAGTTGGGGACAAACATTTTATCACGGCTTGTTGCAAAAGGACAAGGGATTATGGCTTTAAACTGAAAGAAATGTGAGAAACAAATTCTCAGGTTGCCCCGAGAAGCTGTAGATGTACCATCCCTGGAGCTGTTCAAGGACAGGTTGGATGGGGCTATGAGGAGCTTGGTCTAGTGAAAGGTGTCCCTGCCCATGGCAGGAGAGTTGGAACCAGATGGTCCTTAAAGTCCCTTCCAACCCAAACTATTCTATGAGTCTGTGATTTTCTGTTGCAGTTGTTTTTCACTACGTGGATGATGTATTCACAGAAAGCAAATCAACCCTTCAAAAGAAAGGTTAAAAACATTCTAGTTAATGACAAGTTAGGAACAGCAACTTCTGAAGAACTAGGCTATCCAGTGGTGTAGTCTGTCTGTCTTCCAGTAAAATGTAGAAATACAGTTTTACCATGTTCTCGTAGAAGTTAATCAGCAATGCTGTAGAAGGGCAGGCAGATGATTTCCCATACAAGCAAATCCTGTTAGGCTCAGACATACTACTCTTGACAGCATTGAGTCAAAGAGTTTTGTGTTTATTTGATGGCTCTTCAGCTGTGCACTGGGATTTTCTGTAGGTAAGCAGTGTTTTTTTTACAGCACTTGGCTCTTGGAATCATCTTTGGCTGAATAAGGTATTATTGGAAATGAGAGATTTCCACCAGAGACAGTGATCTGATGTTTTATAAAATGTTTGGATTTTGAGGCTTTTTTGGCCCCTGGATTTCCCCAAAGTGAATTGTTGAATTTTGATTCTTTTCTTTGTGTCTTGTTTGTTGTAAGGAATCCTAGTGATGTGATATAACCCATTCAGAGAGCAAGCTATACCTGTGACTTGTGTACCTCACTCTTAAAAAATGCTTTTGGAAATCCTAGCCTTAATAAATGCTTACTAAATACTGATTTACTGATTATGGAACACCATGCTAAGATTGTAACTTGGCTCCTTTGTAAGAGTCCTCATATTTTATGATTTTCAGCCAAGTAAATTTGGCTTGAAAACCACAGTGTTTGCTCAGAAGAGAAGGACTGCTATCCTCTAGTTCCAGATGGTTTGTTGCTGCCTTCAGAGTGGCTTGATGTAGTTTGTTCTCCTTGAAAGCTCACAAGAAGCAGTATTTGAAAGATCTTACTGCTTGTAAGAACAGATAGAAAGGTTGATTAGCTGTAATTATAAAGGTTAGAGGGCCAGCATGCGTGCAGGTGCAGCAGCTGTGGGGCTGTTGGCCAAGGAGCTTTCAGGGATGGAGAAAAACAGCTGGGCTTGGGGCAGGAAGAAGACTTTGCCCTTACCCATCTTGGGATACTGGGGTTTTTGCAGATAGGTGCAGGGAAAGGCTTAGAGATTAATCATGCTAATTAGCAGTAATTCACTGCAGCTGTTCGTTTTGTTGTTGGTTTTTTGATTTTATTTTTTTTTTTGAGAAAATTGTTTGGGCTTTATTCTTTAGAAAATGACCACAACTATGGATGCTCTCATGGCAGTCTCCCCTTTAGATTTTCTCAGAGTCCTGGGTTCATGTTTATCTCATTATGAACACTGCTTCCCACAGATGAGTGTGTGTGTGACTGTGTTATGCCCACAAATTTACTAGCAGACATGCAGCAAAATAACACTGTTACTGAGTAAACAATTACATTTCATTTTCAGGAATAAAAGGGAATGTGTGCCCATAAATCTTCTTCTAAATAATCTGTGTTGGAGAGTAAAAAGAAGATGAGGTTTCTAAATTCATGAAGGCCCTTCACAGTGGAATCCTGTGTGCCACTGAAGTGGAACAAGCTTATTTATATTTTATTGTGCTTCTAGATCAAGCTGTATTATTATGGGCTGCATTCCCCTGACATTATAGCTGTTGCTAAGGAAGAGGTACATTATGTTAATATTTTGTGACCATAACTATGCAGGCTGGGTTATGTACATTGAAGAAGTTGGGATGAGGGGAGAAGTTAATGCACCATTTTGATTAGAGCCTCCTCAGATTGTTGCTCACATTTAGAAGCGAAAACTAAGCTTGAATTTGAGAATAATTCACACAGAAAAAGGGAGAAAACCAAACAATTGAAACAATTTGTTCACTGAACTTTAAAATTGCTCAGCAGTTGGAATCTGGAGCCAGTGCTGCTAAGAGGGAGTCTGGCAGAAGCAGGCTGAATGCTACAACCAAACACGCACAGTGAAGAATTTCACAGCTTCCTCACGCCTTAATGTGTTTGGATCATGTAAACAGCGCATTCATCCTTAATTCCTATTTCCTGACCATTTCCAGTGCTGGTGCCTATTATGTGATTTTGGTACTTTCTCATTCATTTAGCTTGATTCACTAAGAGCCTGCAGTATGGCCAGCACCACACACCAAGTGAAATGGCAAATGATGGATTAGCTCCAGTGTAGGGAGTCAGAGAAAAGGCCAGAATCCTGGGCAAGATACTGATGTCCATGCTGGTTATTTTAACAAATACACTCTACAGACTGTATTGATAAGCATTATGAAAATGTTTACCCAACAAATAAAATAAACAAGGAAGGATCTTGGCATTTCTCCTAAAGGAACGTTCTGAACTGAGTTTCCCCTTTCAAAACTGTTTTCTCATTAATACTGCTGCCAAGGCATGAAGCAGCCACAGAGGAGGACTGGATGGGGAGGAGCTCGCCTCAATTCTGCTGTGCCTTGCACCTCACTGATTGAGCCAGGACAGTGTCCTCAGGAGCATTCTCAGGGTTATCATGGTCATGGCACCTGAAAATAGATAATATTTGCCTTGTAACTACTGCCTCACACCTTCAAACATTTAGTGCAACAGAGCTGGGTTTGCACCTGGGTCAGGTGGGTGAGGCTTATCCCCTGCTAATCTCATCTCCTAAATCCAGGGGTGCTGAGCATGCAGGTCCACCCAGCTGAGATCAGTCCTGTTTGCCAGAACTACAGCAAGCAGCAGTCCTCAAGTAGGGCAGGGAAACCCATCCATGCTTACCAGCATCCCAACTCTGAGTGCTTTTTAACATCAGCTTCAGCCTCTGACCCTGCCATGATGAGTACAGCAGCCTTTCCTCCCTTATCCTCCCTGTCCTTTTTGCTCCAGCCTTGTGCAGTGTGATTTTGTGACCCTTAAAAAAGCTTTAGGAAAGTTAATATTACCTTTTCCTAGCTAAGGCTACAATAATTTATGTTAGACCTTGTTGCATGCACCTGATGATAAAATCCTTCTGGAAACTAAGGTGCCTGGCCTGGGAAGTGTGTCTTGGGCAAATTAAAGATAGTCTGAGACAAGAGCAGGATGGAGGGGTGAGAGGGAATGGAGAACTCAGTCCTGAGAGTCAGGTTGTGCTTCATTCTGTGTTGTAAAGAAGAAAATGGGAGGAATAAAGAGTAGCAGCAGAAATAAAGAGTAGAAACAGACAGCAGAGTCTGTGCACAGAGAATGGACCTGGAGGGCTTGTTGGGCAAGCTGCATGGCTTAGAGTAGAGGAAGGCAAGCTGGGATGGAAAAAATGGGGAGGGGAGTGATTTTAAGAAGGTTTTTATGTGTAGAGAAATTTCAAATCCTTTAGCTTTAGACAATTGAGACTTTCACTGCCTCCAGCAACTATGCAGAGACTAATCACCATAACATTTATATTCCTGCTTTCCTACTCCAGGCA
This sequence comes from Ammospiza caudacuta, assembly GCF_027887145.1. Classification (NCBI taxonomy): domain Eukaryota; kingdom Metazoa; phylum Chordata; class Aves; order Passeriformes; family Passerellidae; genus Ammospiza; species Ammospiza caudacuta. The sequence goes on along the minus strand of NC_080596.1, from coordinate 19,244,568 downwards.
CCTATTTCTATCTGCTTGCTTCTTTCCAGCTTTTGCTCTGAGCTGCTGCAATTTAACAGCAAAAATCCAGATATTTCCCTCATTATCATTAACTACTCCTACCCTGTCCAGGAGGAGCAGTAATATAGAGCTCAGCCTAAATGTCAAAAGCAGCTCAGTGTGCTCATCCATTTTTGGAATGTGTTGAAGTCTCCTTATCCTGGTTACCCAAATCTTCAGCTCCTGTCCCTTTCAGATTGGTGTGGCTCTGCCTGCTGGCTCCTGAGGCCATGGGCTGGGATGTTAAAAATCCATGTTCTCCCCATAATCCACCCATGGTTTTAAAAAGTGTCCCCTCGCAGCCTAAGGTTTGTGCTTATCTTCACAGGACATTGTTCCTCACATTGTGTTTGGTTAAATAACCACTCCTTGGCGTAGATATTTTGCATATAAGCTGACAGGGTTGGCATTGTGAGTATTTTGCAATCATTTGTTTAATTAGCTGAAGCTCTCTGGGGAGAAGGATATGAAATGGCATGCTCCCAAAGTCTAATTTAAATCTGTTTTGCTTTTTTAAATTTTTTTATGGAGGGCTTGTAATGCAAAGCATTAAAAAAGGCACAAGTGAATGCAAAGCAAGAAAAACCCTTCTGTTGATGGGCAGTGCCTCAGCAACAAAATCGTGCAAATACAGAAAGGAAATTGAATTGAGTAAAATGACCTACAAGAGGAAAAAATGGAATTAAGTCTGTGCAGCTGTCTTGTCTTTTTTTTTTTTTTTTTAAACCTGTACTTCCTCTCTGTTTTCTTTTAGTGCAATGCTTAATTAAGCTTCTCCTTTGTTTGGAGGTTAATTCCTTTTCTAATCTACAGCTATTTGTACAAAGGTGTTCATTACTGGAGCGAACAAAGGCTGCAGGAGAGTGGCAGGGAAGTGGGAAGAGATTTTTTTATTTTTGCTCCCAGTGAAATCTCAAGGCCCTGCTTTCAGATGCAGAACTCCTGTATCAATTCTCCTCTGCTTGCTGCTTGCAGTGACATGGTTCTTGGGGGCAGATGAAGGTTCTTCTGCAGCACCAGGGCTGTGCTGGCTGTTCACTTAATGCACTTAATTAAGAGATCTTTGTGCTGAGGCAGACCCTCAAACTCTTACCTGACTTATACATAATGACCACTGTTTCTTTTTGATGCTTACCTGCCCATTGAAATCACTAAAAAATTAAGATCCTAGGCATTTAACATGATCCAATGCCATCTTCTTGAGTCCCCATGGAACAGTGCGTTCTGCACGCACAGTCACAGCCTGCCCTCATTGCTCAGGATAGGCTCTCCTGCTTGCTGGCATCCCAGTGGTTGGAGTGCCTGAAGCCTCTGGTTTTGCTGTAGTGTTTGTAGAGCACACATTAATCATATAAAAGTGTTTCTATTGCAAGGAACTGGTGGAGCAACACTAACTTTTGCTGCTGAGCTGAAGTGCTGGGGAGCAGGCAACAGTGATGGAGTGGGGACCAGCCCACCACAGGGCTGTCAGTCTGTCTCTCTTGCTTGTTGTGCTTGCCCAGGCAAATGGAATTGAACACAAGAGCAAGAGCTAAAACAGCTTTTAGAGGAATAAAGTCTGTGGTTCCTAAAGGAATGACAGAATGCCCCAATAGTTAAAGCAGGATCCCTCTAGTTTGGGTAGTCCTGTTAGGAGTAATGTCGTCAGTCCCATCTCCAGGCATTGCTCTGCTCACAAAGTCCTCCACCTTCCTGTGGCATGGTTTTAGTAAAGGACTGCTCCTTCCAAACAGTGGGGAAAGTTGGGCATGGCCTAGGAGCCATTGCTTGCTGTTGGGAGACCAGATTTTATTTTTACATTTCCTTGTGCTGGTTGTGTGATTAATCATTTCATGCACTCACACATATATCTAGTTTCTGTAGAAAGTGATTTTTTAACCGTGGTGCACCCTAACCTTGTGACTGTTTATTTTCATGTGCTATTCTGAGTAATGGGAAATGGTTTTTTGGTTCTGTAGAACCTCTAGGTTTGAAGGGAAAGAGAAAAGGCAATTGCAGAGCTGGGCAATTATTGCTGTCACAGCATAATTAATGTACAAATATTTCCAAAATCAGCAGCTAATGACAGAAATACATGTCCTATCCTTTTCATGCAGAAAAGAAATAGATTTATACTTCAAAATGCCTTTTGTGTGTTTGTCTCTCTAGGCACCATTGTTGATAATCTGCACACACGGGTAAAATATTTTTGCACTTTTTGACATTTTATTTTTTTCGGAAGAATTGTCAAGATGAGAAATGGCACAAATGGCTCAACGGGTATTGACTTTTGCAATCAGTAGCTAGTGAAATTAACATCTTCCTTCTGTTCTCTTTGCACAGACAATTATAAATTAGATTCAGAAAACATGTTCCCAGAGGCGTGGGTTTGGGTTTTAAGAGAACACTGGCATGGGAAGGAGGGAAAACATCTTAGCAAAGAACATTTTACCCTCTTTTGAGGTGGCTCAAAGCTACAAGCCTTAAAAAAAACAAAAACAAATTAATAGAAGAGAAAAAGAAGAAAAATGTGGGTGAAAAAGCAGCACAGGACAAAACAAGAGGCTATTGCATTCAGTTGTGCAAGAGGTGCTGGAAAAATACAGAGCACAGTGTATGAGCACTGAGAATGGAGGAACTCCATCCTCAAGGTTCTCCCATCCATCAAAATATTGTGCCTTTGAGCATTTCCAAACACAGAGGTAGAAAAAGCAGAGCAGAACGGGCTCCTAGTGAAGAACCCAAGTTACACTTACAGTCCTGGGGTTTTTCCACAGCCAGATCCCATCAGGGACATGGTGGTATTTCTAGGGTGTTTTCTTAACCCCCATTTCTCTAATACATTGTCCACATACAGCCTCTTCCCAGAGGCACTGACTGTCCCTGGCGTGGTGCAGGACAGGGAGAGAGTGCTCTGTGGGCACCTCAGAGTTGTTAGTTGCATCTTTAGCAAGCCCACTTTCTGCCCCAAAATCCTCACACACACCCACACCCACTTGCCCCAGAGTACCTCAGTACATAAATCTGCATCTCTTGGACTCGGATGCCAAAGAAATGTAAGAAACATAAACTTTTATTGACTGTAATTGCACTTGAATTAACTAGATGCCTGTGTAGTTGATGGCTCCTGCAGCCTGACATCCCTCCTGCAGCACTGGAAACCTCATTGCTTTGCCTCACAACACTTCCTATGCCAGAAAGCTTCAGAGGGCACTGCTCTCTTGGCATAACTCTAAAATAACTTGGCAAGTAAGCTCCGGAGGCTTAAACTCTTGTCCCAGCTGGGATACATAATGATCTAGCTACCTGCTTCTTTGATCTTCCCTTTGTTCTCTTTTTCCACAGAGCTATCACTTGTTCACACACCCCCCCAAAAAAGGGAGGGAGTCAGAAATAGAAGGAAAAAAGGAGTAGGATTGAGCACATTCCCTGCAATCTGCAGGCAGGGCTGAGATGCAGCCTTGGCTCTGCTCTTTGTGTCCTCAGGGTGGTAGTGCAGCTACTGCTTCCCCATGCACTGCCTTGCCTGGCTGGCAGGGAGGAGGAAGCACATCCTAACGTTTAATTTGCTGTTCAAAGCTTTGTTGTACCTACCTCCCTGTATGTAAATGACACGGATGCATCTGCTCGTGAGCTTTGTTTCCTTGAGCTTTGTTTCTTTAAGCTCTGTGAGGGTTGCCAGGGTGAGTAGCAAAGTGGGGTGGGTTTGAGACCGTGCTAGATGAGAGGGTTTGGAGCTGGGGACTGCAAATCACTGTGAGATCAGAAAGGGTTTAGCAAAAATTTCTTCTGCCACTCTATTGCAACCTCCGGGGATTGGCACTTTCTGTGGGCAGCTAGGTGGGTGAAGAATAAAGAAACAAATATATAGGCAACTTTTACTAGGTCCAAAGATACTAAGATTTTTTTTTCCTCTGTCTCTAATAAAAACCAATGCAGTTTGTCAGAAAGCTATAAAGAAGCTGCTATTACTGACTGGATAACTGAGAGTTTTTCATGCAGCACTTTTCAAAAGGCAGAGGAACTTCACACAGTTCCAGCAGCAGCCGCAAGCAAGAATGAACCACTGCGTAGTTATTGAGGCTGCATCCCTCAATGCTTCTTTTGTCCTTAAATTTCTTTTGTTGGGGGTTATTCACAATGCTGGTGTGCTGCTATTCTGGAAAGTGTGGTATTACAGGAAAAGATAATCGGATGGTGGGATTTAAGCTGTTGCAGAAGGGAGTGTAGAGTACATGATCCACTTAAAATTAAGAGTGTAGCTAAAAATCCATGGAATTTTACAGTGCACAGACCATAATATACTGCAGGGCATCCATCTTTAGCAGGAGGGGTTCAAATCAGTGGAGCTTTTCAGCCTTCATCTATGAAATCACTTTAGTGTTTGGGTTTTTCATTTGGCTTTCTACTCAATTTGATTGTGGCCATGTTTAAATAATGTCAGAGCGGAAATTGGTTTTATTGGACTTAATTTTGTCCACAGCAAGATGTACATTGCCTTGAAATATGATGTAATTCCCAAGCAGAATGAGAAGGGCTTCTCTTCAAGTCAGACCTCGGCTCTGGTGTCTTGGTTTTTAATACACCAGGCTGCAAAGTACCAGGAAATGGTGGAAATTGCAAGGTGGAAGTGGGTTTAAATGGCAGTAATCTCTACCCTTGCTTCAGGCAGAGAGCTGTAAATTGCTACTCTGTCCTGGCTGTTGCCCTAATGCAGGTTGTTGCTTGGCTTTTGTTTGATGGTATTTCACCTTTAAGTGGACAAAGGTAAAAAAAGATATCGGGAAAAGAAAGTTGTATAGCACTAGAGGAAAAAAACAAAACTAAAAAAGGGCTGTCCAAACACCTCATAGTGCTGGATGTGACTATTTCTTAGATAGAAAAAACTTCCAAAGGTGAATGCACACAGATGGATATACTGGCTGTGAGTGAGGAATAGCTGCAGTCTTTGATTAAATGCAGTTGAGTGAAAAAAACCAAAGAAACATGGTGCAAGATCTCCCAAAGCCCTGAAATTATTAATGGCTCATCCAGCAGCCACGTTCCATGTTGGCGCCTCCGAGGCACCACACTGTTATCTTAAAAAACAACACAGGAATTTCAGCAGTGTGAAGAACCATTAAAAAAAAAAAAAAAAAAAAAGAAAAGAAAAGGGAAAGAAATAAAAAGGGAAAAAAATTTCTCAGATTTTCAGGTTGCCATGGTTTTTTTGGAGATGGCGGTAGTCACTGCATTCCAGATATCTAATATAGACACAGCTAATTTCACCTGGAAGAGTGGTGGAATTTTCTCTTCTTTTTAAAGGGAAGATTTTGTCTGTTTGTTCTTGACCTACAGTTTCTGTGGGGCTGCTTGTTTGTCAGTGGATTTTGTGTGTGTGCGTGCAGAAATGCCGCCGAAGGAGATCGATAGTGAGTCTGTTGGGCTCTGCTTAATAATGCTGAGGTTTAGCTGGCGTAGGTGTGCAGTAACTCAGTGCACTGAGTGCCCCTGTCGAAGATAAAGGGTGGCAAGCCAATTTCTGGCTGGGAGTCACTGTTTTCTCAGCAGGCAGATTCAGCAGTTGGACCAATCTGACAGTGATGCAAGCCCCAGAGCCTGAGTTTTTGGCACAGGGGCTGGAACAGTACCAGCTGGTTCCCACAGAGGTCAGAGCAGATGATTCCCGGTGCCTTCTTGCTTTTAAAAGTCTGCGAAGCATTGCAAGGAGTTTCTGTGTATATTTTTTGAAGGGGGATAGTTTATTCAACTGTGCATACTGTAATAGCTTTGTGCTGGACTGCATTATCCTCACTGGCTGGCAGGAAATTACATTTCCCCTTCCCTCTTCCTAGCAATATTTGGGATTTGGTGTATATATTCATCTTCAAAGGGATTTTGCATTTACACATGGGAATATTTGTCTTGTCATAATAACCATGGCCTCAAAATTTGCCATTAACTGAAAATAGAAAATTGTCTCATAGCTGCACACAGACTTTATGAAGATGTTTCTCTTACCCTACACAGTGTTTTTTGGTTAAAAAAATTTACAACCAGAATCCAGGAAAAGCTGTGCAAGTCAGAGCATGGTTTGTTCACTCTGTGCTCAATCCCCCCTTGAGCCCAGTGCAGTTTGTCACTAATCCAGGTGGATTTGAGCTGCAGGCTGTAATGTAGGAAGGGAAATGCACAGCAGGGTGCATGTCCTATCAGGTAAGAAATGTGAAAGAGACTGTTCCAACACAGGGTTGCAGCTGGGACTGATGCTCCTCCTGCTTTTCTCTAAATAGCTCCTGGTCGTCGCACACTTCTTTAAATGTAAAACATTTGAGGCAGAGATAGAGAGGTAAATAGGGTTTTCTGTAGACAAAGCAGTGCATATCCACACATGTTATCTGGAGACAGCAGTGGGGATAGCAAATTCATTTCATTTTTTGTTCTGAATATTCCTTTTCTCTGCTAAAAAGCACATTTTCTTTTGCCTTTGACACCTGTAGCCATTTGCCGTACTAGTGGAAATGGAGGGTAAAAATATTCCTATGATAATTTGGTAGTACTTTATACTAACTGTGCCATCACTTTGCACAGGCATAAAAATGACTAGATGAGGTACAGAAAATCAGTCTGTAAATCCATAAAAATTGTGGGGTTTTTGCATCTACTGATTTTCCATTGTCTGTATTCATTAACAGAGAGCAAAATGGATGAATTAGTACTCAGTTCCAGGCAGCTGTTCATCTAACTTCCCCAGGCTGCACATGCTGAGGGTGTTTAGGATATTTTCACTTACAAAGAAATTTTAAAAATTCACCAGCTTCTGTTATCTCTTGTGCTTTCTGTGGAGCCATCTGAGGCCAGGGAGCCCACTGCTGTGTTTTGTGCTTCCCTGAAGCTTGGCTCTGATGGTGTGGCCACCGTCTAACAAAGATTTCATACCAAAGAGTGGTTTTTGCAGGGATCCTTCTACTTCTCTGAATGCTTCCCAGACCTCAGCCACCAAGCTCTGTTTTGGGGCTTACATTTTCCATTAAGAACAGCCTGGGAGGTGCCGAGCTCTGCTTGCTATGTTGGTCCTGCTGGAGTGCATAAAGGAATAGCTCTAGGTTGGCAACAGGGGATTTTTGAACTTGGAAGAGCAGTGGGAAAGCTTTGAGCCTACTGTGGCAGTATAGTAAAAGGACTGTAGCTTGCATGTGTCACTTACCAAGCAGTAGAAAGGCTTGATTTCTTTTGTGAGAAAGCATTGTGCTGTCCTGCATGTTTACAAGCAGGGGCAAGGCTGTGGATTAGGCACGCTTTGGCAGCAGGTCTATAAATTCACAGCCCACGGGGAGAAGGGATTTGGAGCAGTGTTGGGGATGTCCCACTGCTCCAGGCACAGATGGAGGGAGAAGCCAAGAAACCAGACAAAAGCCAGGTTTCCTCGCAATCAAGGACCTGGTGTGTGCTGGAGGGAGGGTGAAAGGAAGCTGTCTGGGATTTCAAAAGGAATATTAGCCCTGCTCCTTTGGCCTGACACACTGAAGAGCAGAGAGACAAAAGGCCTGCTCACAGGGCTGGGCATGAGAGCCCATCTCGGGCAGGAGGCTGAGGAGGGGCAGCCAGGAGAGGGCCAGATGCTTGGACCTGTCTGGAAAACAGGACTGAGTAATTTGGGATACAGATGGCATGTCAGAGAGAAAGACTGTGTAGGTTATTAATACAGTGAGTGGCTTTCTTGGGGAGAGCACTTCTTAAGCTGTTATTTTTCTCCCTTTCTCTGGCTCCGTGCTGCTGATCACAAGAGGAGAAGAGGGTTATTATAGATATTAGCTATTTAGACACTAGAGATAACTCACAATGCTGAAAACTGAACTTACCTCTGATTAAAATTTAATTGCTCCCAAGCTTCCACTAGTTACTTGCATTAAGTTTCACACCATTGGAAAGTGCTCATCAACCAGTGTTGGATTTAACAGGAATTTGGCAGATGTTAGTGAAGTGCTGGAGGAAGTCCAAACCACAAGATCTGTGGCATATCATATGTTTGAAAATTTGTTGGCAGCTGAAAGAAAAATCACAAAATTGGAAATAGCAAGAACTGGACACGGATCTCTTCTCATCAAACAGCCAAAAAGTTGGATCATCACCTCCAGCACCTGGAAGACAAGTATAGGTCATGAAGTGCTGTCTGCCAGGTGTCTCAGTGAGGTGTAAAAGCAGCAGATATTATATTATTGGCTTTTGGAGTGCTTTATGTGAGGAACTCTGGTATCACCATGGAGATCTTCATGAAAAAAACACCAGTCTGTTCTGAGGCAATTTAGCAAATTAGCTATGTTTTATACAACTTATGTTTTCATTGCAGATTTTCCTTCCTCTTGAGGACATTTATTCAGAAACGGGGTCCTTTTTCATTAAGAGACTAATTTATTTCTGTTACACATTTCCTTCCTATTGCTCTTTGTCTGTAGCATTGTACCTTCAGCTCTGCTTAGCTTTTTGTCACCAGGATGTGCTCCTGATGCAGGGAGGGGACAAACACTAACAGCGTTTGAGAAAGCTTGGTCTATTTTTCGTAAGTATACAAAAATATCAACTTGTCTGTGTGTAGTATTAGGAAAACCTCAGCAACTACAGCACAGTGAGACAGCAGAGGAACAAGATGCCTGTTTTAGACAAACAAGAACGGAATTAAAATTTAGAATGATGCAAGTCTTTTTCAAGAAACTTGTGTTTGAAAAGAAATATAACACACTTCATAATTTAGTATCTGTCATTTTTAGTGCATGCAAGAGTCTTGACAGTGGCTGTTGCAGGAACTTCTCTGGAAAAAAGTAAATCTCACCTTAAGCCTTTTTCAATTGAAACAATGTGTGGCAGTGTTTGTGTGAAAGATTAAGTCAGATTCAGCCCTTGTTGGGGCTGAGCTGATGGAGCACAGAGATAGACCAGGATCACTCTTGTGCTATTGCAGCATTTAATCCCTAATATACTATTTCATTTTCTCTGTGCTGTATAGCAAAATGCATTTCACATGCTCTTCTCCTCTGTAATGTGGCCTGAGGTTGGCAGATCTCTGTTGTTAGGTAAGCACTGCTTGGGAGAAATGCTGGATGCCTCTGTTAGTCCTGCCTCATCTTCTGGTGTTCATGTGGATTTTTTTTGGTTTTTTTTTTCTATCTGCTGGGAAGTTGAGCAAATGAGGATTTAAAAGTTTGTGTCTCTGGCTGTGAAATGAGTTAAATCCATGCTAGGCTCTTAAGTGTAAGTCTAGATATAACAGCTGTACTGCTTTGGGGACTATGTACTACCATGTTAGAAGTTTGGTACGTGGTACTCCATGTCCCTAAGTCATGTATTGTATTATTGCTAATAATTGATGCAGTTTTTATTGTAAAAAGGCAAACCAAAATGCTTCAGAGTGTCAGACTCAGTTCAGATGCAAAACCCATCAATGCTCCATTTCACATAGTATTTTTTAGAGATTTATGGAGTACATCCTCTATATTCACAAATACGTGGATAGAAATTCTTTTTCCAGCAGTGAAACTTGTTCAAAAGCTGATAAGAAAGGAGATGATTTTCTTTTTCCCCCAAGCACCAAAGACAGTCAATTTGGAAGTTGAACAGTGACGTGGGAGGCAGAAGGTACACGTAGGCTGGTGCAGGGCTCTCTGCCAGAGAGTGGGGAGAAACAGGGCAGCACAGGCTCTCTCTTTGGGTGTTTCAAAGCAAATCTGAAGCAGATGTTCCTTAGCCCTGAGACACTGTTCTAACCACGAGCACTAATCTAACTTGACCGTAATAAAGGCTACCCCTGCTTCTAATTCTGTCCAGCAAATACAAAGAGACACATACAGAGGTAGCAAGCCATGGGAGGGATTTAAGCCATCTTGTGCTATTTAAAATTTGATGGGCTAAACCATCCACTCTGCTCCCTCTGCCATCAAGGAAGAGGAACACCCTCAGACAGAGATTAGGAAAAGCACCTTGCGAAATTGAGCATTCCTGGAGGTGTATGAGGAGGATGTTTGTGGTTTACTGGATATTATAGGTATTTGAGGTGTGATGTAAATACATCAGTCACTGCTTGCTAATGTGCACTCAGGATTTCCCAGCTGGCTTGAGTGAATTGGGAGTCTTAGTTTTTTTAGGATTCATCTTAGATCTAATCTCCTTTCGTTAGATTGGACTCTTGAGTCAGTACTGAGTCTGTGATATGATATGAAACTTGATTTGAAAGTAAGGCTGAGACCCCTAAATAACCTGATAGTGAAAAGGCCAGTGTTTGTTTAAGGCAGTGGGAGATACTGCTTTCTTAGTGTTTTTAAAAATCGGGTCACTTGTTCAGAGACCAACATCAGGATTATGAAAGTCCCGACCTAAATGTTTTACCCACTGTGTTTGCATTGTTTTTTCCTATGGGGAAAATAATGAAGTGCAAAAGTGAAGAGAAAGGGAAGTCTGTGAAGTCCTGCCTGACCCACTCATAATGGCACCGGCTGCACAGGACTCAATCTGTACTGAGCTCAGCCCAATCCCCTTGCCTCCCCCCTGCTGTTTTGCTCTCAGTGAGACTGTGGTTTCCACAATATTCAGTGCCCAGGCAATTTTCTTTATTTGGTTAGGACTGTAACCCTTCAAGGGACTAATTGCAAACAACAAAAGCAAGTAAACTTGTCTCTGCTTCACAAGCTCCTTCACTGACCCATGGAGCAGAAGCTCCAACAGGGAGCACACACTTGACTCTCTCTCCCTTGGCACATCTCTGTCTCAGCTTATTGATGTTCTCAGGGACAACATTTGGGTAGCTGTCTCACTTTACAGAGGTCAAATACTTCTTCAGCTCTCTGTGGCTCTTTCCATCCTTGGCCTGCAAGCCTGGTAATAAAATGAGCCTTTCTTTACTTGAGAGCTCTTGGAGGATGCTGTGATATTGCCAGGTGTGTGGTGATGTTTTCTTCCCCAACACCTCATGCTGCCTCCAAGACTGTAGGCCTGGAATAAATATCCAGCTGCTCCTGCTGCATCCTAAAGCTTCTGTGCATGGATGCAGTAAGACTAATCATTATCTGTATCTCTGACTGGCTGCCCAAATGATGGGTGATGTTGGCTAAATCATTACCTGTCATCATTCATGCCATTTCCACGCCTGCTGCAGATGGCCTGACCTCAGCCAGCAGGGACTGAGCACATATTTCACTGAGAAAACTGAGGATGCCCTGCAACAAGGAAGGTTTAATCAGGGCTTTGTTGTGCTTCCATCTTGCTGCATGGCAGAGTGGCAAGGAGAGACAGACAGTGTGGAAAATTTTGCTGACACAGCTGTTATATTGTCAGCAATTAATTAGAAAGTTTTGTTCAATAAAATGTATTCTGGCCTAGAAGGATGCCCTTGACTTCAAGTTGGGTTATTAGAGAATTGTGTCTCATAAGATACTTTTTTTTTCTAGTATGCTTGCTTATCATTGGAAAAAACAGGTTTTTGCCTGCAGTTCTGATTGAGCACAGATAACTTGTAGAAGGTCAAATCACAAATGTTTTTATGGGTATCAATTTTGGTTCAATCTGTCTATTTAAAAATACCCAAACCTTTAAAGAATGCCAGTTATAATGAGATAGGTGTTTTGAGTGCAAATCTACTATGATATCCTTTTTCATGTGCTGTTTGATCAGATACAGCTAACTTTAATTGTAATTTGTTTTGTGGAGGAGGAAGAAGAGTGTATACAGGTATAAACAGAGTATAAACAGGTCCACACAAACACAAGTAGTTCATCTGGCAGTTCTGGGTGTGGGGAAATGAATGAAGTTTCCACCCTACAACCAGACTTTAACACTTCCCTGCTGGTTATGGTTCTCCAAAGGTGGAAGAAGTGGTAACTCAGCAAGTATTACCACTGGGATGTGGCACATCAGCCAGAAAGATGCCACCCCACACTGCAAGTCGTGCCCACTGGACTTTGAGGGAGGTCGTGGGGTAGCATCAGATGTCAAGCAAAGGAGATACCCAAAATTGTTTACCTTGAGAGAATCCTTCATTTTGAAGTTATGGGAACAGAGAGCTGAGAAGCAGGCATGAGGCTGAGGAAGGCTCCATGTGAGGATGTGTTCCCTTTCCTTTTCTGGGAAAGGAAAGCAAATGGAAGACAATGGAGAAATCAAGCTGGAAGGAGCAGCTCATTACCCAAGGGGCAGATGTAGAAGTGGTTTGTAGGCAATGACAAGTAGGACAGGCAGGGGTTAGTTTTGGAACTGACCAGGGATGAGGAAAAGAGCTAAAAATAGAGATTTAAGATCCCTTTTAGTGGAGGTGAGCCAGCACTGTGCCCAGAGAGCTGTAAGGCAGGTTCCACATGAATGAGATTTTATTCGATGTGCAAGGAGAGAAATCTGGATAAGAGGGAGAGTGGAGGTTTTCTGAATGTTAGCCTGAATTTCCAGCAGGGATCCTCTCACCTGCAAGGGCTTGGCCTCACCACTGCAATGTTTCTGTTGGCTGATGAAGGAAATACAACACTGCATTCACCACTTGGAGGATCCCTGCAAAGAAATTTGTCTCCAAAGGATAAATATTCAGTAACGCTGACTTAACTCATACTGCTTTCATCCAGTCAGGCTGGTTTTAAGATTTAGATACTATCAAAAAGGAAAAAGCAACCTAGAAAGGCCCAACAATTGATTGTAGGGGGAAGGAATTTTTAAGTCAGCTTGGTCCCTGCATTTGGCTTCTTTCTCATTTTACACCCTTTGCATCTCCTTTCCCTTTTTCTTCATCTCTGCCCCATCCCATCCAGCATACTCTCAGGCTGGCCTGGGTCAGTTCTGTCATGGTTTTGTTTTTCATTTAGGCAGACACCACAATTTGAGCTTGCTTCAGCTTGACAGAAATGGACAGATAATATTCTAGTGATCACTATCCACTAGATAAAATGCTAGTGGAATCCTGCACACCTCAGGTGCCAAACAGGTTGTTAAACATCCTTGAACAGTCTTTGCTTTGCGTACAAGAGAAAAAAGAAATCTAATATCTGCTTTTAAATTCAGTCCCTTCCTTATGTATTTAATTTGGTTTTCTTTGCACACACCTAAAGTTTACTTTTTGTTAAAACATACTCATCCTGTGTTGCTTAGAAGATTTTAAATCCAGTGACTGCTTAGTCTTGTTTAAAAGCTGGCTGGATCTAGGGCTGACTGTCTTTCCAATTTCTAGCCATTTCCCTCAGAGGTGATAAATGGCAGTGGATAGTACCGCCTCTTGGAGCTAAACATCCCTATCCTCACATAAATCAGCAGCTGCCAGTGGAAGAAAAGCTATATGTGGCAAATAATTGTCAGGTCAGGGTGCCCTGGTGGGTAGCAATGTCTGTTGGCCACTCTTGGCGATTCTCTTGAGTCTTCACTGCAGTATGCACATTGCTATTACTGAAGACAAAAGCTTAGCCAGGAAGCACGATTCACATTGCTGTCCCTGGACCTGAAATGATTCATGTTGCTAAAATAAAGTTGCATCTCCCTTAGTTACAACTCACTGGAGTCTGTTTGACCAGGCATCTCAGTCTCTATGAGATTTCTGTGTGCTGTGCTCCGAACAAGAGCTGCAGACAGTGAGGGTTTAACTGAATCAGTGATGCTGTTTTAGCTCAAATCTGATGTTTAATAAGGGAAAATAACAGCTTAATTTGGAAAGGCATCTTGTAGGCCAGGGGGACTGACCTTGTAGGAGTGGCTGCTGCCAAGAGGATTAGGGAGTTGCATGTTGTGCTCAGAAGTGTACCGTGGACATGCTGAGCTTGGCACAGAAGATGTGAAGGCTGGTCCCTCAAGCCCAATACCTTGTCTGAGCTTCAGGCTTTGCAGAAAGAGATTCCTCATGGAATAACCTGGATTGAAAGAAGGGCTCATTCTTCTGCATTAGCAAATAATTTCCTCATGCAACAATACGGGAGGATCAAAGCCTTCCCTGTCCACCTCTTCTTTTACTGTAATCCTTGGCACATCTCAGCACTTCCCAGGAGTGTGTTGTGGACTGTGATGAATTATGTCCTCTGCCGGAGGAGAAGGAAATAAGGACATCAGGTTGGCTGTTTAAGGTGCAGTTTTCCCCTGCCTCTTCCCTCTGTTCTTAGCATCTGTGCCGTAGTTCCAGATTTTCTGGTTGTCCGTGGAAAGGCTTAAGCCTTCCCCAGCACCAAGTGAACACCCCAAGGACAGACAAACAAATAGTTGAGATGCTTGCAGTTTCTTTTGTAGCCTGGAGATGTGCTGTAACAGACACTGAGCTTTTCAGGGTTGCAAAGTCAGAAGCTGCTTGCTGATGGATGGCACAGTTTTCAGCCAAGGCTCAGGCATGGAGATGTTGAAGGCAGTGACATTGCACCAACCTGTAGGCTCCTGCACCTCCAAAGAGCACCTGGGGTCTTGGACAAATTGAATGGCTTTTGATGCTACCTTTTATTGTCTGTAAACTGGCTGACTCAGCTTCCTAAATCAAGTCTCTCTCTTTTTCTTCAAGTAAAACCACATTTCTCTCTGCCTTGGAACAATCTCTGTGGCAGCTAAATATAGTGGATGAGCTGCTTGCCACTGTAGTGCCTACACTTGGAACTTGTATTTTGCTGAGCCATCTCCAGGTTGAATGCCAATGAATGCCATGTCTGATCCATGGTCATTTAGGCTCTAGCCTCTAAAGAGGAAAAAGCAACAAAATGTGCCTAGTCTTTATTTAAAAGTTTAAGCATTTCTTGACTTGCTTAGTGCTGACCGTGAAGATCTATCACAGGTCACCTTCTTCCTCCCTTTTCATCTTGAGCCTGAACACCACACTAGAAAGTCTGTTTTCTCCTTCAATTCCAAATGAGTTCAAGGTTATGCTCAATTTTTTTCTAGTATTACTGGCATGACAGATCTCCTCTCATTATAAATTATTCTGTCTGCTTCAGCTGTATGGTTTTTCTCATTTATATTTAAGATAATGGAAGAAGAGTTGCTTTTGATGACATAAGTGAGTAGATTTTTGGTTGGTATTATTACAAAATGAGAGTTCTGGCTGGATAATGTAAAATATTAGGGCTTTTGAGTTTTTTAGTACCTGTGAAGCACTGCAATGACTAGAAAAACTAATATACTTCTTCCCTTATAAATTCATGAAACTTCTTGATGCATGCATGGAATTTGAAAGGCTCAGGGCTAATAACATTACAAGTCTCAACACATGGACTAAGTGGTCTGCTGTAAAAAATTTACAAAACAAAAACATTTGAACATATTTGATATTGAAGAGAAGGAAAACTAATAATCACTGTAGACTGGTGCATTTGTTTTATGTTACCTGTGAGAGCTGCAAAATGAGGTTTAGACTGTGTGCTAGAAGCATATAGCAGCTCTTTGGCCATGCACTGTAGCAGTAGTTTTATCCTAGATTGAAAGTAAGAAAACATCTGTAAGGATATATACATCTCTGCTGTATTTCAGAATTGAATACATTCTGCTTGACTTTTTTTTCCCTCCTGTTTTTCTGTTATGCTTTTGAATTGTGCTGTCCTATGGAAATGCGTTCACATTTAGTTAAGTCTGTATGTCTGTGTTTGTCTATAAAACAAATATAGCTATTTAGCAGTTATGTTTTTAAGGCATGTGGATTGGACCAGGTCAGATTTTCTTTGTCTCTCCTCTCTCTCCTCTTTTTTCACATGTGGAATATGTGTATTTTTTTTCCTTATGAGAGACATCATTCTTTTGTTCAAAGTATGAAATTTATGCTTTGCAGTGACATCAGGTACTTCATTTTATGGATGTATATATTATAAAAAGGCAAGAAGATTACACAGCTTAAAAATCTCTGAAGGATACAATTTGCTTCTTTCATTTCTCTGTCATCCTATTTAATTTTTTTTCTGCCAGTTCCTAACTTCCTGAGATTCTGCTGTTGCTTGTGAGGATCTGCAATGCTTTTGTTGGTAGCCCAAGTGGATCAGGTGCAGTTTAGGCTTCCAGGCCAAGAGTACATTATGGAAAATCCCTAATGTGGCACAGAAGCACCTGGACATTCTTCTGTGCATTTGGTGCCTCTGGTTTGGACCAGTAATTCCCCTGGGCATGTAAATTTTAGCACATGACTGTATGTAAAAACCTCATGCCAAACCTGGGGAAGCAAGCATACAACTTTGACCTAAGATACTTGCTTTTCACTACTCCTATTCACTTTCTTGTAAGTTTTTAATGTCTTTTCTCTTTTGTGGGCCCAATTCTGAGTCTTAAAAGGTCAGTGGGTATATTCTTTGGCTTCACACAGAAAAACATGCTGACCTTGCAATGTGCTGGTCCGAGCTATCCATTAATAAGAATAACCTGAAGGGTGACAGATGTAAAGCTACAAATCAATGTTGAAAGTTTTTCCATCCTGGCATTATGTATTGTCATCTTGTCATCAGCCCCTTGGCTAAGAGTCTGAAACTACAGCTCAGCCAAAAGCTGGCTTCATGAGAGCTGGTAGCCCTTAATGTTTCTGAGAAAAATTTCCTAGGGAAAACCTCCTTTGCTGATGTTTTGGAACTTGTTCCTTCCTGCCTCTTGGGTTTCTGCTGTGACTTTTCAACTGAGATGACTGGCCATGGCAATGCCTCTGGCTCCGGAGCCTTCAGGGTGGAGATCTGAGATGCTGAGCATATGAATGAATATTCACCATTGCTACCAGCACCTCAGTGACCTCCCTCAAATGAAAAATTAGCCTCTGGGACATGGGTGAGAGCTGCTTGCGTGCCAGGCATTTTAGGATATCAGCATGGACAGTGCACCAAGCTGCCTGTGTCCTGTACTCAAGTCTGTTAAGAAAACTGGAGATCCCTGAAAGTGCTACCCAGTTCATTTCACCTTAAAACACCCTGTATATGGCACTGTTTATTTATTTGTTGTAAATCTGCTTTGCTGAAGTAAATGTGTTTTTCATAATATTAATGGTGCTCTTGTTGTTGGAGCCCTCTGCATAAGTCAGATATCTATAAAACAAATTTAGACACCAGTGCTGTAGTTAAGCATTGTTTAGGCAGATTCCTGAGCCAGGATGAATACAGCTATTAGAATTGAGCTTTAAAATATATTGACGTTTCTACATAAGTGATAAAGAGTTTAGAAAGGGAGCTGAGCAGCATTTTATGTTTGTTTTTTTTTTTTTCAGGGAAACTGCTTTATTTCTGAAAGTAGCTGAATATTGACATTCTTACAAGGGAGTTTTGTCAGCTTCCTAGGATTGGTTTATGTGAAGTTGTTTTTTTAGCGTAGGATTCTTTCTTCTCTCTCTCCTTTCCATCTGTGTCTCCAGGGGTAGAAAGCAAGCCACTGCTAAGTTTGGGGACAGGATTGAGCTAACCTGAGCTCCAAACCAAGATGTGGCCAAGAGGCCTGAAGCTGTGCCTGCCCTCTGATTTTCAGGAGGGGTCTTGACAGCACATCCATACCAAGGTGCACCAGGACATGCTCTAAGGATGAGGAAAGGCAGCCTTTCTCACAATTTCTGTATTTCTGGTGGTTTCAGTAGTCAGTTCTCTCCACAGTTCAGGCTGGTTTCCTCACACGAACAAGAGTAAATGGAAAAAATAAATAAAATAGAAGCCAATGCAGTCAGAGACTGAGCGGAGCAAATGCCCTGTAGAGAGGAAGCACCTTTGGTGGCTTTAGAGATGGATTTTGGATTTTAAAACAGGTTTGAAATAGCTAGTGGGTAGCAAGAGGAGGAAATAGATGGGTTTAGTGAAAGGCAAAAGGTGAGGTTGTGCTGGCAGGTTTATAATTCCTGTTGCTCTAGACTATGGATGTAACATGTACTGTGCAGCCAGCAGGGCCTGCTGTCAGGTCTCCAGTTCATGCCTGGGAATGCAATATGATCTGCATGCCAATGAAGTCAGTCCTAGCATGGGTTAGAGGAAGAAGGCTGTGAGTAGCTGTAACTTCACCTTTGATATGTTATGGTTTATTCCTTTTCCTTGTTTTGATTTCAGCTGACCAGCCCACCCTCAGAATGTGTTTACACTTGAGACACTGGACATTGGGGCTGATTTGGAAGCCCAGTACAGGAATACAGGAGGCGCCTCAAATCCTGAGCCCCAGAGAAGCTGGGGCCAAGGGATAGTGGTGCAAAGGGAGGTGAATTGTAATGCAAAGAGCAGCCTTTTTGCTTTCAATCTGCCAAGCTGGACAGGAGGAAGTGGCACCAGGCTAATTTTCATCCATCTCTCCCTGACACCCCTTGCACACGCATGTGCTGTGGGGCCAGGGAGCTGATTTCTTGTAGTTCCAGCTGATTTCTTGTAGTTCCAGTGCCTCCTTGGGCTCAACTGTACTGTGCCCTCTTCCTCAAGGTAGCAGCATAACACAATCAGGTTCTGAATATTACTACAGAGATCACAGGAGTGTAGCTTGGAAGCACAGAATACTGAGAATTGAAAAGTCTAATCTGTCCTTTTTGAAAGCTGTCCAATTTCTTTTTTTATTTACAGCATTTGCACCATTTCACAAATTGGAAAGCAGCTAACCAGCCATTTCACAGGCAGATTATGATATGTTTAAGAAAGTCCAAGGCATTTGTCTGAATGCAATTGGCCATCTTGCTGACTAACATCTAGATTGGAGATATTACACACACAGTTGAACAGAGACTATTTGAAGATGATGGTTTTCTTTTATTGAGCTGTGTTTGTAGCTTGCACCTGTTTTGGACAGTGGTATAAGCTGACTGCCTGGCTGCAAAGGACTCGTCACATTGATTGGGTAGATGAGAAAATGCTGGGGCGTGAACAGTCACTTTATGATTCCTGCACTTGATTCCATTCTTTGCAAATGCAGAGGTGGAGAACTGCTGGAGAGAGACTGGCTCCATCTGGCATGCCTCTGCACAGTGCACACAACTTGTTCAATTAAAGATGGAGAAGTGCAGGCAAAAAGTGGGAAACATACATTAGATGAAGCTACATCCGTTGCCATACAGATGGAAAAAAATTTGGTTTCCCTCTTACCAACTACACATTTGCTTTTTCTGCCTAGAAACTAAAAGGTATGTTTCAGCATGCATGGATAGAGCATACATGGTTTAATTAATTAAAAGATAAAAAACCCCCCAAAAGCTGGCAGTCTGAGCCTCCAATAAATCTCTTAAAGCTGTGCTCACGTGTCTGCACCCTAATGTGGTCTGAATGAAAAACTGACAGCACCTGTTACTCAAATCAAAAGGGATTTCTCTAACAATGGGATACTGGGGAATTCCTTCCAGGCTTCTCTTTAATAGAGTTTGAAGGATTCAGGTTGGAAGACAGTGCATAAGATCTGCACCACTGGCTCTGATGGATGTGAATCATGCCAAGGGACAGTGATTGTTTAGGAGGTTAGAAGTTCACTCCATACATCCAGTAATAACACACAGCTGGTATGTCCTTAAAAAAAAAAAAGATTGTATGCTTCTTTTTTTCCCCTGTGTGAAAGCCACATGTGGATTGGAAAAAAAAAAAAAAAAAAGAAAATCAGATTTTATACATTCAAATCCAGAAATTCAAAGTAACTGCTACCACATCTGACAGTATTTTTGAGAACCAGAGTGAATCGAAGCTAGAGTGCCTAAAAATAGCCCTTGAACTGAACTCTAAAAACTATTAGATTTGTCCATTTATAATAAATCATGATCTACTGTCTATTAGATCATCTCTTCTGTAATCTTTTCCTATGGGCATAGTTCATGTGCATTTCTAAAAGCATTACAGCATGATGTTGAAAGAAATGCTCAATTCTTTTGTGTCTTGTGCACAATGGTCCAGGTAAATTTCTGCATTCAGAATCAGTTGCAAAATCTGGAACAAGCAATAAGGCTTTAATACCCTCAGTGCACAGTTGCCAGAGAGTACTAGAGGTTCACAAAGGTGGATTTGGCAGAGGTCCTGGGCAGAAAACCAGAGACTTTAGGAATTGTCTTCTGATAGAAGAGGACCATGGTGAAGACAACAGGTGATGCTCCTGTACTGTACCCATTCATCTCATGGTGTTGCTAGATATGTGCTGTAAAATAACAGTTAAAATTTTGTCTGATATCTCTGAAGTTGCGTATTTTTAGCAGGATCCAGTTTCTTGGAGAAGAATGGGTCAGAGAGGAAAAAAAAGAAGAAAATAAAGAAGTATCTTCTTTTATTCAAATGACAGCTAAATTGGGGACCTGACATTAAGAGCTGTTTGGAGACAGAAAAAGTATTAAGTGCTGACATATGCACACCCCCACAAAAGTCCTACAGAAGCATAAAATTTGATATTTCACGAAAATGCAGTCAGGCTGCTGTTTGGGTTCTTATTTTTTTCAGGCAAAACCTAGAAATATGCAATAATACTGACAATGTTTTTGACAGAACAGCCTTTCTGTAGCAATCCAGCATGTGGAATGAACTGTTGATCATTGTCAGAAATGCATAGTTTTGAGTCAAAAGGGCTCTACTCTGCAAACCTTTTGCCTGTTGAGAATGGGTGCATTCAGTGGCTTTTTGGATGTATTGCTGAGAGTGGTGCTGCAGTGAAAAGTACGAGCTGGGGCAGTTTGAGTGAGCTTGAGCCTGTGTTTCTGACTTCTCCCACTTTGGCTCTCATTCTTGGTTGTTTATGTTAAATGCTGAGACTGAGACTCAGAGGAAAGTCCCAGCGTGTTAAGTGATTCCAGCTTGAAGTGCCTTGAAACAACCGAGTCTGCACCATGTCTTGGACTGCTGCTGTAGGCTTCCTCTCAGCACAGGAACTCAGCATATGGCCCATATCCATTGCAGCATCTGCACGAGCCCAGCAGAGCACTCATATGTGGGCAGAGTAGCCTTGGGCACAAAAAAACTGATCTCCTGCTAGAAGAAATAGGAAAAAAAGAAAATCCAGGAAGTGATTTTTCCATTTGTCAGCTGTCCACAAGGGAATGGCTGTTCCTTCTCTCAGATCTCTCAGATGCAGCATCTTCCTCTGCTTTCCCTCGTTCCCTTGTGTTAGTTAAGAGGCAGGAAAAGGAAGAGCTGTGTATCATACTTGATGTGCCTTTTTCACAGCACAGGGCTGTGTGCAGTTGTGTTGGTGAAGACAACGTGCCACGTTGAGCACTCTGGGGCCACTGCATATGTAGTCTTTCCATCAATGGGTTTTGCAAGCCTTTGTCAGTGTCAGTAAATAAATCTCCACAATCCCAACTTCCCCAAAAGCAGTGTGTGAGCTTATGTTCACACGCAGGATTCTGGCTCAGCTTCCCAAAATAATGGCATGTGTGAGCAGAGGGGAGAACTGTTCAGATGTTTGATGTGAGGCCGACTTGGCCTTCGCCTGCAGTAAAAATAAATCATAGTTGCTCTCAAACACGTGGAAGGAGCTGTACATAATTTAGGGGCTAATCTCACCTTGTCGGTTCCCTGGCTCGCAGCTCTGGAGTGGCACCAGCATGTGGCTTTTGGTCTTCCAGCAGACATTTACCATGAGAAGGTTTTGCAGGGTGATGTCTTTAACATAGGCTCAGTGTAACTTTGCAATCCAACAGTGTGTTAATGAGTTGGTGCTGTCTGTGTAGGTGCTTCTTTTCATCATCCTCTTCTGTTACCTCACGTGGAGTTCTTTGAAAAAAAAAACACGCAAAAACAAAAAAAAAGGCGAAAGAAAGTGGGAATATATTTACTTTCAAATACTACTGTTTTTCTAGGGAGTTTCAGAAGATGTTCTGAGATGTGTTTGAAAATGCCTGTAGAAAATTAATTCCCATGAGATGCATTTATGTGACAGGGAAGAGAAAAACAGCTGTGATATAATCCTCCAATTGTATTAGGTTTGTGGGGTTTTGTGATGCTTCTTTCAACGCATGCCTAAACCTTCTTATTTGCTATGTAAATACAACTTGCACCATCTTTCAGTGGAAGAAATGATAAAAGAGATGCTGTAAGCAAAGGATGTAGTCGCCAAATATGAAAAGGGCAAAACTACAGGGAGGGAGGAAAGGGAGGGACCTCCAGATTTTGTGCTTCTTGAAGCCTTCGGGAAGGCTCCTTCAGTGCTCCATTTACCTTTGAGAAGCAGCAACATGTATAAATGGAGTCTGGATGTGCTCAAGAGAACGCTGGCATTGCTGCTGTTGAGCTGCTGGATTAGTTGTAGCTCACTTGGTCCTGCCCTGCTTTAGGTGCAGCACAGGGAGCAGACAGGGCCTCCTGGCTGCCAGCACCCCATCCCTTCTCCTTGAGCATCAGGCTCAGGAATGCAGGACTCGCCAGAGAGTGAAGTCATCGTGGTTTGCTTGGACCTTGAGCGTGGAACTTGGAGTGCAGCCTCTCCTTCCAATTACGTGAGCAAGTGCTGGCTCGTAGCACGCAGCCTGCAGGCTGAACCTTTGGATTGTGACCCCAGGGGGACAGCTTGATGGATGTCTCCTGTCATCCTTTACCCCACCAAAGCCAGGGAGCCTCACCCAGGAAATCCTCTCAGCAATTTCTGCTCGAGGGGCACCTAGTTATCTTCACTCATGGGACAGAAAGTGCATGATATCTCTGAGTATTATTGAGTACACCGGGTTATTGGCTGGAGACTTAGGTGCCAAAATTTAAGAAAAATGAGAGAAAAGGTAGCAAATAGCCTTTCTTGCAATCAAAGCTGCTTTTGTGATAGGAAAACACTAGTCAGAGCCATTTGGGAAAGCAGTCTCCTATGTCTGGGAGCACCAGGATGAGGTGAGCAGAGCATCGAACCACATTGTGGTTATATGACATGTGGTGGAGTTTCTTCATGACAAATACAAAGTGCTGGTCACTTGTCATGTCACCACTTCAGGAAAGGGGAACAGAGAGAAATGGGGGAAAAGACCGTCCATTATTTATATGAGATTTTTTTCCCTATGAGCAAATCTCTATCATTATTTTCCTTCCACAAAGCAAAAATCTGCCTCCACAAGCCTGAGCTCTATGAGGAGGTTGGGAAATAAAAGAGAGAAGGGAAAAACCTAAAAATTTCTATTTTCTTGCTAGTCAAATGTGCCCTGAGTAGAGAGAGGCTCCTCTGGGAGTTGCAATTGCTCCCTTGTGGATGCTGGAAATGTTTTGGGGTTTGTTTTTTTTTATGGCTGCAGCTTTAATCTGAATGATGGCAAAACTTAGTCTTCTGCTATTACTGCCAGCTCTCTAGATAGAGCAGGAAAGAAAAAAGTGAAGTATCACTTTGGGGTGTTTCTGGGGAAGAAATGTTTCCACAGCCATAAATTGCTTTCTTGGGAGCACTGAAAATTCCTATCCCAGTGCTGTGCTTCGTGGAAACAGAGTCAGCAAAGTCTTGGATTTGTAAGGAATAAAAACTGAGTCTTATCCAAAAACTTTTAACAGCTTGATGTGGCAATGCATGGTAAAATAAACAGTGAAAATAAAATAATTAAGTTTCTACATTTCTAGTTGTAGTAGTGTTGGAGTTTTTTAAAGATGCTTGTCTTGGAGCAAAAATTGTCTTGTGAAACACTGTTTGAAGAATCCCTCTCTTGAAGCAGTGCTGCAGCGCTGCATTCCCCCAGGTTAAAAATTCACAGTTTATTGGCAGCCTGAGTTAATCTGGAGGTTTGATCTCTGTTCTGTGCTGCAGGATTTAGGTGCTTTTACACAGGTTGCAGTCTCTTCATGGTTCTGCTTGGATTTGAGAATCATTTATATGTAAATGATCCTGATCCCCTGTTCTTTACCTCCTTACCAATTAACTTGGTTTTTGAAGCACACGGTTGTGTGAGCAAAATTGGCAAGTGGTGCTTCCTGGTGAAAAACTGGGTGGTGTTAGCATGGTGATCATGATTGCTGGAGCTCATTACCAAGTTGACTCTTGGAATAATCAAACCTTTGAACTCAGCTCAGTGGTATCCCATCCGTCTCACTCCGTTAGGCAACTCGGAGGCAGCTCTTTCATGTCGTCTTACAACTTGTCCTATGTAAATGGTGGATGTGTTTATTTTCAAAAGCAGCCAGAAAGCCCAGTGGAACAAGAAAAAAGTTGGAAGAACAAGCCCTCAAAGAGATTTTGACACTGGTGCCAGGGGGTTTATGAAAGATAAAACAGCTCATTTTTTATGGCTGAAGGAAAATGCCATTAAATCCCATGTGCCTATCTGCTACAGTAAACTTGCCAGAGCTATTCCAAAACCAGCATGCCGTGGGATATTCAATGATTTTCAATGAAAACTAGGCATAAAAATGCAGATCTCCTTCATGTGGATCAAGGGGAGCTCCAGGGTGCTCAGTATATGTTTCTATACGCTCACACATGACTGTAAGAATTATTTTAAACAGGGTTTGCTAGCTTTGACTTTGAAACTGCATCCACTGTATCTACTCAGTTCCTTTGTGCGTGGCATAGGTAATTTTGCAGAAGGAAAATAACTTGTTATTGTAAGAGTAAATGGGAAACATTTTACAGGTTGCTATCTACCAGGCTAATCTATATTATGAAGAAATAAAACCTACTTGTATTAAGTCCTGTTGCAGTAAAAGTGTAATATTTGCTGATTTTAGTCCTCCGTGTAACATCAGGGGGAAATCATTGCTTGGTGACCGAATGCAGCTTTGAGCAGAAACTGGAAGAAATCTGAGAGAAAAGATCCTGCACAAACATGCAGGATCTGCATGGTTTTTGCATTGTATTTTTCAGAATTCATTTAAACTCAGGGTTCACGGTGAAAGGGAGGTGGTAGGAGAAGGCTGGAAAACCTGATCACTGAGTGTTGAAGACTTGTTTTCAGATTAGTGTCCTGGTGCTCAGGTGAATTAGTGTAGAAATTCCATTTCCTGTTGCTGGACATGGAGCAGTGACTGAAGGCTTTTTGGATCCTGGTAGAGTCGGGATGGTAGCGAGGTGTTACAGCATGGAAATCAGAGTGAAAATGGATCAAAACAAGCCTTTTTATATCGCTTCTTTACCTGCATTTCATAGTCAGCCCAAAATTTTCTCAGGCGGGGATTGAGGAGGCAGTTGCGAATATCTGGCATTGAACTGGAGTAAAAGTTTTATGCTGAGAGAAGCTGGAGGGTGCTTATCTTTGAGAGAGGTAAAGGAGATGGGAGAAGCAAGTTTTTCCACAAGCTGTGTGTGACATAGCAGGGGTGATGGGGGAACAGCGCGGGGCAGCCTGCTTTAGTTCCCCCACCTGATATTTCAGGCCAAGCCATAGACAGATCCCTGTGAAGCTCCAGTCTGTGCAAGCACCTTGGTCTAAACAGGAGGTTAAATAAGGTAATTTTAAGGTGGACATCCCTCAATATTCCCCACACACTCAGTACTTGGTGCAGCTATTGCAGGATGTACAGTGGGTTAATGCACTTCTAAAGCAGGTTCCCCACCTCTTGCTGCTTGACTGCTCATTGCAGGTTTTCAATGAATTAGCCCACTGAGCATTAAAGTCTCCAGGATCTGGCTGGGCTGACGTGCTTTTCTGCTTGTGTCACGAGGCCTCCAGATCAAGGGGCCAGGCATTGCTCTTGGGATGGTGCAGCAAAGCACGAACCTCAGAAAAAATTGATGGCTTGCTCCAGAGTGCAGCCTTTTGTTCATCCCTCTGTGCACTTTTGATTTTGGGAATAGATTTGTGGTTTGGTTTTGGGTTTTGTTGGTTTTGTTGCCTTTTTTTTTTTTTTTTTTTTTTAATTGCACTATGGAAAACATTTTTCTGTCCAAATCAGCCGGGTCTTCAGCACCACTTAACAATTAAAAGCACTTCTCTGTTAGGTGTTCCCTAAAAGATGGGAAGTAAGATTTTTGCATTAAAATACCAGGAAGAAAAATGGTGAGGGTATAAAGTGCTGCTTTATTTTCATCAGATGCTAGTGCTTTTGGAAAATCAGTTGTGCTCCAGTGATCATTACCCACCTGTGTGCTTCTCTCACTGTTTGCTCCGGCTTGTCTCGGAAAGGCGGCTTGTACAGAAAGCCTTGCCTTAGTTGTAGTTCCAGTTACACCCTGCAGGGCCCTGCAGCCGTCAGAGGGGACATCCTCAGGACCTAGGCTTGAGTATCCCTTCCTCTTTCTAACCAGCTCTGCCTTGGTTTCAGGAGTATCCACCTCGGGGGCTCTGGGCCCAGGGAGCACCACCGCCAGCACCACGCCGCGCATGGCCACCAGCACCACAGGCCGCACCACCACCACGTCGGCCTCGGGCAGGAGGAACAGGAGCACCAGCACGCCGTCCCCCATGGCCGATGTCCCTGATGAAATGACCACACACCTGCCACCTGCCTCCTCCCAGCTGCCTCCAGCCGGGGCGGAGAGCTGCGACCCCATGGAGGCCCGCGACATCATGTGGTCCCGCACTCGGCAGGGCCAGCTGGCCAAGCAGCCCTGTCCCTTGGGCTCCATAGGTGAGTCAGGGGGTGGGAGGACACAGCAGGCTGTCTTCACTTGCTATAACACTTTGTCAGTATGCAACCAATACTAAAAACCCTTTGGGAATGTGCTGGGAGAGCCTGTGCTTCCAGAAGTTGTGTACGATGAGCCTTATGTGGTTTTGCCTGTATTTGTAACCCCTGGACTCACTGACTGATGTGTTGGTGGCTAATTCTTTGCTTGTTTTGCTAAGAGAGGGGACAGGGGAGGAAATCAACAAAACTTGTACTTTGAAGCTCCTGAACCAGTGTGAGTGATTTTTTTTAACTGCAGCCAGCATCCAGTATGATCAGCTGGGAAACTGGAGGCGGGGAAACAAAGCCAAATCTTTCAAAATGGTTTATTGCTTATTGGATTTTGCTCCTTTTCTTCTGCTCTTCCCACAATTGTTTTGTTGAAAAATGTTGCTTTTGGAAATTTTCTGTTCAATTTGAAACATAATCGCACTAAGAATGGGTTTTGGCATACGGTTCAGTTTGCTGTGGTTTAACAAATGCAGTTTTCTAAAAATAGTTATTTTTCATGCTAGTCTTGGTGTCCAGCCCCAAAAGTTCTCTTTCAAAGAAGAAATCTTAAAAATGGAGGAAATTGCCTGAAAATGAGGGCTAAAGGGATCTGACTTGTAGAGGAGAGACTCAGTGTTAAATCTCCCCTCCTGGAGAGCCATTCACACCTGTGTGTATGAGTACTGACTCAGTCTGGAATTTAGTGAGGACAGACTGATAAAATATACGTTAAGGAATGAGGAGCATGGAAAGGTATCAGGGGTGAGAATAGGTAAAGAACATTTTTGCTGTCTTTTCCAGCCCTGCTTGGTAAAACTAACGCCAAAAGTCTGATGTGATTCCCAGAGAGGGGAAAGGATATTCTGAACCAAAGCTGTAAAAAGGAAGAGAAGACGGAAAATGAAGGCTGGATGCAGGGAGTCCTTTCCTAAGCACAAGAGCTAAGGACAGGATGAAAATAACTAAGGAAAAGATAATAACTCAACTTATGGGTAGGGGATGGCCAATAAGCCTTTCCCATCTCCAGTTTCAGTGATTCACACAACTTGTTAAAAGCTGTGATACGTTAGCAGTGATGCACTTCTCTTTGTCTGAAAGAGTCTGAGGCATTTTGCTGTCTTTTCCAGCAGGGATTGGGCAGCACTTCTCAAACAAAACTCTCCTCTAAAGTCCCTCTTGACAGCTGGGGGCTGACAGTAAACCCCAGCCATTATATCTTGGCGTCTGTAGCATTCAAACTTTTGTGTGTTTCCACCCAAATGTTGTAATGATGATTCAGAGACGTAAAATCTTCATAAAGCAGCAAGGAAGATGAGGGTCTGATCCCAAATCACCAGTGGTGGGGCAGACCACTCAAGGTGCTGGCTCGGTGTTTGAGATCTACTTCTGATTTCTTAGTACCTGGCAGCTTTCCTGCATGTCCTCTGTCTGTAATTGCTGTTTGCCAAATTGGAAATAATATTCCTGCTCAACATCATGGGTCTTTTATGTCTTAGGGCCCTTAAAGGACTGAGATGATGGGAGACTAGGACACTGAGATGACTCAGAAGTCTGCTACTCAAGACCTGAGCACTAATAAGCTTCCAAAATCCTTTGACATGGGGTTCCAGGGGCAAAATGCAACCAGTCACACTGAGCACAGCAACTTTCCTATTACAGGTGTTGCAACTTTCCGGTGTCTCGCGCCTGATGGTATCTGGGAACCCCAAGGACCTGATCTTAGCAACTGCTCTTCACCCTGGATCAACCACATCACTCAAAAGGTAAAACTCTTCCCATGTGTTGACCACTCTGAGTCTGCACAGTGAGCTTGCTCAGCTTCCTGCTTTTCTCACACAAGGAACCCAAAAGAATCAACAGTCACACATAAAGCACAAACCATGCAAAGTAGCCAAGAATTTCAAGGAGAAAGCAAGTATCTCCTGGAAATTAAGGCAGAGAGGGTAAGGGAAGGCAAAGAAGAAGGACTAAAGAGTGGAGTTAAACTAGAGTAAATGACATTTCTTGTTCGTGGCAAGAAGAGGGAGGAGGAGGTGGGTGGACATATGGAAAGTACTGAGTTGTTGAAAAAGGAAACACCCTTTCATGCATCTTCAAGGATTTTTTCATGTCACGCAAGCAGAGGATAAACCCCATAGTTAAGAAATCTTTACCAAAGAAAGGCAGGCTCAATGTGAAATGTTTGTTTTGTGCCCCTGACTTTCTGTTTTTAACTTCTGCCCAAATTATAGAAGAACTGGTGGAATGGAAAACAATGCTGCAGTAATGCTTATCTTTTGACTTTTAAGTCCCTTGATGAATGTTTTCTAGCACTTCATCATTTATCAGTGTTAAGAGTGCATTAACATGTGACAATAGAAGTTCAAGACAAGCAGAGCTTATTTGGTAGCAATATGTTGAGCATTTTTGTTATTAATGCACAATGGTGCTTTCAGCTGATTTCATTACAAACAGAGACCAGATGTGTGTTTACGCCACAGAGTCTGTGGGCTGAATCTTTATTATAGCAGTTTGTGGGGATTTATTCACTCCTTTAGCCACAGTGAGCAAGTCCTGGCATTGCAAGTGAGCTGTGCTGCTGCACAGTAGTGACACAGAGCTCCCAAAGAGCCACTGGTCAGTGGGATGGGGTCACTCCATAGACAAGACACTTGGACATTCTCCTCTCTGCCCCCCATCTAAACTGAGACCTAATAATCTGTCAGTTGCTAGCACTGGTCATCCCTATCTTGCTTCATCTGTGCAAGACCGTTCCTTGGTCCTGTGCAGGACCCATCCCTCCACAAAGGAAAACATCAATTAATGTGGGGCTGCTGTGATATGGCACAGCCACTACAAAGCCCTTCTGTCCCTCTCCTGCCATACACCCAGCAAGCTGATGAGCACAGGCTGCCTTTGCTGGCATTAGCAGCTGTGTGCAGCTCTTGTTTTATGACCTACGTACTTCCCCTGGAGGGGTTAATATTACTTACTCCAGCCATAATTCACCCAGGCAGCTGGGAGACCTCTTGCTGCTTGGTGAAGATGACTAGGCCGTTAGCCATTAGCAGAGGGAAATAATAGCCTGTACTGATGAAATCTCCATCAAGGTTAGGCTTATTTTATTTGAAACCCTAGCTATCATTTGCGTAACAAATGGGCCCCATTTAATTTGTTACGTGCTTTCAAAGTAGGCTAAAATTGAACAAGGCAAGTTTTGAGAAATGCCCAGCAGGTTACAACTGGGACTAGATTTATTTTCTTTTTTCCTGAAGGAATTTAGTTATGTTCAGCATTAAATTCCTTCTTCTTCCAGTCAGTCGAAAGGACTTGAGGAATCAATGAGATGACCCTGAATCTAAGTTTTTTGCCTGAGTGGGAATTCATTGGGATCTTGAGATATGTGACCCAACCTCAATGACGGCTGTTACAAAACTTCAAGACTTTTCAGGAGTGACTTTTGAGGGGAAAGCCTTGCAAGGCTCACCTAGGGGTTTGTGTTGGGGTTGCAATCATTGAAACATTTATATTGGAGAAGACCTCTAAGGTCATTGGGTCCAACCATTCGCCAAGCACTGCCACATCCACCACTAATCTGTGTCCCTAAGTGCCATGTCTACACATCTTTTAAATCCCTCCAGGAACAGTGACTCAACCACTTCCCTGTGGTCTGTTCCAATGCTTGACCACTCTCTTGACCACTCTCTAATATCCAATATAAACCTTTCCTGGTGCAACCTCAGGTGGTTTCTTCCTGTCCTATCATTTCTTACCAAGAGAAGAGACTGACACCCACCTTGCTACAACCTCCTTTCAAGTAGTTATAAAGAGGGATAAGGTCCCCCCAAGCGTCCTTTTCTCCAGGCTAAGCACCCTCAGCTGCCTGAGCAGCTCCTCATAAGCCTCATGCTCCAGACCTTTCTCCAGCTCTGTTGCCCTTCTCTGGACTTCCTCCAGCACTTTAATGTCCTACTTTTAGTGAGGGGCCCAGAACTGGACACAGCACTCGAGGTGTGGCCTCACCAGTGCCCAGTACAGGGGGACAGTCACTGCCCTGGCAGTGCTGGCCACTGTTTCTCAAACAGGCCAGGATGCCATTGGCCTTCTTGGTCACCTAGCTGTCTCTCGCTTTTTGCTGGGCAGCTTTCCAGTTACCCTTACCCAGCCTGTAGTGCTACATGGGGTTTTTGTGACCCAAGGGAAGGACCTGCACTTGGGCTTATTGAACCTCATACCATTGGCCCTGGCCCATTGATCCAGCCTGTCCAGATCCTGCGCATGCCACGTGAGGGCACTCAGCATGATCTGCTCCATGATATTGCATTGCATTTTCAACTTCCAGTGCACTAGGACAGCCCCCGTTAGCAAGGACTGCTGATAAATGATGGAAAGTGGCTCAATAAGCTCCTCTGCAAGTTCCCTCAGTACCCTTGGGTGGATCTCATCCAGCCCCATAGACCTGTGGATGTGTAAATGGTGTATATTAACTACTACCTCAACCATTTCCTCATTCTTTGTCACTATATTTCCCTCATCCATTTTTTATTGTGTTTTATGGCAGCAGACAGGAAAAGTTCTAGTTGAGCTTTAGCCTTGCTATGTTTCTTCCTAACCTCACAACATGCTTGTAGTCCTCCTTTGTTACCTGTCCTTTCTCCAGAGGCCATAAGCTTTCCTTATTTTTTTTCTTATTCTAGCCAAAGCTCTCTGTTCAGCCAGGGCAGTCTTATTCCCCACCAGCTCATCTTTTGGCACATGGGTATGTCCTGCCTCTAAGATTCAGTAGGATCCTTACAGTAAATACAGTTTTAAATTACATATGAAATGACCAATAGCCATTTGGTTTCCCTCCCCAAGCAAGAGGCTTGAAAATCATCACTGTACTTGAAGATGGAGACTGACTCATCCATAAATCAAGCACTGGTTTCTAACATCCCTGCTGTGAATGGGATGCTTCCCAAAGCTTGCAGATTTGCTCCAGCAGCTCTCTAAAGATGAAAATGGAGCCTTCTGCCTCTAAGTCAAACCAGCATCTCTTCCTTCTGCTGTGGGGACAGCTAGAGGGAGCAGTAAGCCAGCTGTGCTGTGAGGGCAGGGCTGGTTACACCCTGCATCCCCAGCTCTCCTGGTCACTCAGCCCACTGCAGCTGCAGCACAGCTGACAAAATGGGTAAAAATACTTCTTTGTCAGCCAGGGCTCATACCTGCTCAGCGTTTCTTCATTCCTAATCTGCTTTGTCTCCCAAAAATCTGACATTTGCAGGATCCAAACTGCTCAGGGAGAACGGTGATGGGTCCCCTGAAGGGATTTCAGCCAAGCCAGAAAGGATGACAGGGAAATGCTGCGCTTGCTTTCATATCTGTGTAGTGAAGTAAGAATGATTACTTCTTCTCCTTCTCCCGCTGT
Organism: Ammospiza caudacuta; assembly: GCF_027887145.1. NCBI lineage: Eukaryota > Metazoa > Chordata > Aves > Passeriformes > Passerellidae > Ammospiza > Ammospiza caudacuta. The sequence goes on along the minus strand of NC_080596.1, from coordinate 19,212,807 downwards.
GCTCAGACTGTAGATTGGGTGTTTGCCTGCTTGCATCATGGTATTAGGTTTTACAGCCGTTTCCTAGCTTCCATTAGAGTTATTGTGCTTGATGGAAGATCAGAACAAATGTTCTCCTCAGCAATTCATTGGGCTCCTGACATTTACTTTAACTTTATTGTTGGTGCCTACCATGCCCTCGTAACGGAGCGGGAGAATGAACTTGCCAGTGCGATTGAATTATGCGCTGCTACCCAGCTTATTTCCAGAGTCAAGCAGCAACAGGAAGCAAAAAGGTCAGCTTTGGATACATTGCATCATCCTGATCATGAGGTCACACATTCAATCTCAGCCTGTTTGTTTTGCTTCTTGCTTTTATCAGTGCCATCCTTAGTGCAGCGTGTGACTTGCCTGGAGACATCTCTTCCTTGCTGCAGCTTTCAGCTGTGGGTGCTGCCTGGGAGGACAGGCACTGCAATGCTCAGCTTCAAACCTCTGGGAGAGAGGAGGCCTCTTTTGTAGCAGAACAGAAAAAGTTGTGCCCTTCGCAAATGCACAGAAAGCCTCAATCTGTAAATCTAAAGCACATGCCCTCCTGAGTGGCCTGGATCATGTACTCCCAAAGAGCAGGTGAACCTCAGGATTTGTAGCACCTTCCTGAGGTCTTGTAGATCTGCTTGGGTGTGTGTCACAAGGGAGAGTGAGGTTTTGTGGAAGACATCCCCACATTGTTGTGTCCAATTCTGAGGGTGCAGTTGCAGTCCAGATGACAGCACAAAGAAATCCTCCATCCAAGTTGCTTTTGTCAGTCTGTGTTCAGAGCACCATCATGAATTGGATGGAGCAGATGCCACAGAGGGTGGCTCATTCAAAAAGTCATTAAATGCAGTTTAAGTTGGTTCAATACTATAGTTTCATAGCCACTATTTCAGTGTTCTCTAGGTCTGCTGTAATCTATGGAGAGCATTGTCTCTTCTCCCAGACAGCTGGCAAAAAGAAAAGAGGATGCAAGCTGTGCCAGGGGAGGTTTAGGTTTTAGCATCAGGAGGCATTTATTCATTGAAAGGATGATTAGACTCTGGACTGGGCTGCCCAGGGAGGTGGTAGAGTTACTGTGTCTGGAGGTGTTTAAATAAAGGCTGGATGTGGTACTCAGTGTCAGGGTCTAGCTGACATTTTGGTGTTCGGTCGTAGGTTGGAATTGGTAATTTTAGAGGGGTTTTTTTTTCCAACCTAAATGTTTTTGTGATTCAGAAATAAAAAAGGAAAGAATGGTAGATATGCTCTGACTCTTTTCTGTGAATGCAGACACATATATTGAAATTCCTGCCAGGGAGGAAAAATGCCATGAAAGCTTTGCAGTGTCAGAAGTTAGCCCACAGCCCCTCTTACAGGCTTGCTACCTGACTGCTGGGAGCTAATGGTGCCTGGTGAAACCTGTCAGATGTTTGTTCCTCCAGAAAACAGCATCAACTTTGTGGTCTTTCCAGCTGACCAGTGCATCTGTACTGTTTTTAAAGTTTGGTCTATCATGTCATCTTTTTATTTTTTATATCAGTTTGCCTCTTCATAAGGCTGCAGGAAAAAACTTTTGCCTTTATGGCTCTTGGTGTTTTAGTTAATTTGCTCACTTCTCAGCATATTTCTTATTTCTTCTGAATTTTCCTCCCTAAATACTTATCTTCTTGCAATTTCTCTCATTTTTATTCTATTGTCCTCTTCTGCAATTGAGTTTCTTCTGAGAAAGGTAGGGCTGAAACAGCAAGCACTGCTGCAAGAGAGCCTGTCTTTGTCTTTCCAGACAAAACTCTCCACTTCTGTTTGTTGGCATATATGAAACAGGCAGGAGAATATGTCCTCTCCAAAACCTATTATTTCAGAGTCCTTTCACTCATAAAAAGGTGCAAGATAGTGGCACAAACTTGGAAAATGTTAGCAGAGTGTTGAACAGAGGGATTTCAGGTGTGCCAATGATCATTTGTAAATCTGGCCTGAATCCTGTCCCCCCAAATGGAAGAGGGGAGCAATTTTTTGTCAGACCTGTAAAACTGTGTTTTGTATGCTGGCATTATTGGCAAGAAACATATTTTCACTCGTTTAAATTAGCATTCCGAGACTGCTTTTAATCTGTTTGTAAAAGGTAAGAAAAAAATAGGACAAAATACCACAAAACCAAAAAATTTGGAGTCAAATTTGGTTTTAACAGAATATTTTCTTTTATCCCACAATCCTATTTAGATTTTAAATTTATTTTTTTCATAATCAGGGTAGAAAATGTTAAAAAGTAGTTTCACATCAGGGAGAGATGTATTATTTTTAATTCCCTTTATTGTTCTCAAGCCTCACAGTAGAAAGGTCAGGTACTTACACATATTTTCCCTGCATCTTACTTGCCTCTCAATATCAGCTTGAGCCATGGAGATGCTCCAGGGGTTGTTGCTGTATTCATATGTAACTATGTCAGTGTCTGGGTTAAAGAGTATTACATGTTTTGGGAGAAAGAACATAAAGAGCTCATCTTTCATGTGGCAATAATGAAGAGGAAGATGTGGAGAAGTAATTTATAGGAAGGAAGTAAGTAATGCATCCTCTTGGGTAGCAGTAAGCTTTGCTGAGCATTACGTAGAATTAACAAAAAAAAAAAAAAAAAAAGAAAAATAAAAAGGGTTCAGTCCTGTTGTTATAAGAGACCAGATACTTATCTGGAGTATTCAGTCCATTTGGGACTCATAAGAGAAGTTGGGTTTGACAGCACTGCATAGGAGACACTTCAATTTCAGTGGAAAAAGCTCCCAAGAATTGGTGAAATCAGCATTAATGTGTCACACAGCCATCATCCTAGACATCCCTCTCGTGCCAGAGTGGAAGGAGTGTCTCAGCACTGCTGTAGTGACTTGTAGTGCACGTTCTGTGTGACCGTGTGTAGGTGCGGAATTGTCAGCCCTAGGATGTAGTTTCATTACCTGCTTTCATTACAGCCAAAAACATTTTCCCAGAAGAATGGCCAATATGTGTTCTCAGGAAACCTGGGTGTGTAAGATAACTTTGGATAAATACTTCTATGTCCCAGGAGTTCACAGACTGAGCTTTAGTTTGCCTTTTTCTCGGGCGTTTCTTCCATTGCTGCCTATTTTTTGTGTTTATTTGGCCACAGTATAATTCCTCAAATTTACAATTTTAGGGTGAGTCCAAGAAAAAAGGGAAAGAGATAATTAGTGACCTGCTTTTATTGTTTTTGCAGACAGATAGGAACAGCAGCAGCCTGCAGGGAAAGAAAACTCTTGTTTTTGCCTTTGTAGCAGCTGAGCTGCATTTTCTCTGAGTGTGCCAGTTTGCATAGGTGTGTGGTCCAAGGGAAAATGCAAACGTCAAATATTGGGTGGTGGGGGTTTTGGTTTTACTGTGGTGTATCTGTAAAAAATATCTTGAATTCACACAGTTTTCTGCAGAGCTTACACAAACAATGTGTCATGATACATGCTAAGCTTCAGCAATGAACTGCAGGAAAATGTAGAAATTGATTTCTCTGTGTAAAGGGATTTGATGCAGTCATTCTTTGAAGTTCTGAGAGCCAACAGCAGAGGTCAAAATTCAGCCTCTGTGCTGATGTGTGGCTCCCTTCAGCTGCTTAGGAGAGCAGGCAGCTGTAAGAATAGGATCTGGTTTCTATGGCATTAGCCTTCAGTGTAACAAGAAAGAAATAATTCGGTTTTTGAATATATCTTATCATTGCTCTAATGGGAAGAACAACACATTATCTCCTTTATTTATCTTCTCTGTATCATCATATGCGTTAATTCCCTGAAGACGAGCATATGAACATCTTGAGTTAGATTTCATTAAATCAGATTGGCTTTTGCTGTCAAATTGATGGAAATAAGTTATTCATTTATAACTCAGCTAATTGATTTACAGAGAGGTAGAAGCTCAGCCTATAATCTTTCCCTAGAATCTTGCTTTTATAATAAGCACCAGAAAGTGAGGGAACAAGAGAAATATCTGATTTCTAGCTGTTGGTAGATAAGACAATTGAAAATTCATATGAAAAGCACAGCAGAGTTTGTCATTGAGTCTGACAGAGAAGTGGGAACTTCATTTATGTGTCATCCTGTATAATTTTTCCTTGTCCCAGGCATATTCCACATGGATTTGCATTCCAGATCACAGACTGGTAGATAATGAATAAAAGACCAGCAACCTGCAGTGGTATTTTTGTAGTGGGCTGCTGATGAAAAGGAGATGGGGCCAGCTGCCTTGTCCCAAAACCCCATGGAACAGAAGAGGAAAGGGATACCAGATAGGGAGAGCAGAAGAGCAAAAAAGGAGGAAAAGCAGGGAAAAAGTGAGAGTTTCTCAAATAATTACACAGTGAATTTCCCTGCAGGTTTTTTGTGAGTTTTGTGGCTCAGCTAGATGATACAAGTCTTTCAGTAGAAGATTCAGCCAGCCTCTCTGCTGGCTTTTCCCTTCTAGTGGACCTCTGCTTGAGCCTTTTACTCTAGAGTTGGAATGCTTTTACAGGTGTTGAGAGTCACTAGCCTCATTATCACTGGCTAGTGTGGCAAGTGATGCCAAGTGATAAATTAGCTCCTGATTATTAAATCAAAAAGATGGAAATAGTGAACTTTTTGCTCTGGTTTCTCTGGGTTATGTAATACATTTTTACTCCTTTTACATGGAACTCTGCTGTGCAGAAGCTGTAACAAAAATCATCCCTTTGCCATTGCATAAAATTCTGGAATCAGAAACTGCTTTTTCTTGATAGGAGAGGCTACTCACATTGTTTTTTTCAAGTGGCACAGTAAGCCAGTGGGACAAGCTAATTAAAGCCTTCCTTAGCATGGAAAACCCATGGAAAACAGTGCCTAGTGAGAAGAAATTGTTGAAGCCACTGTAGTTGACTGGGAAAACTGTACTCAAAAAACTATTCATGATCAAACCACGAAGAATCTTGTTGTAGTTGACTTCTTGGGAAATGCTTCTATTCCGTCTTCCTTCTTCTTCCTCTTGAGGGGAGTTTAGCTGATTAATGATGTGGGGTTGGAAGGCACTGGAGTGACTTGTCACCGGCAGCCAGGTGGTGAGACATAAACTTTAAGGAATTTAAAGATTTTAAAGGAGCTAAGATTTCAGTTAGAGATAAGCTTTATTTGAGTTAATTAAAAGAAATAGGTAGGCCTTGATGAAGTTAAGAGTTAGTAGTTAACTAATAATTGATTGCTTGTCAACACAATGTTTGGTTAGCTGGGTTTATAATGAAGAATATAGAAACTGATAAATAACTTTAGGAACATAAGACAATTGTAGGCCTCCTCTGTTCTGAAACCAGTTGAAGACAGGGAATGGGACTTCTGCCAAGAGTTCATTTGTCATATTTGCATTGATAAGGTAGAAAGGTCAGAACGAGGAAGACTTCATTTACTTCCTCATTTTGGGAGCATCCCCATGAAAGGGACCACTGACTCATTTTGAGGAACAAACTACGCATGCTTAATAGCTTTTGAACTAATTACCACACGAAGCGGGGAATGGGTTGTATCAAAGTTATGAATATGCATTTGTATTTTGGGTATTCAATACTTGTATAGATAAAAGGATTCTGTAATCACCTATAAATGGCAGTGTGTATTTGGGAGCTATCCAGCACGCTGTCTGGTGTTGCAGCAAACATACACTTTCTAGCTTTAAACTGTTAGAGAGTCTTTGTCCATCACAGCTGGATATTGGTACTAGATCAGTATCCATATTTTTTTTAATAAATCACGACCTTTCCCTCTGCTTTGTGCCCCGCAGATGCGGTCGGGGGAGATGGCCGCCAACATCGCGCGGGAGCTGGCGGAGCACACCAGGAACCACCTGTACGCCGGGGACATCGCCTACTCCGTGTCCGCCATGGTGCAGCTCGTCAACCTGCTGGACGTGCAGCTCCGCAACCTGACTCCCGGCGGGAAGGACAGCGCCGCGCGCAGCCTCAACAAGGTGAGAGCCATGCGGCCTTCCTAGTCATGGCCTGTCACTTAGCCCGAGGAGCGCCTTGACTGCATGGCAGCAGGGTGGTTTCTGTGCCCGCGGTTCAAGAAGAGTTATTAGTCCCTTTGTCATTTCCAGAAATGAGTGGAAATGCTACATAGCACTAAAGGTGCCAGGAGTTTCCCAGTTGTGGGAGAAAACATGAGCTATGGGCTCTGTAAGAACACATTTAAAGCTGAAGGTTTCTTTAGTGAAAGGCCCTCTTCAGCACTGAATCTCATGTAAACACATGGAATAGGACTTACCTAGGATTATCACAATGAATTGTGTGGGCTTGGTTGTCAGGACAAAGAGCAACCAGACCCTGGTATCTATGAGCACGTGGTTATATTGGCCACCCAGTTAAAAAAAGACACAGAATTTTGTTCTCAGCTGCATATCAGGCTCTGACAGTTCTGGCATTCATGTAAGCATGAACAGAACTTGGTCCCAGGATTACATGAGGAATAAGTGATCCCAGCTAAACCTGAAATTTTTTAGGTGTTTTATGAAGAAAAATGCTTTTCAGAGATGTAACCTGGTCTTTTTTCTTCTAAGCTATTATTGTAGACTGACGCTGTTTTAAATACAAAGGGCTTCGGGGTTGGTTGAGATTTCAGTCGCATGGGAGCTGAACTCCTACATCTCATGTGCTTTGCATGTGCTGAGAATTGGGTTATCCTGATGCTTTTAATTAGTGCTGCTTCTAGCCATTTCATAACAACCTAGGTGATAATTGTATTAACTGTTACATCAGCATAACATTATTTGTTATAATCATACCATGGTTTTTTGTTGAAATGATGGTGATGTCTGACAGTATTAGGCAAAGCCAGCAATTAATGTCACTTACTAACAGGTTTCATGGTTTTAGTCTGTTTGTTCTTCTGGGTGCATCCCAGCCACACACAACATTTGCCAATTCAGCTTTGCAAGCACATATTTTTCATCTTTGTTTTTATCTTACTTTATGATTTTTGTTTCAGTTACATGAAATGGAGTTGTATCATGGGGGCAGGAATGAGTTACTGTGGGGAGGGGAAGACTGGGCCAGGCAGAGCTCCTCAGCTCAGCTGTCACTTGTGGGGTCCCCACTGCAGTTTTCTCCCCCCTGCCATCCGCTTTGCACAAGCAACACATACAAATCAATTGCATTCCACATTAAAATTCTGGACCACGTGAAGTCCTGCAAAACAGCGATGCGACTCAGTGATCCAAATGACAGGCTCAGTAATTTACTTGCTCTCATTCCCCACTTAATTCTTTAGAAGAGCAACTGCTCTGTGTTCATTTAAGAATGCATGAATTCAACTTGGAAGTAGTATTGGGCAAACAAAAGGCGGCAGAGTTACTGCTCCATTTTCCCCTTCACTGATCAAGAGTATTTAAAAAAAATAGGAAAAAAGTAATTTGCAAAGAATTTTGTTTAGTGCTGTTTAGTCAGAAAGAAGAAATAGAGTAAGCACTAGCTATTAAATATCCTTTTAATCATTAAAGAAAATGTGCTGGGGATCCGAGAGTAATCACCTGTGCTGTTTTGTACTGGTGGGTTTTTTTACAAGTGATGTAGAATGAATTGAAATAAACTGGCATAATCAGAATTTTTAAAAGACGTCATCTTTCAGGAACCACTTTTCTGTCACTAAAAGCTTTATGCTTTCCAATGGATCAGGCTTAATTAAGGTGATAATTGTTCCATTTCAGACTGGGAAGACCCCCGAGTGGATAGCTCTGTAATTTTCAGCAAGGCTTTCTTTGATCTCCATTTGTTTCTGTAAAGTCTTCGTACTGGCCAGATTTACCCAGAGGAAGATTTCTACTGTTCCAAATTGATGAATTAGAAATTGAAATTAGGCATTGCTTGATACCTGGGTGTATTTTGTTTATTTCAGAGCCTCAAAACTCTCGAGGACAAATTTGGCTCTCAGCTGCACTAATGGGATGGCACTGCTGTGTGTTGAGAGCACAAGTTGTCCTGAATCTCTGTTGATGCGCAATTTCAGCCAGGTACATCAGCAAAAACAAACCCAGCCAAGCCAGTGGCTCTGAACAGCCTGGTTTTCTGAGCTCTCATTGCAGTGATGCAGATCTCACCAATTCCAGCTCACTGCTGCTGAATGCCTGCCAGGTCTGTCAGGATGGGTCTATGCAGGTCCAGGCTGTATCAGTGTGCAGTCCTGCCCAAGTCTTGCTCCCTGGGGTTGGTCCTGCTCATCTGAAGCTTGGTTTTGTTTCACTGTCTGACTGCAGAGCCCATGCTCCTCTTATGCAAATAATCATCAGCCTCATCCTTTCCAGCCTTGTTTGACATGGAAATGTCATGTGTGATCTCCAAGCTGTAAGGAAAACACCATGTCTTGAGTATCTCTACTAGAATTCAGAGTCTTCCGCCATCTAACAGCTGCTCTTGCAAAGTTGCCGGTGTGCTTCACTTCACTGAAAAAGGACTAACCCACATTTCTGGAGCCAGTCCTTCCAGTTTTCCA